>NC_141326.1:1802500-2000000 GCF_037954235.1 Aulostomus chinensis | reverse complement strand
GGCACCTGATGTTGCCCTGTTGGTTTAGCTGAGTTTGGTTGAAGTGCTGCGTGACACGAGGAGGTGCTCTGGTGTTTCAAGGTAACTCTGGAATGGTGTCTTCGTCAGTGGAGCCGCTGACTTTGTGTCGTATAAACATAAGGAAATGTGATCGGCTGTGAATCCAGACGCATCCCAACATGTGCTGACATGCCATCCACCAGACAGCCAGAGGATGTGAATGTTGCTTCGCTGCACCGCTCACATCAAAGGAGGAGGACAAAGTTTAGCATCGTTCTCTCCACCCAGGGTGGCTGCCATTAAACTCCTTTAATAGATTTCTCCCTAAAAACTCCTTTCTGGGCCTCTTCTTCCTGCTATAATAAGACATTGATTGTTTGTGTGTCATCTGTCACCCACAGCTTTGCTTATGGATTTTCCTGTTTTAATCCTTCCCATCTGTGCTTCATTCCCTCCTTCTACTTTTCCGCCAAAGTCAACATCACGAACAATTCATTCTTAGCCATAGCCTCGCTGGGTCTGGCTCTGCTCAGAGTCATTGTTAAACTATTCTGGTCGAGGAACTGTCTTTTATGGAGAAAGTTGAAGGTAGACGAACACTACAACTCAAAAACCTGAGCTCCAACTGTCCACAGGGAAATAAACGCCATCCAAAGCCGAGCTGAAGCTCTGATAAAGTCATCCACAGATCAATAATCCTGCGGCTCCTCTCCTGACAGTAAATAGCAAAAATAAACACATTATGCAGAGTGAGTTTAAAGCAACACAGGCACATTTCAGGGTTGTCACTGTCAGGGCTCTAATGGAGGATCTCGACTCGGTGTAAAAGGTCAGGCGTGAAAATTAGACAAATCTACACAATTAGTCTCAGGCAGCATCGTTTACTTGGATGACATCACGTAATGGTGGCTGCAGCTTTTAGCCTTGAAGAGATTCTTCATCACCTCAGTGCCAACTTGCTCTTAATATTATATTGGGGCACCAGTTTGGGTTTTGTGTCTGTACACTGTGTACAACTGCTGTGGTCATGTCATGGCACATGTGAAGTGAGCACGTGACTGGGAATGCGTGTCAGTGACACACACGACGCACACGAGAAAAGCGGTGAAGAATTTAGGGAATTTGATCACCTGTCTCTTTTAAATCTGGAGTAGACCGAGCTGGAGCTCTCCCTCCCTGTACCAGACTCCATCACATCAGCATTCCCCATTCCCTTCCCAACCTCGCAATTAAAACCAGATCTGCTCCAGGGCGGTGTGTAAGATTTGCTCTGTGTGTGTGTGTGTGTGTGTGTGCGCGTGTGTGTGTGTCCCTCTTAAATCTGTCTTTCCCTGCCTGTTATTCCTGTACACGCAAATCCCAGCTGTATGAGGGTGTCCCTCCCCCAGATAGGTTCTATCTCACTGCTAGACTTAATGGGGACTGGTCTCCACTGGTACAGAGTGGTACCACTGCAGCAGGCATCCATTCCGGTCTGCCTACCTTCCCCGCAGCATGTGTGCACCAGGCACCGACCTCGCACAGCACCGCACACGATTGGATAAGGAACAAAAGACCTGTGAAGGAGGTGAGACCTGCACTCTTTCACCCCAAGATGGAAGCAGCACAAAGCTTCAGAGAACATGTAGAGCCATACTTCACCCGCAGCTGTTGGCCTTTCACGTACTCGCAGTCTTGAGCGCCTGCAGATGTTTTGCTCCACCTTCATGACCTCTTTGAGACCCCAGACGCATACAGTATATTTAGCTAACACGGGCTAACAGCAACACTTCACAAGCGCATTGCCCAACGTAATTCACATCTTCTTTATCATCCATCATCCCTTCATCCATCCACCCATCCATGTTCCCCCTCTCCTCCTGTTCAGGGTGGTGGGGGTGGAGCCTATCCCAGCAGCCTTCCCCCTGGACAGGTCACCAGTCCATGGCAGGGCCAACACATAGAGACAGACAACCATTGGCTCTCCCAGCCACGCCTACGGTCAATTTAGAGTCTGGATTAACCTGGTCCCTCTTGATGTCTTTGGACTGTGGAGGAAGCTGGAGTACCAGAGAGAACCCAGCAGGAACAGGGAGAACATGGAGACTCACACAGAAAGACCCCGTGCTGCAGCCGGGGCTCCACCCACAACCTTCTTGCTGGGGGCCACCGTGAGGACCACTGCTCCACCCACAACCTTCTTGCTGGGGGCCACCGTGAGGACCACTGCTCCACCGGGCCACCCTTTATCCATCATATGTTCAGTAATCCACAAACACGTTTATTTTTGCGAAAACAAACCCTAACCCTTCTGGTTCTGCCCATGTTGATTGTCGTGCACGGCGTGACCAGCTCGTGTATTCAGTGCCAACTCACTCATGCTCATCCATGCTAATTCAAAGTCGCACCAAACAAGAAATGTTCTAGTTTGTTTCATTGTTTTGATTTTCTAACCCTAAAATGGAATGGAAAGAGAAAATGTGGTTAATACTGGATGAAGAGCGTTGGAGAATGCTGTGGTTAGCCATCAGTCCCCATTAGCTTGACGCTACATACATACATGGCTGGCTCCTTCTGCATTCTGGAGTCAAGAAAGAGGTCACACAGGGGGGACACCCATCTGCTCAAGACACCTATTTGTGACTTTTTGAAAGAAAGAATGTTTGTTTTGTTCCAGCTGCTGGTCGCATCCATTCACCCTCCATCGGTGCTGATCAGCGGCTTTAAGCTCACATCGGTGAAATCTGAATTTTCAGTGTTAACAGTAGATTGACATCAGCTTGAAAGCAAGTTTGAAGGTCAATTCCACCTCAGTTACGAAGGACGTACTGTTCATCAAACTGGATTTCTACATTGGTTTCCAGTCAGTAGTTTATATTTTATGTGGGCCCACCCCCCACCCCCCACAAATTGCCTGTGTAGTTTCTTAGAATGCCTTTTGACAAGAATTGACAAGAGAAGTGTATACTTTGTGCTGGAGAGAGTGTGCATTAGGTGAGAGCAAATAACGCTTTCAAGACAGGAAAAAGTACAAGACGAGCAGAGGGAGGGAGGAAGAGAGAATAATGCCTCAGAGCTGCATTTCACCAAGATGTAAGCTTTGTCCAGATCGCGGCTCCATTGAGGCTGCATACACAGAGCCCAGCACACAGTGGTTAGACTACAAGGAAAGGCTCGGTCCTCCACGCACAAAAACACATTTCTGAACCAGCTCAGTCCAGAGTTATACCGATGTGCTCAGAAAATGCAAAATGTGTACCAATACTGGTGCAGTGGTATTAATGTACATCTCTGGTTGAAATACATTTTTAAAATGTTGATTATAAGAGCTCAAATTAGTCCCAATCATCCATCAATGGAGTTTAGCAGTAAATATTCCCTTTGCTGTTTGCTCTTTATGATTTTCTTTGCTGAAGCAGAAGCAGCAGAAAATAAAAAGCATAAAAAAGGTCACCGTGAAACAAAGAGCCTGGACCTGTGAGGTACGTCGCCTACACAAGCGTAGGGTGGCATCTCTGTGCGGTACGAAGACCTGAGCCCTGGCTATCATCTTCAATACGACCCTCTCTGACACACTCACATCATTAAAGAACTCAAAGAGTGTTTCTGGCTCCAGTGGGAGCTTAAAGAAATATTCCAGCACATTGAGTCGTTTCCTGTCCTAACAGTCAGAGGAGGGAAACCCAACACCCACCTGCACATAACACTGAGTCAGACATGCTGAGAGGAGCCCCTGACATCTTGGTGCGTGTGCGTGTGTGTGTGTGTGTGTGTGTGTGTGTGTGTGGGAGGCCTACCATATGCTAGATGAGCCTGGTAGAGCTGTGAGCTGCAGTAGTTGAGGACAGACATTATGGCATCATGTGATCACTGATCCTGAGTCCAGGCTGCTGGAATTCACAGAGGTACCAACGAACTTCTGTCTGATTCATTACAAATCAATGAATCCACACATGCCACCAATGAACAGGCAGTACATCTGCAGGCAGGATTACACACCTGTGTATTTGTTGCAGTGCTCTTCTGTTATGAAAAGTGTTAACTTACAATGGAAGACGGAACAAAAGACCCCCAAAATAGTTTTACCGGGGAGCCTGATAGTCCAGTGACTACCTGATTAAATTTGCACCTCACAAAAGGGAAATCAGCTTAGCTTTGATGGAGGAGATCCAGTAAAGATATTCAAGACCTTCTCACAAAGCTTTTTCAGCGGCGTTAGCATAATACGGGAAAATCACCTCAATTACTCCCACTTGGCAGAGAGAGCGAGAGGACGGAGTGATACGGAGGTTCAGTTTGGCAGGCGGTGGCGGCTGGGTTTAAGTCCTCCCACCCTCGGATTGACTCGTCGGTTGACGTGGCAGCGTCCCTGCCTTGTCGGAGAGATAGTGAGGTCGAAAAGTCCTGCAGTGTCCCAGCAGGAAATTTGCTGCATGGTTCAGCAACACAGAAAGTCCTGCTCATCCTCAAATGCCCCAAAGGACACACACCACCTCCACCCGTCACCCCGCCAGCTTCCTCCTCACTGCCTGAAGAACCACACGTGCAGGGCCTGACCTCCTCTACAGGTGGAGCCGCGCTGCAAGCCAACTGGCCCAGATGAGGCCGGGTGACCGAGTACGCCATTTAATACTGTACTTTATGGGCTCATACTGTAAGCGCTGTGGGTTTATGGCTGGCTCTTAGAAACATATGGGAGCAGCCTGGGGCTTTCTGCACTGTGTGGGAATATTTGCTGTAACTTAAAGTTCCAGAGCAGTTTTACCTCCAAATGAACGTCTCGCCAAACAAGTTCACACACTGCTGATTAAGTTCATCAGAGCCTGATAAATCTTTCCTCTCCACAGTTTACCCTTCTGCTATCAGGACATCACGCTGGAGGACCGCAGGAAATACCTTCAACGCCACGAGCCTCGTTAACCTCGCGTGACATCACACAGTGGCGGGGAGGCTGCACCCAGCTGATCACCAATGGTGACTTTTGGTTTGACGTAGCTTGTGACGTCAGATGTGACCAATTACAAGTTGACGTAGTTTGCCTGACGGAGGTCACCCACACACCAACACAGATGCTTTCGATGGACGACATGAAGCCTGGGGTTTAACAGCGAAACGTGTTTTCCAATGAGAAAAACCTTCAGTGGCGTTCGCTCTTCTTCTTGACTTACTTGACTTAACCCTCTCTGCCCAGCTATGAGTGCCAGGCATCTAAATTGACCGTAGGCGTGGCTGGGAGAGCCAATGGTTGTCTGTCTCTATGTGTTGGCCCTGCCATGGACTGGTGACCTGTCCAGGGGGAAGGCTGCTGGGATAGGCTCCACCCCCACCACCCTGAACAGGAGGAGAGGGAGAAGATGGAGGGATGGATGGATGATGGATGGAGGGATGATGGATGGATAGTTTGGTTCTTGTGATCCGTGTACATCATCAACAACAACCTGCCCCCCCAGGTGATGTCTCCTCCCCACTTCTACCATACCTCCTGCCTTTTTTTCTCTCTCTTCATAAAGTTAATTTTTGCACATGAAGTTTTGAATCCTGCAGCGTTGACAGGCTTCACAGCGTTTATGTAATCACCCAAACTGCCCGGAGGGGAAGACAAGCACCGGTTTCATTTTACCATATTTTCAGGAAGACAAGTGGAAGCACGTGGACGTGGCTGTGACTCGAGAGTTAATGTGGCTGTGAGTGCAGGTAGACAAACATCAGGGTACAGTGGAAGGCAACTCCTCTGTGGGTGATTCATCAATACTGCCCCCCCTTCTCTCCCTCACTCTATAACTCACTTTTATTCACATCACTCTGCATAATGCATGATAGCACATAGGTCCCCCAGGCCTGGCATTACATAAACCTGTTGCAAGAGGAGCCACAGCAGCATTTTTACAACATCCATCAAAGGGGCGAGTCTGTATTCGAGTGCTTTATGATGTATTGCCAGTTAAGCAGCCATGAAGTCTGAATACAATTACTTCCAAAGTACACAAACCCCAAAAACACAGAGGATGGCGATGTGGAAGCGGCTTTATGAGTACCAGAACCACCCGTGGTGGAGCAGCTCCTCTCTTTGAGGGGAACCTGCGGGGTGCAGCGGCGGCAAGCAGCAGCCGCGACGCGTCAGGCCCGCGTCACTAAACCACCGCTAACAGGAGCGTCCGCGGTGCTACAGTGACAGGAGCCCGACTGCCCCCGAGGCGCTGAGGGGTTGTGAGGTTCCCCCAGGAGGACAGGGGCTCTCACGCTGGCTCCGCGGACGCAGGTGACGTACCACGCACATGGCTGTGGAGCAGGAGCGTGTGTGCGGGGTTTGGAGCGCGGGCGGACGCGTCACTCACCGTTTGCATTCTTTCCGCAGATCAGGTGCTGCCAATGCTGCAGGGACCCCCACAGCTCTGCGTCGCTGTTGATGGCCTGCTCCAGGGTCTCCGCGGTCAACCTGGGAATCCCGTTATTCCGCTCCAACAGCGCGCTGCGCAGCACCCGCGCGTACACCTCGCGGAAGAGGCTCTCCATGCACGCGGCCAGGTAGATGGCCGCGTGCTCGTGGATCCTGACCGCCACCCGGCTGTCGACCATCCACCTGAAGAACTTCCCCACGTTGAAGGTGAGCCCGCAACGCGCCGACTTGCCGCGGCTGAATTTGTCCTCCTCCGTGCTCATGTTGTAGAGGGACAGGGCGCTGAGAGCCGCGCCGACGCAGTTCACCGACACCATCCATGACAGCACCATCTTTACGGCACTTTGGATCTCATATTTTGTGCATTTGGCGTAGCGCAGGCTCAGGCGCTGCGCCTCCTTGGCGACCCTGACCAGGGCCCGGCTGACCAGCACCGAGAGCCTGAGCAGGACGTCCTGCGGGGGGGCGGGCAGGCTCATCTCCTCGTCCCTGCTCAGCGCGCTCGCCACCTCCCCGAGGCTCCACGGCACATCCTCAAGCTCGGGTAGTTTAGCGCACTGCCCGGTGCACTCCAGGGTCTCGGCGTCTTCGACCAGGACCGTGTTGACAGTGTCCAGGCTGTTGTGGCGGCTGTGCATCGAGTTGCTTAGATGCCAGTTGTTCCCTCCATGCGCCTCTGAGCAGCACAGCGACGCGCTGGAAGACCTGAAGGAGTCGGCGGCTCCACCATAACCCGAGTCCAGCGTCAAATCCTCCAGGGTCCGCGCCGCCGACCTGCTACTCCTCGCCATAACTGCACCTCATAGCGACGGAGGGAGAGGGGGCTCGCCGGGGGGACGCGGAGCGGGGGAGCGCGCGCGCCATGCACCAACTCCGGTGACTTTCTGGGTGTTTTATCAGCTGAATCTCCCGCGAGGCTGCGATAGAAAGTTGTGGAGTTGAAGCTTCCGCGCATCGGCTGCTTCGGCAGCGCGGAGCCCGACACGCGGAGGCGGGGCGGAGGAGCCACGGCAGCTCGCAGCCAATAGGAGCTCAGCGCGGAGCAGGGGGCGTGTCAGTCGATCTCTGTGGAGGTCGAGAGCCGCTGATGCAGGCCGAGTTGATGATCATCAATAAACAACAAACACGTCAACAACCAGATTAGCCCGAACTCGCTTAAAAACAAGTAAGTCACTGTAAAAACGACAGAAGTTCCGGGAAGTGATCCAGGACGTGAAACGGAAAGTTGCTTCTCCTACAACCTTGTCAGGAGGACACGCGCTCCAGGTCCTCCCGAGGGCGCGCGCCTGGTCGTAACATGACTCACGGGCATCAATAATAGATCGCGTGCATTATGCATCCTCATCCCATCCAAGTCACTGAAAAGACGTGAATGACTTTCAAGGTCGTCGGTCGCTGTCGGGGTTGTAACCCGGGCTGTGGCCGCTGTGAGCCCGCAGAAAGTGAGTGTGCGGGGCCTCGGATCCGCCTCTGTATTATTAACGCAATGGAGGACGGGGATTGATTCGCATCCCCCTAATGAGCAGGAGCCATTAGGGAGATGGAGTTTATTCTTTATTCTCCAGCCGCAACAGACAGGTGCGAGGCCTCAAGTTAAATAAACTGAGAATAAATGGAGAGTGGAGCAAAAGACAGTTTCTAATGGAACGAAATGGTCCAGAGTTGACGAGACCGTGAGGGACGCGGTCATTATGTGACCTGGTGATAAATAATAACAATAATAATAACAATAAATGCACTCGTGGACCTGCAAACCCGCACTGACGAGTTTACATTTCAAATGCAGCGAGCCTGGAGCTTCTGCAGTGGACCGCAGGTTGCGCTCTCCCGGTGCAACAGTGACCCCTGGTGCTGTGTAGGCGAACTACAGCTTATGTGTGAAAAGGCTTTTCCTCACAAAAATGACATTATGAACAAAAAACGGCTTTAAATCATAACTCAGCGCTCTGGGAATGCGAGTCTGCTGCTACTCAGCTGCTTCCCCGAGACTCATTCCCGACTCTCACCAGTCATACCAGCAGCGTCAGGTACTCCGATTTTTATTTTTATTTTTGATTACACACTTTTGTCAGTTTTACAGCTGTAGTCATCCACTCCATGTCATGCACATCAGGAAAGTGTTGCACTGAAAAAAATGAAAAAAAAATTATTTTGAAATAAAGTGTGAAAAGTGACCAAAAATAGGGGAAAATGTGTTTCTCCAACAGGAACTGGTAGGTATGTTAATTTGAAAAAGCATTTTTCATAAACAAGGCACTTTTAAGTTCTTTATGAATGTGTGAATGGGAATGACAAAATCGTATGGCCTTCAGGACAAATGATTTGACATCCTTTAATTCTTTTAGGGTTATAACCCGAAACAGATAAAAGGGGGACTTTAACTGCTAGTTTTGGAATTCATCAAGGTTTCTGACTTGATTTCTCATTTTTATGTCTCATATTAGCTCCTGAACCTGAGTTCTGACTCTCAGTTATTCAACTTGGACCCAAATTCCTGTTTTCATCTTATTGGGAAAAAACATTTATTCAGTGTTTGTACTCAGTGTTTGTGTGGGATCAAAGTCTCCTGGGTTGTGTACTTATGTAGGTCTGTGCGTCCTTTACATATTTATGATGAGACATGTGATATGTGTTCATAACCTGAGCTCACAGGATGGTGTAGATGTTGAACTGAAGTGGCTCCAAACCTGAGCCTTGAGGAACTCCGCGTGTCATTTTTGTCCACACTTCCTGCACATGTAACATCCAACTGACCCAAAGTCGTTCCTGTCCTTGATTCAAACCAGTCCAGTGCTGTGGCTGACCGTCCCACCCAGTTTTCCAGCCTGCTGTATGTGTCAGATACAGCGCTGCGATCCAATAATACCAAGACTGAAATTTTGCGGCTGTCTGTGTTTACTTGGACATCATTCAAGTCTTTCATGAGTGTCGTCTCAGAGCTGTGGTCTTAATCCTGACTGGAAATTATCAAATCAGTTGTTTAGAGCCAAGAATGCGTCCAACTCTTTAAGAAACTGCTCTTACACTTAACAAAGCACAATGGAGATGCTGCACTAATGAAGGTTTGTAGACTTTTCAAGAGTGAATAACTGCAGTATTAAGAGCCTCTAGGACAATGACTCTGAAAACACTGAGGTCAGAAAAGGACTGCCTTGCATTTTTCCACTTCTGAATTATAAATGCGAAGTTTTCCTTATAAATGTCATAATGAACCAGGGGATTTGTTTTCCCCATCTTAGTTGAGGCTTTTATCACGCGCCGGCGACACTCAGCAGCGTGACGCTCCGCTGTGATGCACTTCTCTTACCAACGACATCAATGACGTTTTGGATTTTAACTGAAAGGTAATTGCAAGGTCATCGACTGAGGCTCAGGGGAGGGCAGGTGTAGACAGAGAGCCATGATAAATAATTCACCTGTCTTCTCTCTGGTAAATCACTGTTTGAGCGTTTCCCTCCACGCAGGGTTAATATGAGGAAGGTGAAAAGATTAACGGCGCCAGAGAGAGTTTACAGCAGGACGCAGACGGATGAGTGGAGTTCGATGCACCTGCTGACAGGTGGGGAGGAGGTGCACACGGGACATCTGAGTGACGAGGTTGACCTCTGCTCCGCCTCCAATGATCTTCCTCTTCGCCGCATCAGTACTGTCAACTTACTGAGAGAAACTTGACTTCAGAACAACCTCAGTTTGGAAAGTGACGCAAAGACATGAAATGAGGGGAGGTTGGTTGATCCAGTCAGGCCACTCACGTCAGTGCCCTCACGTCGGGTCAGGACTTCTCTTTCCTTTACGGTGACGGAACCAAACCTCTTCGGATAGGAAGTGTTTGAATATCAAACGAGACTCATTGCAAACCAGCCTCAACATTAACCTCCATAGTCCCCAAGCACCAGTGGGTGGGTGGATGCAGTTGAGGCTTCTCAGCTGAGGGATGGTTTTCATCAAACTTCGTTCACTGGCACCAGCATGTCGGGGGGGAGCAGAACTTGGAATGAGGTCATTGAAATGAAAGAGGCGATTACGCAGCGAACCAGAACTGGTACATGTTCTCGGGTCTGCTGCAAGTCTGCACGGACCGAGCGACTCTCTCTCTCATTACATGAGCTTGTGTTCTGCTCATGAAGTACAACCATTTATGTAATCTGACATGTCAACAAAGACCGAAAACATGTTGGGAACAAAACCATATCAACACTGACATCTAGTGTCCACTCGGTTGGTGACTTGGTTTGTCTGTCAGTCCAGCTGGACTCATCATGTGACCGTACCTGTTGGTTCTGATCATCTTACACTCCATTTTGTTTACCTTCGGTTTCTGTTGAGTCTCATTAATTATGGCTGGAATCCTCTTAATATGGCTTTGGTGGGAGTGCAAAAGTCAGTAGTAGTCATAGTAGTTGTAGTCGTAGTAGTAGTAAGTAGTACAAGTACTACAGTATGGACAGATTTTAATCAGAATGGGTTTCAATTGTACCAGAGAGAATGAGAACAAAGGGGTGAACTGGTCCATTCTAGACCAGAAGAACAACTTGAGCCAAACCTCAACTGTTTGATGCTGGAAACCAGGATGGGCTTAATCAAGGACAGAGGCACCAATGCAGCAGGGTCCTGGTCCTGGTCCTGGTCTGGTGGTTCTGGACCCTGTCAAGCTGAGGGAGTTGATGATCTCTGTCTGGTGTTGAAAATACCTCAGTAAAAGCTCAACTAATTCAGCTCAAAAACTTGGCTCACTTTTTAACTGTTGCTGATGAATAAATTACAACAGGCATCAAACTGAAAAGAAGATTAATTCACTTTCAACGTGTCCTTTGTTTCCATCTGGTTACTCCAGGCAGTGGTAACCTCAACAGACCTCTGTCTGCTGCAGTGTTATTCAGTTTTTTGGATCATATTTTTGATTTGCTTTCTGATTTGCTTGTTGGCTACAAAAATGCAGATTTAAAGTTTGGAAAAACTAAATAAAGAGGCTCAAGAATGGGTCCTGAACCCCATAACACCTCATCAGTGTTGAACATCCCGTTCCCTCGTCCTCAAGTCAACGGGTTGTTGGTTAAATGCCTGAAATAAGGCGTGTGACTCACACTAGCTGAAGACATGTCAGTGTTTTGTTCTAAAATACTTAAATTAATCCCAAAATTTGGTAGTTTTCAGGTGTCTTAAAGTGACTTAACATTTACAATTTAAAAATCATAAACGTGGCGTGAAGATTTTCTTAATGAACAAAATGTGTAATTCTAAAACATTAATTTTCCACTGGGTTTATTTTACTCTTCGGTAACTAGGAAAGTCCTGCAGAAATGTGTGACTCCGCCCGCGTCGGCGTGACACCACCCAGCATCAGCGACAGGAGGTGGGAATCGCGATCAGCTGGTTTAATGCAGCTGCATGTGCCTCTATGTGCTACAATTAGCGAAAACTGGGTTACACAACTTCAAAAGCCCAGTTGTGGTGTGGTCCGGAGGTCCGAGCACACCACATTCAGGTTCGGCACTGACAACTCTCGTCATGTTCCACCCGCACAATACGCTACAGAGGAGTTAAACCACGATATGTACTTCTTCTCAGTAGAAAGTTCCTCAATCTGGTAACGACAAACCGTACCTACAGTGTGCGGGGCAGACTGAATTCAACCAAACGCACAAGCGCGGTGTAAGCGGGGCAGACTGGAAAGTAAATCGAGCACACCTCACTCCGGCCAAGCCTCGCCACGCTGCATGTGCTCATCCGGGTACTTGTTTGTAAAACACAGAACCCCGTCGTCAAGTCTCTGATTAGCGGCCTTTCGGTGGCGGTGCCGCAGCCTTAAGACGGTTTCCCAGCCGCCGGTAATCAATAAATAAGAGGAAAAGAAAGATTCGCTGCTCATTTTCTAAAACTTTGGGGTTATGTAAAGTTAATACAGGCAACGTGTGAGCGGCGGAAGGAGAGCACGCTACAGAAACGTGACAAGGAAAACCTTTCGTAACTGAGAGATCCGACCAATCACGAAGCTCCGTTCCCGCTCGTGCACTTGGTGGGAGGAGATGTTGACACACACAGACGTCTGGCATGGCGGACCAGCAGCTCCTCACCCGGCTCACCGACTCAGACAGTGACGCTTTGTGTCTTTAGTGAGGTTTTATTTGCGACTGACGCCGCGCTCGGAAACCACTGGGAAAATCTGATCAGCGGCGGGGGCTTTGTGCGCGTGCAGTAGCGTTGTGACACGGGTTTTCCCGCGCCTCGCGTGGCAGCGTAAACGCTAATTAAAAGGTTTTAAACTCGGATTGTTTCGTCTCTGTGTCCGAAAACACTCTCCTTTCGGGTTTTTCCCCCCGCCGTCGTCTGCCGCGGTGACCTTCCGTCCACACATGCGGCCTCGCCTGGCTAGGACTCTCAGCTCCGGGGAAGAGTTCATGGAGCTAGGCTAACCCAACCATCCGTGTACACTCGGACCCGGTCAGCCCGAGCGACCCGTCACCGACCCTGCTAACGACACAGGGCTTTTTGTGTTTGCTTGGTGGGAACAACCCCCCTCTTTGTAACCCCACCGGGGTGGGATACAGTAATCAGGCGATATGGTGGTCAACACCATCCACTGGTTCAGGAAGGGACTGCGGCTGCACGACAACCCCGCTCTGAGGGACTCCATCCGGGCGGCGGACACTCTGCGCTGCATCTACATCCTGGACCCCTGGTTTGCAGGCTCCTCAAACGTTGGCATCAACAGGTGGAGGTAAGGGGTGAGGGTGGTGGGAGGCGTAGTGGGTAGAGTTCGGCATCAGGAGCATCTCACCCAGGTGGAGATGCTCCTGCCTGCTCTCAGCTCCTCCTGCGCGCGCGTGTAAATGGATGTTGTCAGCCCTAAAAACTGCATTTAAATGTCGTGAGGGGGGAGACAGAGAGACGTGGGCGGTGTAGAAGGTGGCAATAACAGGAACTGATCCAGATTTACGTCATAGCGGTTGGTCAGTCTGCAGGCACCGTGCGATGCGTGATAATCAGCGGTAACGGGGATCTCATATTTAGTTGGCATGTGGCTGCAATAGTCTGGGAGGTTCAGAACTGGTAGCCACTTTCATTGCCAAGCAGCCTTTAGAACCTGCTCCATCAGGGTTTAACTGAATCAAACATCTACAACAGGAGCAGTTTCATAGCAGGATGTCAATATGTTGCACTGCTTTATGACATCCGCGGATCACCACCATTGATCCGTGGATCTAAATTTAGATCTGTGTGTTTTGGAGGGATGACTTAAGTTAATGAACATTTCTAGTTCCAGACTAGAAAATGAACACAAGCCAGCGGCTCATTTCCATCTTCTGTCCCCGCACAGTCGTTACCTACACACATGATGTGAATTCAAGTACAGTAGTGGGATTGTAAGTGTCACAGAACATTCCATGATTCCTGGTAAATATTGAATGAGACTGGATGTCTCCTGGATGGGACTGGAACTCCATTCATGAGCTGGTACCACGAAAAAGCACTTGCTTGCTGCTTGACTATACTACCTCTGTCACCTCCTTCCACTTGCTCTCCTCCCTCCTTGGCCCTCGGGGTCAGAGCTGTTATGGGAGCTAAAGGCGGACAGACAGCGGTGAGGCAGGTGGTCTTGATGTCATGGCTGATCAAGGTCAACATTGGTCACTGGACTGATACATATTTGATAAGTGGTAGGAATCTGCTGACACCGATGATCAGCAGACATTATCATGCACCCCATTAATATCCAATTTGATTTGAAAGTAGGCGGTAATATCTTGCATCTTTTGAGAACAAAATAATCTATTTGGAACAATGCCAAGTGAAAAGCAAGCGGTTTGTGGAGCAGGGGAGGTTACCCAACACGAGTCCCATGAAGATGCTTCTCAGCGTCTCATCTGATTAATTTTCAATTAATTGCTCAGTCCTCTCTATTTTGAGGAGGTTCTGTTTGGGTAATTGTTCTACTTCTGGTGAGAAACTTAACTTAAAGATTAAAATGCAGGAAGACTTTGACCAGCAGAGGGCGTCCTCTTCCTCTGAACCAGGGAGACTCCAATTACAGTCACTCCCAATCTTCGCAGCTACTGTGTGTTGTGTAACATCTCTGGTCCGATGATGGTTCTTAGGTTCTTTATTGTTATTATCCTCATTATTTATTGGCTTTCTCGTGTTGGTACAATGATTTGCTGGTTATATTCATGTCTCTGATTGTATTTAAAACGTATCTTAAGGGATGCCAATCAATCAAGTATCTCTAATCTAAATAATTATGTAAGAATTCAAAATGCAAAATGGATGTATGATATGAATGGATGATGTGAGGATGGAGCGGATCACCCGACCCTGATCCAGCATGCTGTCTTGTATGATGTCACTGTCCCTTCAGTGTGGGAAGCGCTAAACGCCTGCTGATGTGCATTTTTGCGCTCCTTCAGGGTAGATGCACAGCTGGGAGAGGGGCGGCACAGCAGGGATCGGTCTCTCCTGCGCGCTCCGTCACTCTTCAGCTTATGTGCTCGATTGCAGCATCGTAATGTCAAGTTCTACTTCTGTTGGCTTTGTTTGGTTTGTCTCATTACGTCCTTGATGAGGATGGTGACTGTGCTGCCTCCTCCTGTGTGAGCCGACTACAGTGGCTCAGTCTTCAAGGTCTCTAGATAAGAGATTTTAGTCCCAACAAGAGCTGCAGCTGGAGATGAAGGCTCTATATCCTGTGTTCCAGGTTCCTGTTGCATTGTTTGGAGGACTTGGACGCCAGTCTGCACAAACTCAACTCCCGGCTGTACGTCATCAGAGGTCAACCCACAGATGTCTTCCCTCGTCTCTTTAAGGTATAGCAAAGGCCAAAGAAGCACGTCCACCCCTACACTAGACTTGGGTCAGCTTTTAGGTGAATCAGGGATTTTCCCATCATGAGTTACTCTTGAAGTCTCTGACTTCAGTCTTACCTCCAGCTGTTTGTTTTGGCTAAGCACTCAGTTCACCTTGGTTGCTTTGGCTAATCAAAAGCCAGTTTGTATGATTCCCACTGAGGTCTTTTAGTCTTTAACATCTTGGTTCAGAGTAACGGGACTTGATCATCTTCTGTTGTGTGTCCTCAGGAATGGCAGATCACGCATTTATCTTATGAATATGACTCTGAGCCTTTTGGCAAGGAACGCGATGCTGCTATCCAAAAACTAGCCAGCGAGGCTGGGGTCGAGGTCATGTTGCAGATCTCCCACACCCTTTATGATCTGAACAAGTGAGTCATCGCATGGGAAGTATAAACTAGCAGTTAACTTGTTTGTTTGTGTGTGAGTGAGGGTTTATGCTTGTGACCTTTCTGTCCTGAAGGATCATTGAAGTCAACGGAGGTCAGCCTCCCCTCACCTACAAGTGCTTCCAGGCCCTCATCAGCTGCTTGGGTCCCGTGGACCGGCCTGTAGAGACCGTCACATCTGAGGTCCTGAAAACATGCGCCACACCCATCACTGACGACCATGACGACAAGTTTGGAGTTCCCTCCCTGGAGGAGCTTGGTGAGTTTTTTTCTGTAGGTGTGTGTGTGTGTGTGTGTGTGTGTGATGAGTTCACAAAAGTTTGGGTGAACCCAATTGTTTTTCAGTGACTGAGTAACTTAGCAACAGTTTGAACTCATATTTGCTTCCTCAGGTTTTGAGACGGAGGGCCTGACCACAGCAGTATGGCCGGGGGGAGAAACAGAGGCTCTCTTGAGACTGGAGAGACATCTGGAGAGGAAGGTACACACCTGAGCAAACGCACGTTCACACCTGAGCAAACGCACGTTCACACCTGAGCAAACGCACTTTCACACCTGAGCAAACGCACGTTCACACCTGAGCAAACGCACGTTCACACCTGAGCAAACGCACGTTCACACCTGAGCAAACGCACGTTCACACCCAAACATCCGCACGTTCACATTTGAATGCTGATGCATGCACATGAAAACCTTTGAGAAAATGAGCCTCAGCACCTCAACAAGAGTTACGGTAAAATGGTAAATGGACTCAATTTTATAGAGCGCTTTTCTACCTTAGCGGTACTCAAAGCTCTTTACAGTGTCATCTCATTCACCCGTTCACACACACTCACGCAGTGATGGTGGAGCTGCCATGCAAGGCGCCAACCTACTCATCAGGAGCAATTATGGGTTCAGTATCTTGCTCAAGGACTCTTGGACATGGTCACCGGGGTCGAGGATCGAACCAGCGACCCTTTGGTTGCTAGACGACCGCTCTACCCTGAGCCATGCCGCCCCGTTCAGACTTAAGTGTTTGTCAAGCTGATCAACTCTAAACTCCTTGCTTGTCTTGTGGAAAACAAGAAGTGATTCTCTGAAGAAATCTGCATTGTTTGGGTTTGTTTATTGCAACTAAATCACAGTAAAGTGAAGCTGAAAGTTCACACCATCTGCCTTTGGATGTTGTCACAGAGCCAGACTTCACAGTTTCAGTCCTTAGGTTTTACACTCACTTCTCTGTTTCCTGTGCTGTCTGGCATCTGTCTGTTGACAGGCTTGGGTAGCAAATTTCGAGCGTCCTCGTATGAACGCCATCTCTCTCCTGGCCAGTCCTACGGGCCTCAGCCCCTACCTGCGCTTTGGATGCCTCTCCTGCCGCCTCTTCTATTTCAAGTTGACTGACCTGTACAGGAAGGTATGAACACCACAGATGAATCTAGAAGCAAGACTGGAAGAGCAGGAACCAAATTCAGAAACGTTGTGTGTGTGTGTGTGTGTGTGTGTGTGTGTGTGTGTGTGTGTTTCTCCTATCAGGTCAAGAAGAACAGCATGCCTCCTCTATCCTTGTATGGACAGCTGCTGTGGAGGGAGTTCTTCTATACGACGGCCACCAACAACCCCTGCTTCGACAAGATGGAGGGAAACCCCGTGTGTGTCCAGATCCCCTGGGACCGAAATCCTGAGGCTCTGGCCAAGTGGGCCGAGGGACAGACAGGTTTCCCCTGGATTGATGCGATTATGACCCAGCTGAGGCAGGAGGGGTGGATCCATCACCTGGCACGTCACGCTGTGGCGTGCTTCCTCACCAGGGGAGACCTGTGGATCAGCTGGGAGGAAGGCATGAGGGTAAACACAGAGCTGACACTTCTAACCTTCTCCAGAGCAGTAACCTCACCAGATGCCGTCAATACCTCCTGCACTGTTGTCTCAACTGTCCTCTGTCCCTCCTCCCCTCCAGGTCTTTGAGGAGTTGCTGCTAGATGCTGACTGGAGTGTAAATGCCGGCAGCTGGATGTGGCTCTCCTGCAGTTCCTTCTTCCAGCAGTTTTTCCACTGCTACTGCCCCGTGGGCTTTGGGCGGCGCACCGACCCCAACGGTGACTTCATACGGTCGGTGTCCTCTCAGCTGGTGTTTGCGTTCTTCATATCCTCACTGTTTTTCATGGTTACTACATTATACAAAAACTTAATTTAAATTTCATCCACTGATGCTGTAATCCTGCTCGTCTCAACAGGCTGGACACACGTTCAGCGCCACTCAAGGACCCGTCATGTGTTTGGCCCTCTCTTGTTTACATCGTGTTGTCTTCTGTTTCTGCTTGCAGGCGTTATTTGCCCATATTGAGGGGTTTTCCAGCCAAGTACATCTACGATCCCTGGAATGCACCTGAGGAAATACAGAAGGCGGCCAAGTGCATCATTGGCGTCCACTACCCCATGGCCATGGTGAAGCATGCTGAGACCAGCCGCATCAACATAGAGCGCATGAAGCAGATTTACCAGCAGCTCTCCTGCTACAGAGGACTAGGTAGGGACACCAGTCGGCTACCGACGCTTTCCCACATTTGTCCTTAGTTAGCTACGATTCCTTCCTACGTCCTTGATGATGTCCAGGAGAGACAGAAACACACCAATCTACTCAGTAAAGAAAACTAAATTTAGAAGAGAAACCAAAAGCAGTAGGACCACCAGGCCCCAGGAGCCACAAACACCATTCAGCTAAAGGAGAAAATAATGTCTGAGAGCAGCTACCTGATGCACCGCGATCAGCAGCCTGGAACGTTTCTGCCATTTTGATGTCAAAGAAGCTGTACAACACGCAGACCAGGTAGATAACCTCCTGTGGACTGCTCTAGAAACAAACTGCTGACTCTAGCAAGACGGAGGCTGGAAGGCTCCGAGTTCACGTTCACCTGTGCTCACCAGGGTAGGGGCTTGTTCTCAGTGTTTCACACGATGTGGTGAAGCCTCACAGTCATGCGTGTTTTAGCTCCTCAGAGCTGAACAGATGCGATGCGCCGCTCTCATATTGTGGCTGCACAGAACAACGATTTGATCAGGAATGTTTATTGTGTACAACCAATTTCACCTTTTGCCTTAATGAAGCTTGCAGTTTTGATCATGTGATGTTCTGGCTGCCATCTCGTGGCTTACACAGATTTAGTCACTGACCTCTGACATAAATACAAGTAACAGGAAGTATTTTTCAAAAAGGATCCAGTCTTAACTGGTAGAGTGAATATCAAAGCTCTCCAGAGCAGGAGCCTGTTAAATCAGAGCGGCGCAGGGAAGATGATTATGAACTGACTATGATTATAATTCTAGTTAGCTTTACAATATGTGAAGCTAGTCTAGCCATTTTCTCATTGGTAAATTTAAGTACACAGAAAAAATACAAAATGGCCAAAACTGATGTATGATGAGGGTGGTGGTGGTGGTGGTGGTGGTGGTGGTGCAGAAAAACGTGTGTGATTGAGAAACACGCAGAAGGTGACAAGACCACGCAGGACTGCTCAGTCGCGCTGTTTCCTCTCGCCAAAGTGCTGCAGAATCTTAGCGGAGCTTACACACCACTTACACACCACTTACACACCGCCACTGCTGGGTGTCTTTGTAAAACACTCCCACACACTTAAGATGATTGTTGGTGAGAGACTTTAGTCTCGGTCCCGCCGGATGAACCTGTTCTCTGGCTGCTGACGGTGAAAGCCTTGTGTGTAAATGACACTGCGCTGGTTGTGTTTCAGGCCTGCTGGCAACGGTCCCAGATAATCCCAACACCAGAGCCAATGAGAGGAAAGCCGGAGGAGGGAAGCTGGCCACGGGCCACGGTCCAGGCAGGTCCTGCGAAGAGCAGCTGGTACAGAAGGGAGCGTCTCACACAGGTACCACTCAGGTTCACACCAACGCTCATTAACGTGCACAATATGTCAAAAAAAAACAAAAACAAGAGTATTTGAGACCAAAAGCTGTCTTTTCTTTTCCTGTAAAAACAAAACAAAACATGTTTAATGACTCATCCTTCACTAAGTGGTGTGGAGTAATTTCATATCCCAGTGAAGTCTCATTTTTCATGTCCCGCCCCCATCTACCAGCCTGGGTCACTCACCACCATGATATCATCCTTTTGCTCTGATAACATTTGAAAAATGGAATGGGGAATGGAACTGACACACACGCACAAAACCAAATGCCCATTGATGAGGTGTGTCTGAGCTTGTCCTGTGTGGTTCTTGGATGCAGACAGAGGAACGTCCACTCAGAAGCGGCGGCGTGAAGAGGCCCTGGATAATAGCAGCGCTAAATCCCGGATTCAGAGCAAGTAAAGATCCATCTGCCCGAACCAGCGGGGTCACGTCCTCTCCTGCGGTGCCTTCAGCTAACACACACACACACACTGCTAGGTAACGGGCACAGAGGAGGCCGCTCTGGTTACTCCAGGGGACTGTTTGTGGTACACGCCATCACCCCATCAGCCATTAGCCTGCCTTGACCTCCAGATAGGACTCACTGCACATCTCAGGGATGAAGAGGAGGAACCTGTCCCTGGAAACAAGTGTATACATGTAAATATACGTGTGCGTGTGTGTGTGAATTTGATTATCATCTCATCAGGTGTTGGTAGGTTACCTTTTGTCTTCCACTTTCTATTAAATCAATGAATTGTGAGTAGAAACAGCCAGTCTGTACCACCTGACCTCCTAATGCAGGTTGAGTGAGGAAGCCGTCAGTCATGTGACAGGAGCCTGTTGTTTTGTGAACCTTCACCCACTGTTAGCGCTGACATAAGAGGTCTGTTACAATTGTGTCATTATGGAAACGAGCACAGGCTCAAAGGTCTGGTAGAGGCAGGTTAATACAACACTGCAGGAAATGCTCCTCCATGTTGGCGGCGGCGTGCTTAGAGTTCTGATTCCCACTTTTTCTAGAAAATAGAAATTCTAACCCTCCAGGTTCCCTGCAGTGATGTACATAGTGTTGGTTGTATTGAGGCCTCTGAGGGGGGCCAGCGCGCCTGTCAAAGCTCCAGCGTACGAACCGAGGGTGGCTTTGATGCTCTGTAGCTGTCGGTATTTGGTTTGTATGTTTGGGTTTTTGTCTTGTGTGTACTTCTACCTCCAAACCTCTATTGTGACTGCATGTACTTTTGTCTCCCATTTGCTCGTGAATCTGTTATTTTTCTATGAAGAAAAATGTATTAAAATTGTAATGAAGATAAACATTGTACCCTTTTTGGTCTTTGGTGTTCACACCAACAGGAGCTGGAGGTGTGATGTCAGAGCCGTCCGTTCTCACTTAGGTCCATCAACACAACTCATGTTCCTCTCACAGATGATCTCCAGAACACCTCAGGGGAACTCGGTAATGTTCCACAAAGGAGGATCTGAAAAAAACATAGGTCGAAGGTCAAGGTCACTGCGGAGACGGACCAATACCCCGATAATGCTGACATTACGTTCAGCCACGAAAGTAGAAGCGCTCAGTTTGATGTCCGATGTGAAGTGCATCAGATTCTCACTCTGGAGTTCTCGCTTCATGGAGCTGTGTGAGTGGCGGGACGAGGAGGAAACGCCCCCAACCTGATGCAGTTCTCCTCAAATCAGATCGACTCTTTGACTGAAATCGTTCCTTTAAGAGCGGCTGCACGGTGGAGCAGTGGTCCTCACTGGAGCCTCACAGCAAGAAGGTTGTGGGTGGAGCCCCGGCTGCAGCACGGGGTCTTTCTGGGTGAGTCTCCATGTTCTCCCTGTTCCTGCTGGGTTCTCTCTGGTACTCCAGCTTCCTCCACAGTCCAAAGACATCAAGAGGGACCAGGTTAATCCAGACTCTAAATTGACCGTAGGTGTGAATGTGAGTGTGAATGGTTGTTCGTCTCTGTATGTTGGCCCTGTGATGGACTGGTGACCTGTCCAGGGTGAACCCCGCCTCTCGCCCGTAGATGCTGGGATAGGCTCCACCCCCCGCCACCCTCAATAGAAAGGAATAAGCGGAAGATGACGATGGATGGATGATGTTCCTTTAAGAGCTGAATTTCATCCGGTTGAGTCGAAGCTCTTCAGCAACATCGTAAACACAAGTTTGATTTAAGAACGTTAATATTTGCGCTGCAATCAGCTGTGACGCGCTGGACTAGAACAACGGTCCCAGAGCAACAGGATTAAAGCGACTGGTGTGTGTGAAGCGAGTGTGAAGCATGAATCCAGACCAGGCCTGGTGGTTGCTACGGTGCTCAGGCTCATGAACTAGCATGTTCGTAGCATGCTCCTCCAAACATAACCAACTCCAGAGTTCCACTGTTGCAGCTTCCCCCAAAACTGCTGCATGTTGAATGAGAGTTGAGGCGAAGGGAGGAAGATCGCTGGATGAAGAAGAACGTAACAGACCTGCGCCTCCAGGCCTGCGGACGAACACAGAACTGGAGGGAGGGTCGCATCATGAGCCCACAGGTATGTCCTAGTGCCACCTAGTGGCAGAGGGAAACGCATCACATGATTGTTTGTCTCGCTGTTAACCGTAGTTGCGTGGCACCACGTGGTCAGGTGGTCCCCTGATGTCACTTGTGGTGAGTGTCCTGAGCAGCAGCCAGAGTCACGGCTCAGTCACACCTGGTTTCTGCGCCAGCCCGGTGGAACCCTGCTCACGCCGAGCTGATGGACAGAGGCACGCTAGCAGGTGTGTGGCCTCCGGCGCCACCACGGAAAGCCTGACAGCTGCTCAGGGTTCCTGTGGGTCACTATTTGCCATGTGACCAAGACCGGACAGGAATATGAATCAAGGAGGCGGGGCCAGAGCCATAATCGCAGTAGGCCAATGTTCGGTGTAAACCAGCGTCCTTGAACCATTAAAACCACACACAATAAATGAATAAACCAGAGTAAAAGGATGGGACAAGGGTCATGCATCTGGGATTGGCGCGCGCGCGTGTGTGTGTGTGTTCCTGGAGCCCCTCAGGCAGAAGCAGCCCAACATGCTGACGGTGGCTTCTCTGGTTTGGTTCCACCGCCCCCTTCGTTTAGGTGACATGGATGAAACCAGACCAGACCCTCACCCGGGCCTCCATGGCCGCCTGTCTGGGCTGCTGCCATGGCGTCCGTCCTCACCAATGCCAAACGGCTGATTTTGCTGTTGGCTCCTGGTGTTTGGATGAAGTCTGAAGAACCAAGACATGTTGGCGATTTAACAATTTATCTGTTTAACAAGCAGGAGCCTCAGTAGCATTTGAAGAAGCAAGCACAGCCACAGCCGCATGGCCCCTCCTCCTCATGCCTGTCAAGTTTTGGATTTGAAAATAAGGGAAACTTTCTGGTGATCGCTGCAAGCCATCCCACCTCCCCAATGAAGCTCCAGTGTCCCTTACATCTTAAGACAGGTGTACAGGATATCTAAAAACAACTTGTCAACCGCTTACTAACTAAAATTAGGTGGTCAGAATCGGATAGGCCTACCTTTGTTGACATTGAAATGCTGTGAAAATTCCTACATTCTAATATCCGGGAACATCTCAGCTACACACTTGTTGAAGTCATCGCAGAAAGTAAAAGCAAAAGCGTTGTTTTTGGCACACAGCATTGCCATTTTAACCTCCGCATTTGTGACCTGGTCTGCCTCCGCGGTATTTCTAGTCAGAAACACTGACATCGCCTGGGCATGATTCCGTGCCTCGAGCCCGCGCTTGTGCTTGGCGGATTTCTCATGCTGGCTGACGTCATTCCTTCCTCCGTGGGAGACACTAAAGTCGCTATTACAAATCCTACAGAAAGCGTGGCTATCCCCCTTTCTGCTCCTCGTTAGAAAGGTAAATTCAGAGTTCCATTTATCGAGGTATTTACAGGAAGACTTAGTTTTTTGGGCAGGAATACCTTCGGTGTCACGTCCGTGATCCATCTCTCTTTTGTTTGTTTCCCGCCGTCGGCACTAACCTCGCGACAACTGCCGCCCAGACTACTGCAGGTGGCAATTCTCGCGAGACTAGCGACAGAGTTCAGCAGAGGATTTTTTTTTCATTGTAATACGGGAGATTTACGGGAGGATACTAAAACGGAAGGAGGGCGGGGAAGAGGGGTAAAATCCGGGAGTTTCCCGGCCAAAACGGGAGACTTGACAGCTATGCCTCATGCTGGTCGCCATCCTGACCGCCAGCTTGGTCACCAGCCCAGTGACACACCACTGTATCCCGTTCTTCAGCCAGCGTAGTTGCGTTGGTCACCAACCGCAGGCCTCAGCTGATCCCATTAGTGCCCAGTGGGGTTGAGGTCAGGACCGCTGGCAGGCCTCCACTCTCTCCAATCCGGAGGTCGTCTCTGATAAGCCCCGCCCCGTGGGGGGCGAGCGTCGTCATCGGGACGTAGAAGCGTCGCACACTGAGCGGCGGCGACCTGGAGGCTCATCCAGGATAAAAACCGAGCGATGGCGGCCAATCGCAGCTGCCGCTCGGTGGGCGGTGACCACAGTCTCCCCCCGCCCGGTTCCTGAGCAACAGCGTGTGTGTGTGTGTGTGTGTGCGCGCCAGTCGGAGATGGAGGATCGCCGGGGAGCGGTGCAGAGGAAGCCGGTTCGCCTCATCGCTGCGGTCTGCAACAACCGGGGCATCGGCAGGGACGGGAAGCTGCCGTGGGATTTACCGTAAGACGATCCGTCCGCGTCATTCCTGAGGTTTCCACCGAGCTCAGGCGGTTTGGAGGAAGAAACGAGAAACGTCACACTTAGACTGATGAACCGTGAGCGAGTACTATAGTATCAGTGCAGTACTTCAGATTACAGATGTACAGTAAATATTATTTTGCTCTCAAAAACTTCAAAGTTAAGAATATCTTTATCAACCTGAAAGGTACGTAGCTAGTAAACTATCAGCGCAGTACTTCTACTCTCGCTTTCTAGTATATTTTCATCTAGTAAATATGGGCTAATGTATTTTTACTGCCTGTATATCTCACAGTAAAGTTGCAGTACAAATTTGTATGTAAACTAGTTCTGTACACAAAGTTAATAGAAACCAAAAGAATGTTCGGCTAAACACGCAGTCTAGTATTCATCAAAATACTCGTACACCGTTTACAAATTTCACACTTAAAGTACTTCTACAGATGTAAACTGGGCAAATCTATACCCAAGAAGTATTGTTGTACACGTACATGTGTACTACCAGTCTACTGATATTATTCTAGTTGCTTGATGAAGTAGACTTGGGAAATATACTTCAGTTTTACTAGTTTGGTGAGTTTTGTGAACTTGAAGTACTTTTCTATTTGATCTGAGACATGTTCTGTGTACTTGGGTCTATAAGTGTGTCCAAACGTTTTCCGAAGTTTTCAAATTCTCCCTCAAAATACAAAATACACACATGAACAGCCATTAGTAGTTTTTACTTCAACAACCACATGTGAAGATTACAAACAGTTGTTTATTTACAATGTTTGATGAAGTATTGCGGTATGTGGAATGAAGCATAAGAAGTATTTGCAGTTGGGCAGGTTGTACTACAATCCTACAGTAGTACAAAGAACAAGAAGAGGGGATTTTATTGGACATTTGAACTTCATTTGCAAACTATAAGATATTGGCCCTGATCTGATCCTGATTTTTTATTATTTATTGTTATTATAAATATATTGATTTATTATCATGATTCTTATTGATGATTTATTATTATTATTACTGAGTTATTATTAGTAGTAGTATATTGATTTATTATTATGATTCTTATTGATTTATTATTATTATTATTACTGAATTATTATTAGTAGTAGTATATTGATTTATTATTATTATTATTATTATTATTGATTTCTTTCCTAGGAGAGAATTCCAGTACTTCCTCAATACTGTCACGCGGGTGTCCAGACCAGGTATTACTCAGCCTCAGTAGTATTTGCCACCTCTATTGTTCCAGCTGTGTTTTGGTGTATTTTTCCACCGTGTTGTATTTTGGGGCGTTGCCATAGAAACGCCCATAATTCCCCCACCTTGTGTCCCCCCAGGGAGGATGAACTTGATGGTCTGGGGCAAACTGTGCTGGTACTCGCAGCCAGAATCTCTCCCGCCGCTGGCCAACGTTCTGCACGTGGTTCTGAGTAGGACGTTGAGGTGAGTGTCTCCGTCTGACGGACAGGTGGTCCCTGAGTGGACGGTGCCGTGGCGACGCACTCTCGTCAGCCAGAAACTGAACCGGCGGCCACTCCGCCTGTTACGTCTTACAGCTCAGCTCCAGGCCACGCCCACTTCTTGTGTCACGACTTTGAGAGCGCGGTCCACCTGGCTGCTCAGTATCCGCTCGCTGACCTCATTGAGACCATCTGGGTGGTGGGCGGGACTCAGGTGTACAAGGTAAAGTAGGGCGGAGCCTGTTTGGAGCACAGATGGGCTCTGGCTCTGGTTCTGGTACCACTGGTGATGTCCGGCGTCAGGATGTGTGGTGTTGCTCATGTTGGCAGAAGCCGTTTCTGATCAGCGACAGCTTCATTCACGCATCAGATTTCACCCTCGAACGGAAACCATCAGTGGACATCAGTCACTGGCGACAATGATGACATCACATCTTCTCCTGTGCGGTGTAACGGCCGATGACGCACTCGTCTGCTGCTTTCGTAGACGTAGCACATCTGTTGAGTCTGATGTTTCTGATCACCGTCACGTCGTTACTCAATAATGTCCAAACTTTGGTTCTTTGGCCGTTTTTGTGCCGTTGTGCTTTAAAAAGCAAGACCTGCAGATCCTGGCCTGCGGGCCCCACGAGGCTGCACCCGAGAGAAAACTGCCACAAAGAGTTTTGTCTTTCATTGTCAGAAGTTGATGACAGATGGTGGTGGTGTCAGCCCTGCCCTCAGGCTGCCTGAGCCCCGCCCTCAGGCTGCCTGAGCCCCGCCCTCAGGCTGCTTGAGCCCCTCCCTCAGGCTGCCTGAGCCCCGCCCTCAGGCTGCCTGAGCCCCGCCCTCAGGCTGCTTGAGCCCCTCCCTCAGGCTGCCTGAGCCCCGCCCTCAGGCTGTCTGAGCCCCTCCTGTCGAGGCCACAAGCACTGGCCTGGTGTCACTGACCATGAATCAGAGAACGGCGAGCCTGCGGATCCTCAGAAACGTCGTAGTTGAGGTTCATTTTAATGTGTTGGTGACTTTATTGTCTCATTTCCTGCAGAGAATGGGTTTCTCAGTCCCGTGGCGGCGGAGGATGGCAGCGGGAGTAAAGGTCGGGGTGACCGAGATTACGGCTCGGCAGCATCTCACGTTTCTCGTCTTTGTTCAAAACATCTCAGCAACTCAGGAGGGGGCGATGAGCTCCGCTTCATCGATGGAAACTTAAGTCCTCTTGTGTTGAATGTCTGCCGGCTGCATCGGTTTAACCTGAGTGAACATGACCAGTGGAACCGGACCAGAGGAGGAGCAGAACCTCCTCAGGCTCCAAATGTCACCATTCTGTTTATCATTTCTGGATTTTTCTTTAATTCCTGTTGTTGTTAGCAGCATTTAAGGCCTCCAGCCTTGATTTCCTGTCCGTGTTGCTGAATGATCAGTCAGTGGAACTTGACCCTGTTTGAAGGTTCTTGTGTAGAACGTTAGAGCTGCTGAACGCTCTGAAGGTTCTCATCTCCTCTCACTCTCCGCCCGGAGCAGGCTGGCCTGGAGCACCCCTGGTGTGACTCGCTTCACCTGACGGACATCATGGCTGATTTTGAGTGCGACGTCTTCTTCCCCGAGTTCGACCGAGAGCTCTTCAAAGAACAGGAGAGGTTTGTGAGGCTGAGAGGGCTTGGAGAACGTGACCCGACATCTGCAGCTGGCGCTCGCCGGCCTCTTCCGTGAACTTCTGCTGCGTTGCGCCATTGTTTTTAAATGCGTGAATCGTTCCTGCTGTCCCACGAGAGCTGGAATTCTGCTTTCGGGAGGCACGATGCCGCCGTCGCCTGCTGCTGTTGGATGCTAACGAGGTTCCGCGTCTGTGTTTACTGGTCCAAGTCGTTTGACCAGAGAGGCGGGAGAGCTGCAGCAGCCGGAGACACCAGGCTCAGCTCAATCAATCTATCGGTGGTTAAATATCTGATTAAACCAATGCCAGAAAGACTTCTCGGTTTTATCACTTCAGAATCGCTGGCCAAATGAAACGGCAGAATTGTAGAATTTGAACTTTAACCAGGCAAATAAAAGAATCATTCCATCGTTTCTCCTCAATTAAAGTCATTGCTTCATTCTTCTCTTTCGTCTCTAAATAAGATTTGCTGACGTTCCACCTGGAATTCAGGAAGAAAATGGCATCAAGTACAAATTCCAAGTCTTCAAGAAAGAACGCAGTCATGGGGAGAGCGAGGAAGAGAAGTGAAGAGCGTGTTGCTACGTGACGACCATCAGCCCCCAGGCAGCAGAGACCCATCAACCCCGAGTCGCTGCCACAACCCAGGGTCAGCTCAGAGAGTGCTGATGGTCTGGCCACGTCTCCACCGCTGTGCTGGGTGGCAGCTCAGAGAATGCTGGTCCAGGTTGGCGGTGAAACGTGGAGGTGCAGGAGCGTTACACTGCAGTCAGAAATGGAAGAAGTCTCACACATGGGGGGAGGGAGTGTGTGTGTGTGTGTGTGTGTGTGTGTGTGTGTGTGTGTGTGTGTGTGTGTGTGTGTGCGCGCACGCGTGTACATGTGTGTGCTACACAGGCTCCATCACAACAAGAGTGACGTTCACTAAACCATCCACATTTGCCCCGCCCCTCCGAACCAGACAGGAGAAATCCACTGTGCTGGAAAAAGATTCACTCTGAGAGCAGCACTTGAAATAATCCAGTGTTAAAACTCTGAAACATGAGTATGTGTAGTTCTTTAAATACTTCAAATATTCTCACATTCTGACAAGCAAAACTATTTGGTTGCAGTTGATCCCTTCAGCCACTAGATGGCGCCACGTGTGCAGGGCAGACAAAACCTACATGGTTCTGTTGGAGGGGAGGTAATCACAGTCTCACGTGTAAAAGGCTGTTGGTTTATATTCTTTTAATATTGAGGGAACATCATGTATTTTTTGTGGCCACAACTTACAAAGGTGTGTGTCCGAGCGCCGTCAGCTTCAGAATGTTTTCCACACGTCTCACGTTCGTCACGTCTTTGTATGTCCGTCTGATATTAAAGTAAGAATCAAGACTCGTGTCCCCGGACTGAGTTCTTCCTTCCTGTTCAACCTCAACATGTCAACCCGGAGCCTGAATTCTCTCCTGGTGGCCAAATCCTCCCGATGCCGAATGCGTGACGTTGCCGCGAGGTCATAAATGAAAACCTCCCAGGAGGCGTGAGCTTTTCCAAGAAGAGCATCCTGGAGTCCATGGCCTTCTGATGGCCAACTTCATGTTCCAGAGCTGAGGACCTCGCTCACTCGTGGAAGAGAGCAAGAACGTTGCGTGTTGATCGCCCATCGGAACCTCGGCAGGGGGCAGGTGGAGGGGGACCAGAGGGCAGGTATCTTGGTGTGGGCGGAGAGACAAGCTGAGCTCACTACACCCAGCAACCCGAGACGCCGCAGCCTTTCACTGCCAGACGTTTCTTAGTTTGAACATGTGAGCTACAATTTTACATTCAGTTTGTAAGAATGAACACCAACTATCACTGCTTTTGGAGGCTTCAACTCGCCTCAAGGGGGAGGATACGCCCCCTCGAGATACCCAGCGTACGTCATCATTCATCAATCATTGCCTGTAATGAGAAACGACCCATGACCAACGCGCTGAATGGAGCTGATGTCATGTTGGAGGACACGGGACATTTAGTGGACTCTCCCTTCACCTCGCTGGCTTCCCTGATTCAAGAGCAGCATCTAGGACGAGAGAGCGGCGGCCGAGCAGAGGCGACTGCGTGTAAGCACCTGAGACCTCGTGTGCTTACCTCGCCGTGATCCATCCTGATTCACCGTATTTATGACTGAGCGCCGCGGATGCGTGCTGGCTGTAACCTCGCAGCATGACGGATGAAAGGAAAAGTCAATTAGAAACCGTCAGGAGGCGAGCTGAAGAGCCCCGAGGCTCCTGCTGGACGCTGGCGAGATGTCAGATGAACATTCAAGCATTATCTGCCCAGTGGCTATCGCCATGGCAACAGAATCCTGCTGGGGGATGCAGGGGATGACTAGTGGGAGGTGTTAATGTGTACGCCCCCCCGGGACACCCCAGTCCTCTCATCGTGACCCCGTCATCAGCAGTAGGACGGTCAGAGGACCTGCAGGTTGTAATGTCACGGCTCCATCGGCTCAGACGCTCACCGCCATCAGAAGACGCTTTCAGAAGCGCTCGAGTTCTCCCGCCTGGGACGAGCGGACGCCGACCCACAAGCTTCCTTGTACCTTCATCTGATGCACAGAGACATTAAAGCTCTTGAGTGACGGTAAACGTTCTTCATGTGGCGTGTGCTCGCTCTGAGCCTTCGTTTGAGACGATAAGGAAGCGACATTTTAGCAGTGAGGCAGCTCGGAACCTCCTGCACGCGGAGGCCGGCAGCTGAGAGGGAGACACGTCAGGTTGGTCTCGTGACACTCGGTAGCACGCTGAGGAACACGTCAGCACATCGCCGGTTCTGGTCCGAGTCGTTTAGACGAGGTAAGAAACCCCGAGAACGGCTGCGTCTGAACAGCAAATGCGTCTCGCGCTTCCTCAGCGCCATCAGTGACGGTCGCCCGTCACGGAGGAGTGGACGGGTCATGGAGAAGAACAATGTTGTGAGGCCGGGCAGCCTCGGTGGTTTGTTCCTTCAATTTAGTTATTTTAAGGTCACAAGATAGAACTTCTTCCTTCAGGTCAGATGTTTTGGAACAAGTTCTACATTCTAAAGGTTCTATTGTGTGTAACTCATTCGTGGGAACAGGCTTTGTGTCACTGCCTCAGACTCTTTATTGTAACGGTGCCATGGACCGCAGACGTGAGCGGACACAAACAGACGTGAACACACCAGAGGTCCGGCTCAGCCTGTCAGTCGTCTCCTTGTAAAGGAGCGACAGGGTTGAACAGAGGTCTCTCTCTACGGAGCTGCAGTTTCCCGCAGCTCATCTCAAAGTCCTTCTTGGTCCCGTTCAGGACGTCCAGGCTCCCCGTCCGTACGTCATAACCGGCCCCCCGCAGCCTCTGAATGCGATAGCTGACTATCTGTGTTGTCAGCTCCAGAACCGTCGGGGTCGCTGTGATTTGAGACATGCTGATCCCGGCACTGAGGAGACCCTGGAAGCGCTCATCCAGAACCTCTTCAGGGTAGTAAAGGAGAGCAGGGCATTTGAGGACAATGTCCCGCAGCTCTGCCTCGGAGCAGCCCATGGCGTCCTGGGAGTACGCAAGGGTGCTGCGCATGCTGTCCGGGTTCAGCTCCGTGACGAAGCCCCTCAGTTTGGAGAGGAGGCGGAGCAGCTGGGCTGTGCTGAAGCCCTTGTCTCTCAGGAACAGCATGTTCTGCCGGAGCACCTCGGGCGGCTTCAGGAGAACAAACGGGTTCTGGCTCAGCAGCTTCTGCAGCCAGATCTTCATGTTGGCCTCCTCTCCACCCAGGTCCCGGTAGGTCTGCTGGAGGGTCTGCACCATGGCCTGGTTCTGCTCCACCGGCCGGCTGAAGCTCTGTGGAGCGCTGGCCATGAGCTTGGTGACGATTCGCTTGTTGAGGTTTAAGCTCTGGAAGAAAGCGATGTTGTTCCGCTGGTTGTCATGGTGACAAGAGGAGGTGAAGAAGGAGGCTGGGAATTTCTCAATGATACCAACCAGCTCTTTCTGGCTGGGGCACACCAACATCCACAGCTCCCTCTGGGCCCGCATCTGACCCGGGTCACACAGCACAGCCTCAGGGTGACCTGCTAAGATGCGGGCGATGATGGGCCCCGAAGCCCCCATGTCCTTCAGCAGGGCAGCGACCTCTCTGGTGTAGGCGGGGCTCCGGTGCAGGACCCAGCCCTTCAGTTTCCGGACTCTCTGGATGTCGACAGACAGGTCGTACAGCGCCTCCACAGTCTGCTGGTTCTCCGTCGGGCGCAGCGTCACACATGGCCGGAGGCTGAGAGGCAGCGCCGGGACTCGCTGACACTGGAGGCACAGGGAGGCGGCGAGGAGGCGCAACATGGATGCGAGGCCCTCAGCCTGGTCACCTAGAGACGGAGGACACACGGAGGACACACTGATGACACACGACAGCAACACGCGATGATTGAGACAAAAATCCAAGTCACAGGAGGCACAACGTTTTAGACTGAGGCTCTGGTGTTCCTGTTGGTCCACCAGAGCCTGACCCGTTAATGATCAACACACAGGAAATGAGAAACCTAATCTCACTCACTCTCTCACACACTCTCTCTCACACACACACACACACACACACACACACACACACACACACACACACACACACTAGGTGATGTACTAGAATCAGAATTCCATGCCAGAGAAACTCCGCGTCTCGTATGGTTTTATCTCAAATGATTTAACCGCTCGAGAGCGGTTGCGGGGGCTGGTGACCGGCGGCAGGAAGCGGTGTTGTGCTGACTTTGAGGCTGTCACTCATCTTCAGAGCCGCCGACAGGACTTCCACGGGGACCCGTGTACCTTTGCTGCTAGCATGAGCGGACCGCTGGTTTGACGCCGTCTGATCGCGCCTCGCACCTCTAGACCAGCGGCATTCATACACGCCTCAGCTGGCACAAGGAAGAACCCGTCAAGATCCCACGTCCAGGGACTCACTAGCAGGCTGCCTCCAGACTGAGAGCCAACGCTGTCGAATGCTAGCAGCGGCAGGAGCAGCCGTCACACCGCCACTTCCGCCTGCAGCCGCAGATTACCGGCGACCAGGTGTGTGAACACGAGTGTATTTGTTAGCTTAATAGGTGTTACCTGTAACAGAGACGTTCCTCCCTGCCCCAGGAAGGTTAGCGGATGTGACGTGCTGTTATGGACTGACTTCTTCTTCTACGGTCTGTCCTCGTGGACCTGTTTGCCGAAGCGCCCCGCGCCGGCGGCGACTGGGATGGAATGGAATCGTTCTCGATGCGGAGAGCGGAGGAGGCGAAGAGGAACGTGTCGGTGTTACTCGTCTTTATGCTCCCGCCGCCTCATTTTCCACCTCATCTTCGAAGCTCTGCTCTCTTATTCTCGGCCAAATGTCCTGCAATTAAATAACTTTGGCGAAAATCTGTATCTCACACTGCAGTTGGTGAGCCTCCAAAAGCCTGCAGCAAACAAGTCCCTGATGAGTGTAATCAGCTCTGCGCGGAATTGGAGCGAACACATGTAGAGTTTCCTCACAGTTGGTGCTTAATCATGATGCTTGATCACCAGCTCTGCAAGCTGTTGCCTCGGCGGCTCGGGAGCTGCCGCCGAGCGGGAGCCGGGTTCATTATAGTTTGTGTAGCAGTAAACAGATGATCTACCTCAAAGGAAAACAGGTCGCAGCTTCTTTTCCCTTTAATGCCCAACATGTTGGTAGGAGAGAGCTGATTGTATTTCCATTTTTTTCCCTGTCGAATGGCTCGAGAAGGCACCAACTCATAAAAGAGAAATTGATTTTGCAGGCTAAGAACTTCCCCGTGGAAGTAGGATGAGGGCCTGAGGGGTGGCGGTGGTTTCCCTCTCCTGCTGTTTGCACTCCACCTGTTCACACTGCCAACGGTTGGAGCGCAGTCACGCAATCACAGTAACTCCTCCTGCTGCTACAATGCTCCCTTTGTTCTGCCTGGATGAGTAACACCAGCAACCGAGTGCAAACACAAGAGTCACCGCAGCCAAGCAGAGCCATGACGGCACGCTGGGAGGCCGGCGAGGAGATCCAGCAGGAATCCAGCAGGAATCCAGAATCATCCCATCTGAGCTGGGGATGTTTGAAGCTGTTCTGCCAGGTTCCTCATGAACAGCCAGGACTGCAGATTCAAGCTCAGGTCCCTAAAACTCCAGAGAACGACAGGATCCACCGAATGGAGAGTTTGGCACGCAGGAAAGGCCTTAAGGCAGCGAGCTGGAAGAGGAACGCAGGAGCTTCTCAGCTAAAGTTGGATGGGAACATCTCCCAGTCCCGACACCTGCTCACCGGCTCCAGCCTGGGAGCTCAGTGAAAGCATGCAACAACAACAACATCAACAATAATAATATTAATAATAATACAAGCATCCAGAAATGAACTTACTGAGGGGTACAGAGAGCTCAGTCTGGGGAGCGTGGAGCCAAGACTCAAACTCAACAACAGACAACTGCGCGTGTTCAGTCAGAAAAGTCAGAGGCGTGACTTTGAGGAAACAAACCAGTCAATCAAACTTTATTTGTATTGTCCCTGCTGACACAACAAGTGCTGCACCAGGACCACGAGGAGGGAGACCTGGCGAGGCCAATGAACTCCACCGAAACGAAGATCATCACGAAAATGGTGGCTAAAATAGAGGGAGAAAAAAGATGGAGGACAGGAAAAAATGAAAAATAAAAAATGGGAAATACTGCACAAGAAATAGATAGTGAGATAAATGTTTACCCATAAAATAATCAAAATGATCAACAGTAAGATCGGAACCGAACACGAGTGAACCAAACAGATGACAATGAATAAAGTAAGCAACAAAAACATTAAAAAACAGTTCCAAACAGGCTTCTCCTACCACTGCTATGCTGATGACACTCAGCTCTTCCTCTCTTTTCCACCTGATGACAGAACGGTCTCAGATCGTGTATCAGCGTGTCCGGCTGATATCTCCACATGGATGGAGGAACGCCACCTTCAACTGAATCTGTCTTAGACTGAACTTATGGTCTTTCCAGCTTGTCCATCTGTTCAGCCTCAGGTCAGTGTCCAACTTGACTCGAGCCCACTTGCGCCCACAAACTCAGCCAGAAACCTGGGTGTCATGATTGATGACCAGCTGACCTTTAAGGTTCATGTGGCCTCAGTTTCTCGGTCTTGCCGTTATGCCCTCTACAACATCAGGAAGATCAGACTCTTCCTGACCCAACAGACCACACAGATTCTGGTTCAGGCTCTTGTCATCTCACGCATTGACTACTGCAACTCTCTTCTGGCAGGCCTCCCTGCAGGCTCATTCAAGCCTCTGCAGATGATCCAGAATGCAGCAGCACGTCTGGTCTTCAACCAGCCCAAAAGGGCACATGTCACCCCGCTGCTGGTTTCTCTTCACTGGCTTCCAGTGGCAGCCAGGATCAAATTCAAGGCACTTCTCTTGGCTTACAAAACAATCACAAGAACGGCTCCAGCCTACCTGGAATCCCTGATCCAGGTCTACTCTCCTTCTCGCCCACTACGCTCTGCATGCCAAAGACGCCTGGTGCTTCCAGCCCAGCGCTGCTCCAAATCTCTAGCCAGACTCTTCTCTTCTGTTGTTCCCAAATGGTGGAACCAACTACCGAACTCTGTGCGTTCTGCTGAGTCCCTTTCTACTTTTAAGAGACAATTGAAGACTCAATTGTTCAGAGAGCACCGAGGCACTGAACCTGACTCTGCTCCTCTTTGGGGTAGAATCAGTCAGAGGGTCCAAGACCCAGCACTTAGTGACTATGTAGCACTAACTGGGTTGTGTCATGTTGTATGTCTGTTATATAAAATAAATAAATAAATAAATAAATAAAAAAGGGTGGGGGGGCAACACTTCTCCTGCCACTAGATGGCAGTACCTGTGACCAAATCACAACTGAAGCACTTTTGCGCTTCCGATGGACTTCTCCTTAATCAAGTCTAAATTCTTGCTTGTGTTGTACGTCGCTTTGGACAAAAGCGTCTGCTAAATGAAACTGTAGAATTGTAGAATTGTAGAATTGTAGTTCAAAATGGAGAAGAAGGTCTGAGAGCAGCATCGCCACGCGTGTTTATCCTGCTTCATGGAAGAAAAGAGGAGCCGGAGGACGGGAGCAGCCTCCTGCTTCTCGGCTAAAAGCGTGTTAGAGAATAAACTCTAATAAAAGCATCGGAACATCAGTGAGAGAGCGAAGAGCTCAGCTGAGGAAGGACTTGTGGGCGAACTGAAGGTTCCTTTCTATGACGAACATCAATGTGACAAATAAAGAAACCTGAATCTGAATAATCCTGCTGTTGTACTATGAATCAGACGGCGCGGCAGCAGTGGCGACGTGTCGCCTTTCTGTGCCAAACGTCTGCAAGACAATCAGCAGATTACACAACCGCACTGTTGAGAGGATGAAAAAGCAGACTAGACTTTCATAAAAGAAGCTAATTTATAACTACAGACATGATGTGAACAAGATGAGTCACTGAGCTCCAAGCACACAGGGCGCAGCTTCCCTCTGATCAGGTCAAGGAAAGATGAAGTCCCATGTTGGGATGGGGGGGCAGCCGGGGCGGGGAGTGGGTCCAGTGCTGCCTCCTTTGCTGACTGCACCATTGCAGACCTGGGGGCCTGGCCGGTGCTCTTTGGGGGGGGGGGGGGGGGGGGGTCCTCCTCCCGGCGTGGTGGTTGGGCTGGGGTTGGTCGCGGGCCCTGCTGTTGTGCGGTGGATCGCTTGCTGGCGGTTTCACGAAGTCTGAGGTGCCCTGGACCGTATCAGCATCTATGGAGTTCTCAGCCCCTGTATGGAGGAAGATGAGAGTATGATTGTTTTGTCTGAGGGTGGCGGTCCTGGGCATGCGTGCCTTCGGCTCACCCTGGCAGGTGGGCTGGACCTCTCGGGGGAGTGGGGGGTCCTGGCTGGCTGGCTGGTGGTGCCCTATAGCCTGAAGCCCTCCTGCTCTGGGGGGTAGCTCTGTACGGGGGCGGTGGGCCTGGTCGTTGTGGTGGGCTGTGGTTGCCCCGCCTGGGTTTGGGGTGTGGGTGGGAGTCGGCCTCGCTGCTGGCGGACCTCTTGGGGGGCTCTGGTCGGGTCTCAGGCCAGAGGGGCCCTATGCCCCTGGGCCTGAGCTGGCGGTGGTTGGATTGACTGGCCCCCGTGTTCTGGGGGTTTCTGGGTGCTCTGGTGGCCTGGTCCTGACCTGCCTGCTATCCTGGACTGGGGTTGTGATGTCCTGGCCCCCCACATCAGCTACAGCCAGCTACGCACAGCATCCAAGACAAACCGTAGCACACACACACACATTCACACACACACACACACATGCGTATACACACTTACACGCATGCAGCGCACAACTGACCCATCATCACACACTCAGACATTTATCTTAAAATTATATTAAACCAAATGGTAACCCTGCACTGGAAATTCTGCAACCATTGTTTTTTCCTTTTTTTTCTTTTCTCCTCTCTGTTGTTGTTACTTTTTCTTTGTTTGTTTGTTTGTTTCTGCTATTGTTGTTGTTGTTTTTGCCCCCCCCCCCCCCCCCCCCGTCTTCCCTGTCCTGTCCCTGTTCTCTCTCCTGTCCTCAGTCCGGTAGCTTCATCAATGAACCAACACCATTCCTAATCAAGTTAAACATAAATGGCGACAGGAGGAGTTTATCAGGTTCCTCCTCTGCAGAGGAAAACTGCTTCAGTACAACAAGGCAGCAGGAACATGGATGCTGCTGAACAGGACAGGTTAAAACAAAAAAAATGACGTTCTCTGTCAAAAATAAAAAGCACGTACTCCAGTGAGATGTGGCTGAGGTTAGAGCGTCCCCTGACTGAGAGGTGCATCACGTGTCCCGCATGCACCGGGTTCAGCTGCAGCCATGCTGGCACACCCACGCCCAGGCTGCAGCAGCCTGGGCGGAGGCTGACCACACCCATTGCTGCCTGCAAACCTGCCCAGCTACTATGCTGTCAGCGTACAACCACCATCGTAATTGCAATGTTCCGTCTTTTGTGTTGCTCCTTTGTCACAACTGAATAAATGGCTTTAATAACTTTGAGAACTTTCTGCCCACTGATGTCACTCACTAGCTTGCGTGTGTGTGTTTGTGTGTGTGTGTGTGTGTGTGTGTGTGTGTTTTCCCTGCGTGCCAAAGTGGATGTGTTTTTGCGTGCAAGTGCGTTTCTGTCACCGTGGCTGACAGTGTGTTTATGTAGGTGTGTGGAAGAATGTGGTAGAGGAGGAAACTGAGACTTTGGCTGGGGGCGGGTCTACGGTGACACATCAAGGTGGATGCTTGACAGTTGGCTCTCTGCAGCCTCACGTCCAGAGTGCCACTAACTCGTGACCTGGGACAACATGACCTCCTCCAGACTGCTAGAGTTTCTCCTCTTCCTCCTCGTCCAGCAGGCGTGCAGCGAGGAGGCAGAGCCTGTGATCAGAGAGGAGGGCAGCGTCATCGAGATGGGCTACTGTTTCGGAGTGGATTACATTGTAGTTTATAGATGCACCCCGGAGGGAGACCAGCTGCTTGGCAACTCTTCAGACGACAGCAACGCCATCACACCCCCCGCCGACCTCCAGGGTCGCATCCACATCAACAAACAAAATCACCTCCTCGGGCTGCAGATCCATCAGCTAACACACTTGGAAGCGGGGATTTACAGGAGGGAGTGCTGGAAGAACCACACACTCGTCAACCACCTCACCCAGCAGCTCCTTGTGTGTGATGAGCAGAGCGAGTCTGAGGAGGTCGTTGCGAGGGAGGAATACAGGGCGGCTGAGCTGCGGTGCAACAGCAGTTCTTTAGCTCTGGAGGGAACATCTGTGCGCTGGTACCATGAAATGCACCCGTCCCAAAGGCTCAAGCTCCTCCTGGACAGCAGTTTGTCACTGGAGCCCCTGGTTGACAAGGCGCAGGGAGCCGTGGCCGTCAGAAACAATGGGACTCGGCTCCTCCTGGACTACAGTTTGTTGAAGAATAACCAGAACTTTTACTGTCTGGTGATGAGAGGAAACAAGTGTCTCAGTTTCCAAAAAATGCACCAAGCTGTCCTCAGTGAGAGCAGGGACGTTTTTGCCTCACAAGGAGACACATTGGTTCTGAGTTGCCCCTTGGAAGGTGATAACCAGCAGTGGGACACCCCTCTGGGGAGTCTGAACAGGAGCAGCGTGAGGAGCCAGCAGATGTACATAACAGTGGGTGAGGAGTCAGAAGACTTCTCACTGGTAGTTCCTGCTTTTTCTGATGAACATATTGGGGAATATTCATGCATCACTCCTTCACGAGAGGTGCAGTACTCACTTTTCCTCTGCCCACGAAAGCCACCCAAAGAAAGTGTTGTCTCCGAGGGTGTGAACCTGTCGCTGGAGTGTGACGTCGGCCAAGATGAGTTCCATAGTGTGCAGTGGTACCGCCAAGAAGCAGCCGGGAGCTACCACCTACTACATGACTCAAGTGACAGGACGGGGCCCGTCCCGGAGGATCTGAGGGGCAGGCTGACTCTGTCCGAGACCGGAACCTCTCTGAGGCTCTCCGGCTCTCAGATGAAAGATGGAGGGCTTTACTGGTGTGTCGTCTTAAGCCAAACTGGGTTTGTGGAGGGTGATTATGATTACGAAGGCGACTACGATGTGGAAGACAATGAAGAGTATGAGTATGAAGATAATGAGGACCAGTACTGGTATAAAACATCCCAGTGCATCTTTAAGCAGGAGAATAACTTGCTTTTGACCCAGAAGGAGTCCAACAAGGCTGCGTATGCGGCAGCTGCAGGCCTGGCTGTGCTGGCGGTGGTTGGATTGACTGTTGCAGTGATTGCAGTAAAGAAGAGGGCAAAAACCCCGCCGAAGTCGAGAGAAGTAGCCCTGCGGTCCAGAATAAATAAAAATGACACGGCATTGAACGTTGACCCCGGCTGTACTGAGGGATTAACTCACAATGCTGAATTTGGTGCTTAGCTCGCTCAAAATACCTGCAAGGCTTTTTATAACAATGACATCAACTGTGCTATGAAGCGTATGAATCATCTCTCAGCAGTTGGCGTTTGAAAAATGGTCATGCTTTCACTTTCATGCTTATCTAGTGTGTGGAGCCTTATCTTTCTAGGCACTGGGGTTAAATTGCTTTCGACCAAAGCTGACCGTCACTATGGCAACTGAACAACGACATTTGAAATTAAAATTTCAAAACAAAAATTTCCACCCGTGACTGAAAACACATCATGACATGCAAAGTTATTGTAGAGGAAAGTTCTCTTCAGTTTGACGTGCTTCACGTGTGTTCCTGTGCCCAAAGCCGTGTTGAGAGATAATGTCTTGAAACCTGGCCAACACAAATGACTCAGAACCAGTCAGGCTGCTCTCCTGTCAGCAGGCGGTTTGGTGCCATGCAAGCTGGGTGCTGCAGCCAAAAACTACACCAACAAACCAAACGAGCAACGTAACTGTGCTGCGCACAAAAACAACAATGATCCTATTCACTGAGTTTTAGGATCACCTTTAAACATGTATGTATTTGGTATTTGCTGTACTAAATGATTTTTAGACCACTTGCAGCTGTCAACTCCTCTGACGAGTTTGATAAGACTGATGTTTTAGTCGACTGCATAACTGCTAACCTTTTTTGCGACTGGCAAACCGTCAAGCTGGTATAAATTTTCATTTTTGAAATGTGTCTCTACCGAGGAGAGAGAGCGGCAAGATGTCCTTCTCAGATAAATCACCTCTGACACTGTCCTAAAAAACACAGAACAGAGTGTGGCGCATTTTGCAAATATGAGACATTTCTATATATTTCAGGGCGACAGGAGCATCCTGGCACCGTTGTGTTTGACAATGAGAACGTAATAAACTCAGTAGTTCAGGTACCATTGGGAAACATCTCTGTTAGTTTTAGTACACGGTTCATCTTGCCATCCCAGGATATCAGCAAGCGAATAACAATGTTAGCACATCGGCTAACTACGGATTGAAGCCTGTTTGCCATAGCTAGCTGTTCCTTGAACAATAAAAGTAATAACATCTAGGTTAATTACAAATACTTTCTGACATTGTCTACTACATTCTAATCATTCACATTTCTAAATGTTATTTTTCATTTGAAGATACTTCAACATACATTTTTGGTCTGGCGTCGCTCCATAACGTTAGCATCTTGTTAGCCTCATTCTTTACCCTCTCTGACAGCAGCTGAACATTGTGAGATGCTACAGCACCTTGGTGAATGGACGTGTTGGCTCATCTGTGCGTTTGTCTCTCATAATGACACCTTTCATTTGACACATCTATCGCTGACACATTAATACTGATTAGTGACATGTTTGGTCGTGACCATGTAGTCGCCGTAGTTACACATCAGGGTTTGCATTAAAACCGGGAGGGTCAAGAGTGTTGGAGGTTACGTTTCTAAGGTAGAAGTCACACGATAAAATTATTTCCGCGAACAATTTGCTTGACCCCAGCTTCTAACTTATCACATTGATTCAGAAAAAACATAGTAGAATTTATATTTTTTCATGAAAACCTCACTTGGTATGTCAAAAAAGGTAACTTAATTTTTTGATGATATGCACCTGCGCACACTGTAAGGTATTTTATCATGAATGCTCCATGTAAACCTTTAATGTTCTTTCACTGTGTGAAATGTACAAATCAAGACAATCAAGGGAACACGTTTTCATATAAACTGCAGCGACTTCAGTGTTTCTAAGACTGCTGTGTTATTCTATTATGGACACTTGCATGCTTCGATATTTGTTTCATCTCTGTGGGTGCGGCGTCTGATCTCTGACCGGAACGCCACCTTAGGCGCTCCACCTACTGAGTCGATGCAGCTGAACATCACGACAGATCCAGTGTTGCAGGTGATCTTTGTGAAACGGTAAGTGAACGGTGATGGTGGCGCTCCATCAACCAGCTGACACTTGTGGCTATTCTGAATTCTATGACATGATGACAAGCAATGAAATTTGCACGTTACTGTCTCTGTTGTAACAAGCGCACACACGTGAAAAAAATGCTCCTAGACCAGCATCCCAGCAGTGGTGTAGTCTGAATGTGATGGTTGGGTCCTGAGAACACGGCTGAAGTCGTGCTGTGCCGTCCTGGCACCAGAGATCAACACTGCTTTTATAATTCATTCTGTGTTGACAACTAAGTCGCAGTCGCAGCGGTCGGAGGGACTTCCAGCTCCTCCGCCATGAGGCTCTCCGTCGGGCTGGCAGTGATAGCAGCTGACTGCCGGACAGTGTTTTACCACCTGCATCAATAATGCATGTGCCACTGCTCCCGCCAGGCTCCAGCTCAAGTACAGTTGTATCATGGATGCTTGGAAAAGAAACATACCCCGCTTTTAGCCACTGCACCACACCAGCAAGCCCCGGTGTTTCTCCCTGCTGCTGTCTGTCACATTTATAGCTGCAGGTTGTTAAACTGGCCAGTAAATCTGGTTTGCAGTTATAGTGTTTTACCCTTTATCACCATACAGTTTCATTTGTTGAGCGAGCAGTAATGAATCTTGCCTGTGTTGTTAAGTGGACGAGGAGTTTATAAAAGGCTTTTCAGAACGTGTTTAACATCGAACCGCGCGCCCGCCGCCAGGAAGGCCGTAACGCCGCAGGAGAACGAGGCTGAGATGTTCCGCCTCGCAATCTCAACAAAACCATCAAAGGAACAGTTTTGCAACTATGATTATTCACTTTCTTGGCAAGATGTAGAAAATCGATACCGCTTTCATCCGTGTGTTTGATATGAGTCCGTGCCAGCGGCCGCTTCGCTCCGCTCGTCATTTTTTCCATGTGGTTTTTGTGCTGAGCTTTGCAGGCACCAATAAGCCGATTTATTTCCTTCCTGTGTGTAACTGCGTATTAACCCCAGACACTCGGACGTGACCGTGGTATTAATCTTGTCATCTGACTCTGTAATGAGCAAACAACTGTCTTCCCCAAAACGTTAAACACGCTTTGATACACAACAAAGGAAACAAGACTCAACTTTAGCCTGCTTAATTACTGTTGGCGTCTGCACACACTCAAACGCCAGCGCTGCCTCCATTATCAATTAAATTGACTAAACAGGGACTCTCTGAAGCGGCAGCATAATTCAACTACATCAGCGCCTCCTGAAACGGCGGTGAAAAGCTCCTGTGAGGTCAAACGCCACCCTGAGACACCGTGGCGAGGTTCCACCTGGACTGGTGGTACCAGTACCCCCTGGTGGTGGTGGTGGTGTCTCCAGAGACTTTCAACTCCTCATTTGCTTCATGTTCATTCTGTTAAATATCTGAGCCTGGACGAGAGCGCGGCTGTGGAGTTTGGCCGCGCCATTACTGGTGTGTTTTTCTCTGATTCCGGTTTTCCCGTCTTGCGAGACGAACTAAAGACGTTGTGCTTCAGACACATTTTCAGCTGCCAGCTTCGATTACTCCCACACCTTTTTGAGCCCTTATAAATATTTATGTTCCACAGCAGAGCCAATACATCCAAACAAGAAAAATAAACTGCTGGGGAGATATTTGTTCACCTGGTAGAACACAAAACCACAGACACGTTTGGCTTTCAGTGCCAGCAGCTAATACTGTCCCTGGGATGAAGCACATCTGTTAAAAATGCATCCAAAGTGTTAAAAATACATGAAATACCGAATTGACCAACTTTATAGGAAGTGTCACATTTAGAAAGTGGAGCTGTGAATTCATCACAATGCTGTGGTGGAGGATCTGGGCTCAGACTCGTGTCAAAGTGGAGCTGACAACTTGATTCATATTCTTGGATTTTCAGCATGTGAGGGAATTAGGTGTGTGTGTGTGTGTGTGTGTGTGTGTGTGTGTGTGTGTGGTTCTGTGTATTTGCAGGTTTACACACATGCTCCTTCACTGCCTAGATTGATGGAGACAGATGTGGGAGTGAAACAGCTGCTCGGGGTTCTCAGGTGTAATTAAGAAAGAGCTTGGTCACATATAGGGGGGTGATCAGCACGCCTCAGAGAGCAGCAAGATCCAGCAGACGGCTCGTTACAGTCAGACACTGTCAGTGGATCAGCTCTGTTGTTGAAGCATCTCAAGACCGTCTGTCTGTGTGTGTGTGTGTGTGTGTGTGGGGGGGGGGGGGGCTGTTAAAAATTCTATTCATTAACCGAACTGTTTGATATTCTACAGAAAGAATTCAACAAGCTAACTAATGGCAGTTTGCTTGGATAAAGATACTCTGTTCTAAACAATATGTATACTTTTGCATCACCAACTTCACCCAAAACTGTAGTTTTCGTTTCAAGTACTTGGAAGCAGGTATCTGGTCTCACGAGTACATCACTTATTGATGAGTCCAGAATCCAGAAAGAGCCAGTGACAAATGTTTAGCTTGAATTGATGGCACTATCTTTATCAAATACCAACAACAACAACAACGAAAGTCCTCCTCCTCTTATCCAGTCGGTCCGGGTCGTGGGGGCAGCAGCCTCAGCAAGGAAGCCCAGACTGTCCTCTCCCAGCCACGTCCACCAGCTCTTCAGGGGGAATCCTGGGGCGTTCCCAGGCCAGCCCAGAGATATAATCCCTCCAGCGTGTCCTGGGTCGGTCTTGGGGCCTCCTCCCGGTCGGACATGCCTGGAACACCTCCTGAGGGAGGCCTCCTCACCAGATGCCTGAACCACCTCCACTGACTCCTCTACCTGGAGGAGCAGCAGCTCTACTCTGAGTCCCTCCTGAAGGACAGAGCTTCTCACCCTGTCTCTAAGGGAGAGCCCAGCCTCCCTGAGGAGGAAACTCATTTTGGCCGCTTGTATTCAGGATCTTGTTCTTTCAGTCATTACCCAGAGCTCATGACCACAGGTGAGGGTTGGAACGTAGATTGACAGGTAAACTGAGAGCTTCACCTTCTGGCTAAGCTCCCTCTTCACCACAACAGACTGGTTTAGCACCTGCATCACTGATGATGCCGCTCCAACCCACCTGTCAATCTCCTGCTCCATCCTACCCTCACTCATGAACAAGACCCTGAGATACTTAAACTCCTCCACCTGAGGCAGGACCCCCCCCCCCCCCCCCCCCCCCCCGGCCTGGAGTTGTCAGACCACCCTTTTCCAGCTGAGGACCAGGGCCTCAGACTTGGAGGTGCTGATTCTCATCCCAGCTGCTTCACATTCAGCTGCAAACTGTCCCAGCAAGAGCTGGAGGTCGTGGCCTGCTGGAGCTAAGAGGACCACGTCATCCGCAAAGAGCAGAGACGACACCCTCCCGCCAACGAACTCGACCCCTCCACCACCCGGCTGCGCCTAGAAATTCTATCCATAAAAGGTTATGAACAGAACCGGTGACAAAGGGCAGCCTGGTGGAGTGCAACCTTCACGGGAACAAGTCCAACAGCAAAATTGGAAAAAAACAAAACCAACCAAAAACTTTTCTGGTGCAACGAGAGCGACGGAGTTCAGCTGTTCCTGGAAGAGCTGAGCACTGATCTGATGTCATCATATCAGGTGTGTGTGTGTGTGTGTGTGTGTGTGTGTGTGAGTGAGACAATGCTGCATGTGCGTTTAAGCATGAGGAGCAGGACTAATCATTGAAGAATCAATTAGATCTCCAGACAATTGTGTGTGTGGACAATTTGTGACTAGACTCACAATTTAAAGATTATCTACCAAACACCCCCCCTACACACACATGCACACACACAGACCAACCCGCCTTAGCTCCCTGCCAGGTCACCTGTTTCTTGCTGATCAGGAGGCCATGTTCTATGGAATCAGCTCGTCTGCTCGGCGCTCCCCGGTGGCTGCCGGCTGAGCCTGCTGAGGCCTGATCTGCTGTAATTTGCGAGGCCCATTACTCCCACAAATGTGATGGCTGCGAGCCCTGTGAGTGTGAAACAGTTGGTGGGATAAACAGAGTGAGAGAGGGATAGAGTGCAGGGTGCTCACTATAGCTGCTATTGTACGGCAGCGGCGGCGGCGTCTGAGAGTGTGAGGTGCGTCGTGCTAATGGCACCAATTATGCACCAGCGAGCCTGCTGATGGGCTGCTTTAACAGCAGAAGCACTGGGAAAATGGCTGCAAAAAAAGAAGCCTAGAGACAGAGGAGACACAAGCCCCTTGGGGCTGTTCTCCTAATAGCGGCTGCTCGCTGCCCAGACGTGTGGAGGTGTCTGGTTGGAGCGCCGCCACGCTGGAATTTATGTCTGTTATTTTCAGAGGGGCAAACCAAGCGAGACCAGGACCAATCAAACGCTCTCAATAAAACTGACTTCCCTCTGGAGGTCTCACAGGCTTTCCCCCGATTTGATTTGAAGTCTATAGCCTAGAAACGAGTGAGTGTGAGGTTGAAGTGATGTGATGAAACTTTTGGGGAGCGGAAGGTGCATCACAACTAATTACTGTTTTTTTTTTTTATTTTAATCCCCCGATGTTGATGCTTAGCTGTGTTGTGAGGCTCAATTTAGCTGCCTTTTCATGTATTGCTGTGATACATCATAAAGAAACATTTTGCCAAGAGAATTTTCTTGCAAGCACAGAGAGCTTTCAAGCGCTTCGACTAGGAATTTAATGTCATGTAATTGGCTGTTCTGGCATGTAAGAAGCAAAGGAGTCTTCTGTGAACGTGTTGATGAGTGCCAGGGGAAAACTTAAAAGCCAGGAAAAAGTTCTAATCTCATTGGATGGCGTTGAGCTTCCCTCATACATGCAGCAGATAATTATACATCTTTGCTGAGAAGCAGATTTGTGTGTGTGTGTGTGTGTGTGTGTGTGTGTGTGTGTGTGTGCGCGCGCGCGCACAGCAGGGTTAACATGGTGCAAGAGCACAGCCCACTTGTTCACTCATGTGCACATACTGTTAGATTAAAGCTGAAATAAGAAGAATGGGTTCTCTCAGAAGACAGGGGAGGGAAAATGAGACCATCTATATTCAAGCGAGTTGCTGCTCAAAAACACTGAGACAGACGAGCGCCGCGAACGCCACGTAGCCACACCTTTGATGCACAGATGGTGTGTGGAAACTTCCTGGTTCCCCTCCTCCTGTAGTCTCTGTCACTCTCATCCCTCATGTCCCACATTCTTCCTTCCTCTCATCATCTTGGGTGTCACTCAACGGATTTTCTCTCACTCCGCCAGCAGTGATGCAGCGGCTCACAACCACTCCTGCCTAAATTTAATAAATGAAGCCTCGCACAATTGGCAACCGGGGTGGAAACACCACGGCTGGATAAGTGTTAGCTTCGCTTTATAAAGGCGGGCTGCGCCTTCTGTAATTTGCAGTTGTCACAGACAGCAGCCTGTGATTGGATTGTCTATGGATGAGACACATTTACACCAGATGATCCTCGTCTGCCTAAACGGCTCACTAAACAGGACCGCAGAGAGAAAACAGAGGCGGGCTGGGCAGGACGTCCGTGGGCGTCCTGATAACAAGCAATCAAATGGATTCAGACAGTAAATCTGATTGAGGTGCGCGTTGTTGGATTTAACCATGACTTCACATTAAACCCCCAGACATATGAGGCAAGAGCAAACAGGAGGATTTCACAAAGTCACGACCTCCACCAGGTAACGAGATCAGCGGCACGCGATTGTTTGCGTGCTGGATTTCTCCAAAACGGAGCGATGATAATGAAGTTTGGTGGGGAGGTGGCTAATAGGAGGAGGAGCTCGGGGGAGGCTGAAGACTGTTCCAGGCTGCTGGCAGGAGGTTACGGCTGCTGGGGGTTCTTCAGCGTTGAATTTGAAAGAACATTTCAGTGGAATCGTCCGAATCAAACTCTGGATCAGTGGAATCAGGGCTCAACGATTTATCGTTTCCTGATCGAAATCGCGATTTTAGAAAACGCGATCATGTGATCGTCAAAGCCTTGGTTTTTAGCAACGCTCCTGACTGACCCAGGATCTGTTGTGCCCGCTGTTTTACTCATACTCGCCGTCTCTCTACCATCCCGTCAAGCTCACCAATCAGAGGCGGCATGCTGCTCGTGGACAGGTCAAGCTAACCAATCAGCATTAACCTGCTCCTCGTGTTGAGGACTGGAGCAGGAGTGGAGCCGGAGGGTTTCATCTCTAAGAAAAGGAGGAGGATTTCAGGTATGAGGCAGCAGACCTGCACCAGAAACAGGAACTGCCTGTAGCACTAAAGTTGCAACATCAGGCGGAAACACAACCAACTTATACCAACGCTTGAAAAATCACCACCGGCCTTCGCATGAGGAGTGCATGACGAAAAAGTCAACTGCTGAAACTGCCGTGAGATTGGCAGAGAGACGTGGCGATGTTGCCACATGTCGGCGCTCATGTCTGAAACCATCAAAGGTTGACATGCTGGTTTTCTTGACAAAAAAATCTGTAAAGAGTTACGAAGGGAAGATTTCAGGAGAGCAAATATCGCTGTCATTTCCTGTCATGTTTGTAAATGTTACTGTTCACTGAGTGGACATTGCACGAAAGCCAGATTTCAAGAAAATCGTAAATCAAATTAAAATCGCAATTTCTGCCAGAAAAATCGTGATCAGATCTTTTCCTAAAATCGTTCAGCCCTAAGTGGAATCGCCCGGATCATATCATGGATCAGTGGAATCGCCCGGATCATATCATGGATCAGTGGAATCGCCCGGATCATATCATGGATCAGTGGAATCGCCCGGATCACATTCTGGATCAGTGGAATCGCCCGGATCATATCATGGATCAGTGGAATCGCCCGGATCACATTCTGGATCAGTGGAATCGCCCGGATCATATCATGGATCAGTGGAATCGCCCGGATCATATCATGGATCAGTGGAATCGCCCGGATCACATTCTGGATCAGTGGAATCGCCCGGATCACATTCTGGATCAGTGGAATCGCCCGGATCATATCATGGATCAGTGGAATCGCCCGGATCATATCATGGATCAGTGGATTCGTCCGGATCACATTCTGGATCAGTGGAATCGCCCGGATCATATCATGGATCAGTGGAATCGCCCGGATCATATCATGGATCAGTGGATTCGTCCGGATCACATTCTGGATCAGTGGAATCACCCGGATCACATTCTTCCTTTCAATCAATGAAGAGGTCAATGTCTGAAAAGTGCGAGCATATTTGATGAAACTCATTAGAGGTGAGTGTTAAGCTCCTGTTGATGGTGCGGATCGTGTTCTGGATCTGTGTGTCAGAGGATCATCTGATCCAGGATCAGTTCTGATGCTTCTATGTTCATATTCCGGGTCCACATTCAGGTAATCGTTCCCTTCCTGACAAGAAGTTCTCACTGACACTGCGCTTCCTCGTGTCCCGTGAATGAAGCTTGAGTTATTTTAGCTCGATGAGATGAACCCCTGCAAAACGCAAAAATGACTTTGTCCCATGTTAACCTCTTAAATGTGTAGCAAAGGAGATGTAGCTTGTTGATTTGTTAGCATCAGGTGTGTCGGCCGGCGCAACAGAGCCCAGCTAGCTGCTTCCTTGTGGCGTGCGGCTGCTCCACCACGTGGCTCATGAGTGAGGCAGGCGTTGTGTAGTGCTGGCAACCCGTGACATGGAGCCTTTCCTCCATTTCCTGTTTTTAATCTCCAAACAAATGAACGTGCACTGAAGGATGATGACGATTGATACTGCTGTTGTACACCATCGACTGCGAGCCAGACCGTCATCCGTCTCTCTGTTGCAGGAAACAGCAGGTGTCCTCAAGTCTCTGGCCCATGTGGTTCACTCACCAGTCAGCAGGTCAGTGGTGCGGCCGCCGCAACCTCTGCAGCTACAGTAACACACAACACCCACATGGTTTTGCCTGAGTTTAGCCTCAGTTCTAAGCTAACCCGGTGCTGGGTGTAGCTTCACATCCAACGTGACAGTTGTGTTTGTGTCTTGTTGCTTCCCAAAAATCACTGGGATGGAATTGTTTGTGTGTGTGTGTGTGTGTGTGTGTGTGTGTGTGTGTGTGTGTGTGTGTGTGTGTGTGTGTGTGTGTGTGTGCATGTCGACACAACAGTAATTGTGAAGTTGCCAGAGCGCGAGCGGCGAGAACCTGTGATTGTGCCCTGTGCTGGCTGTTTGCTGAAATATATTTAGCTGTCTCTGCTGGCACGCTAGTGGGCGGAATGAGATTTCTTTTCACCTGCTTATCGCACTTATAGAGAGGGAGAGCTGAATAAAGGGGCTGCGGAGTCTATAGACACACTTGCTTTGCTCCACAGGCAAAACTCCTCTCTCAGATCACTTTTTTTAAACCTCCTTTCTCTTGACACAAGCTGACTGACGGATCGCGTCATCTAAAGAATGTGGAGCAGAAGTTGCCGAGCAAGCCCAGATACAGAAAAGCAGCCAGTGAGGGAAGGTTATCCTGAGCGGGGGGAGATTTCATCTAATCCACTTTGTGATGAAAGGCAGCTGTCATGTCAAAGATCAGATATGAGCCGGTTTACACAGAGAGCAGGAGAAAGAATGCAGATTGGCGAGGCGTGTGGCAAAGACAAACGAGAGATACTCCAGACCTCATGCATGCGTCTGTGTGTGTGTGGGAGTGTGTGTGTGTCTGGTGGTGGGAGAGTGTGGGCATAAGTAAAAAGGTTTCTGCTCAGAGAAATTTCTACTTTTTCTTACAGGCTGTTTGAAATCTCCCTGGTGGTGTGGGGGCGTCCGGCTGCTGAGAAGCAGGGATTTGATGCTGTAGGCAGGCAGGCAGAGCGAGGGATCAGCACGGGGAGGTGCGGAGGACAGGACGCCGGCATCACTCACCATCCCATCCTCAGCAGCTCCTTTGCCTTTGTGTTCTGTTGTTCTGTAATCCGCTTGGCAAGGAACGGACCTCGGCCCTGAAGTATAGCACCGGAAAAACTCTCGATCTGTGTCTCTGCAGGGAGGCTTCGGGCCGTCTGCCCAGCTGGAGGTTCTTGTTTGTTCTAAAAACGCTCAGGGAACGTTCCTCCAGTAACAGTAAAGGACAGCAACGTCAGAAGGGTTAGTGAGAACCTCTTTAAAGTGTCTGAACCGTTGTGACCATGACCCGGCATTCTCGCTGCCGCGATGTTTTGTGTCGTCACATTTGGCACAGGCGCTCTCTTGGACTTCAGGATGAGCTGGAAATATTTGGGTCAGGTCAAAGGTCGCTGTCGCCTCACACCAGATGACGACTCAGGAAGTCCTCGGGGGGATTTCTTAAGGTCCGTCACAAAGGTCCACTTGGATAAATCGATCAGATTTAGGTGTTGATAGGTCAAAGGTGACTGTGATGTTTTGGGCTTCAGCTCCAGAGATCAGGCGCTCCGAATGGTGAGAAAACTACACCGTGTCTAACAGCATGACATCATCAGGTGATGACAGTTACGTGCACACGGTCAAAGGTCAACTTCAACGTGACTTTCAAATGATCTGCAAAATCGTGCTTCTGGTCCTATTCAGTGTCGTTCTTGAGGTTTATCTGTTCCTAAGTCCTCTTAAATTCAGCACCACATAAAATCTACAATACGGGTTTGTGTTCAGAGCTCAGCCTTTGCCAGACATGGAGACCTGCAGGAAGCAGGAGCAGAGCAGTCGAGACGCTCGCGACCTCCAGGGCGCTACACAGTTCTGAGTCCTGCTCAAGGACACTCCAACCAGCAACCCTTTGTTTACCAGCCATCTCTGAGCCACGTCGCCCTGATGACTGTCTTTAAGCTTCAAACTGGGACTGTAGGAGGGGAGCTGGGACCCGTCGCTTCTCCGTGGTAGAAATCCAACATATTTCTCTCACATGGGTTTAAGGATCTCTGAGCTTTAGCTGCTCGTCTAATGGCAGATATCAGAGAACTGCTGCTGCAAAAACACGCAGCCCAAAGACTGCTATTATTCCCCCATGTGTGTGTGTGTGTGTGTGTGTGTGTGTGTCAAGACAGACTTTAGCCAGTGGCACTCTGCCACAGCAGGAAATATCATTCCCCTGAGTAATGGAGCTGTCACTGGCTAAATCTGACCCCAAAGGCAATGATATGGCGCCCGTCCCAGCGCACTGGGGAGTCCGCCTGGGAAGATAACAGTCATCCTCAGTAAACTGAGGAATAGCAGAGGTCACGGGGTCACTGTAATCTAGTGTGTGTGTGTCTCCCATTTGTGAGAGTCCCTGCTGAGTGCGTTTCAGTGTCAGAGGTGAAGAATGTCACTGAAACCAGCCTCCAGGAAATAAGACACATCATGTAGCACACACACACACACACACACACACACACACACACACACACACCCCGAAGCGGATAATAAGCATCTAATTGTCCTGTTTGAGGTCGCGTGCGTCTACACTGCCACGTAATGAGACGTAACCTGCAGCATCAGAGCGTGACGCGGGGCTCTGAGGAGGCTCCGCTCCGTAGCCCGCGTGTGGGGTCCCCGGAGGAGCGCCACAGACTCCCCCTCGCTCCTCCTCCCGCCGCTGCTGCCCTCCATCCAGGGCGCATCTCCGGCTCTGACTCCCACTGGGCTCCGGACGCAGGCGGCGGCGGCGCAGCGCTCCAACCCCCCCCCCCCCCCCCATCACTCCGTCCCTCCTCCACCCCATCACTCCCTCCTCCATCCCTCCATCCGTCGGAGCGATCGCACTCTGGCAGATGCAGCAGAGGAGCGCGGAGCCGGCGGGAGGCGTCTGATCGACTGCGTTCATGGTGAGAAACATTTCCTCTGTTGACGGGCGAGCCGCAGTCCGGCGAGACGCGGCTGGTGGTGGTGATGGTGATGATGACGATGATGATGATGATGTATCCAGGAGTGCGTCCCCGCGACTCCACGGCGAGTTTAACGGTTCCACCAGCTGTGTGTTGCATCATTGAACATTGATTATTGATTTAAAGGAAGTTAATCTCCATTTAAACGCACGCGAGCGGCGGAATTCGAGAGAAGAAGTTTGATATTTTCATCTTCATCCTTCAGTCAAACTTCACATAATTCCTCTCTCTCGCTGTCTCCGCTCGGTGATGACGACATGGAGCATCTTCAGTTAATCACATGACGCTTTTCTTCATCACCGCGCGCGCGCGTGCGTGCGTGTGTTTGCTGGAGGAATCATGTAGACGAGATCCCTCTTCTAGCTCGCCTGCGGGGTCATGCGCAGCCAGTGTGTGCGTGTGTGTGTGTGTGTGCGTGTGTGTGTGTGTGTTTGAGAAGACCATCCAAGTGTGGGAGACCACACTGAGGAAGGTGGATCGCCTAAACACCCCGTTGCGGCTCATCATTAGCAATGTGGTCTGGTTTAGAGTTTAGACCAGACTGGTACCCCTGCCATGCCCCCCCCCCCTCCCCCCCAGCTGTAATACTCAGCATGGATGAAAGTGTAAATTATTATTCTTTGATATCCAAGAACTCAAGAGAGACAACGACCTGATCCTGCATGTTCCAGCATCATGGAACCACGTTTGCTGGCATACCGTTTGACATCCCTGGAGCCGTTTTTGGAGAAAATCGAGAAAATTCTGATTAGACACTAGCAGTGCCTGGCTACACAAACAATCCTGTATGTGTGTGTGTGTGTGTGTGTGTGTGTGTGTGTGTGTGTGTGTGTGTGTGTGTGTGTGTGTGTGTGAGTGTAACTGAGCTCCCTGGTGTTGCCGCTATTGTTCACCCCTTCATGTTTTCTAGGATGGATCCTCAGTCTCTGCCACTAAGAGCCAGGCTCTGACCATCCGAGAACCAGCATGTTCCTCGGTGCAGTTCTGTTCCTCAGTCCCGTTCCTCAGTCCCGTTCCTCAGTCCCGTTCCTCAGTCCCATTCCTCAGTCCCGTTCCTCAGTCCCGTTCCTCAGTCCCGTTCCTCAGTCCCGTTCCTCAGTCCCTAAGTCCCACCCTCATCACCACCCCTAACCTCATCTGTGGCCTTGTCCTTCCTCGGAGGCTCTTTTGTTGCTTCTCCTCACACAAAAGTCATCATGTCCAGCTCGTGGGCTGTGTTTTATCTCAGCAGCACCACTGGTGTTCTGAATTTACAACCTGAACCTGCCAGCAGAGCGTGCGCCACAGTAATCGTGCTGGATCTGGTCCCCGGGGGTCTCCTCCTCTGTACGTGCTGCTGTTGTGGGACGTATACGAGGGCTACAAGCGAAGAGCGTTCCCCTTCCAGCTGCTGCCGGTGCCTGCTACTCCTGGTGTGAGTCCCGGAGTGGGAGCCCCTGTGAGCAGGGGAGAAGGGAGGACTTGCAAATCAAATTGCTCTAATCCATCGGAGCATCTGTCTTCTTTCTCCAGGGGCGGTGGGGTGTGCAGCGGAGGAGCTCGGAGCGCCGATCGTTACTGGAAAGGAAAACAAAACCTGTCGGTTTAGAATCCTGATGCGGCGCCGCCAGCCAGCAGTGCGCTACATGTGGGCGCCGCATGGCAGGAGTGTCAAATTGTTTTGGGACAAAGTGATTTTCATGAGAATCGCTGTGATCGCTGCTCTCGTCCTACAGAACACATTTCACTCCTGTATTGGGTGACTGTGCCCAAGAGGAAGTCGGCCATCTTGGATTTCTAGTGTCAGTTTGACAACTTTGGGACGCTCCAAGGCTCCTGAACACATTTGGAAGGAGTGAGTGTTTTGGTTTGATCTTGTTCTGTAACCCTCAGGTGCAGTTTTCATACCACTAGCATCAAAACCTGGCAGTATTTGCTAAGGCGTCCGAATGCGCGTACAGTGATTGTTTTTTTGTGTGTTTACCGGTGCACGGGCGCACCAGACCCGGTCCTCTGGTAGTCACATGGCTCTGTTATTTCATTTTCTTCCTTTTTGCTGTTTGTCCTGTATTTTAGCTCCTGATAGAATCTTAACACTACACTGTGAACTAATTTTGGACACCAGGAGCGATGAGGTCATAGCCAGTTCCCTCCCGTTCCTACTGGGTAGACTGGATCTCATTAAACGTGGCCTGAAAAGCCTTTTGACCTCGATGAGCTGTGACTGCGGGGATGGTGGTTTTTCATCAAACTGGGGGGTTTTGATGTTTCGCCGTGAAAAGCAGAACTGTTGCAACTGGACTTCACATGGTCGGACCTGCTCGGGGCATTTAAAGACAGGCTTGCTTTCAACGTGTTCAATCCAGGCAGGCGTCGCTGTGAAAAGGTTTGATGATGGAAAAAGGATGAGGTGGATCAAACGACCAACATGACAAAGGGCGACTTCAGTTCCAAATGCTTCAAGTCCCAAACCTTCAGGCTCCGGTCGTGGTTGAGATGTGGAGCGGCTGTCTCAGCAGCCGCAGCTCGCAGGTGATTGTCAAGGGGCGGCTGTGGCGATCGCGTCGTCACGCACTCACGACCACACTTCTTTGCTGACCTTTTCAAATCAAAACAACAACAAAAATGACTTTTTCCAAATCTCATGCATGTGATGAGAGTCCAGAGACGTTTGAGTCATAACACCACGGAGTGGAAGCAGGAATCCTTCTTCGTGTGTGTGTGTGTGTGTGTGTGTGTGTGTGTGTGTGTGTGTGTGTGTGTGTGTGTGTGTGTGTGTGTGTGTGTGTGTGTGTGTGGGCCCGTTCAACCCTCCTTGAACTTTTGATTTTTTGTTGTTCTTATTAAGTGTCACAAAATGGAAAGAAGCTCTGCCGAGGTTTCTCATCATTGCAGTAATTTCTCTGCTGTTTCTCTCCCCTTCTTGTTCTTCAGCAAAAGCACAAACAAAATATAAAAAAACCACGCCTCTAAAGTTGTTCCAAGAGAACAGACAGTGTCCCCGTTTCTGTCATTCTGTCTGCAAACACCAGTGCAGGAAGCAAAGTTTCTCCCCCTGATGAGTTCATCTTGTGATTGCCGTTTTTAGCTGTACTCAGACGGAATGGCTCATGATGTCAGCTCAGCCCCTCTCCCTCTCATCCACAGAGTAAATGTCTGCTTTTGTGCTGTTTGTGATCAGTGGAACATCAAAAGGCGATCTAAAGTCGATGTGGAACGTTCTTGAGGATGTGAGTGTGCCCGGGACATACAAACATCATTAATGAACACGAGGAGGAGCAGGAAGAGGAAGCAAAAAAACCCCAAACAAAACAAAACAGGGAAAGCCACATTTCTGTCGGTGACGAGACGTACAGTGGGTTTGGATTGATTGACAGACATTTTGTTCCCAGGGATCTCATGTGATCCTCTGGCATCAGTGTGCTGCGGAGGGACGCATGGACAGCAGCACCTTCCTTACAATCCATTTACATAATCCGATCTCACCGTGCTCTTTTAAGCCCAATGGCGAAGTCAGAAGTGCACAAAGGCAACTTCTCGGCTCGTCTATGAGAAGACAGCTATATTTATCCGTAGCGCTCTGCTGGGCTTAGAGACTTAATTACCCAGAAGAGAGCAACGCAAAAATGAAATGCAATTATGCAACTGTGAGCACGGTACCCTGGGTAGTGGAGTTATTGTCGATTGGGGCATGACTGCAACAATTTTTGCTGTGAAGGTCTGACCTTTGAGTCGTCTTAACATATCAGCAGATCCTTCAGGAAACAAACCAGAACCTCTTTCAAGGCGTTTAAGCTGTTTAGGTTGGCAACAGTCACAGAGGGGCAGTCTCGCCTCGCCGTCCTCACCACAATAATTGGTAAATTCATGCAAAAAGAAAAGCAGCTGGAGTGGTCGTGTAAGAAAGACTACTGTTGATGACGGAGAGTATCAAAATATTTTATATGGTGCTATAGTGATGTCACTGCGAGGGGCGGGAATCAAAACTTTTTATGATTCCCATTGCTTTTTCAATTCTGCTTAACGATTCGGTTCTTTATTGATTCTCATTTGGAAAATAGAGAACAAACAGGTGGATTGGCATCAACTTTGTTTAGTTTGGAATGAACGAGTCAGGCCATGTTGATTCTGATAGTGAGGTCTCAGGAGGCCCACAGCCTAGGGCTCCTTAACGTTAACAGCTGGTAATAGCAGGCTTCACGAGGAGGCGTGTGGCGCTAACATGGTCGGCAGTGTTAGCTGGTTAGCTACCTGCAGTATTGACAGCAGAAGACGTGCTGACGTTGCCGCTGCTGCTGGGTTGAGATTCACTCCAGAGCAGATCGAGAACGCTGCATTCATCCAAGTTATCGCAGGCTGAGAGTGCAAATGTTTCTGTATAGTGGCAGTATTTCCTCCCCTGGATGACATATCCACTTTGCAAGTATTGCAAGTTGCCTTCGTTCAACCTTAGTTCAAAGCATTTGAGCTGCTTGGACGCCATGACTCCTGCTGGCTGCACTGGTGAACGACGTCACCACGCACGTTGCACAGCTTGCGTAAACAACGCAACGTGCGTGGTGACGTCGTTCGCACCCACGGGAATCGATAATGGAATTCTTTGCAAAATTCGCAAATGATTCCAAGGAATTGAAACACAACTTCAATCACTGCAGACACTCCCCTGCATGCGGACGGACGTAGGCCACGCCCTCTTACAGCCCCCTGGTGGTCGGACGCACAGATAGACATATGAGTCGCTTTCACGCTAAATGTTTTTCTTGACATGTAAAGGTTTAAAGAAAAAACCTCTCTACTTTTGTCCTCTCATCCCTGGATACTCCTCCATACTTTTTTGCTGTATTTGATCAGCCTAAAATAGCAAATTGTCCTTTTAACACATGCTTCTCGTTTATGGAAAACTGAGCGAGAGCTAGAAATCGAGAGATATTCCGGCAATGCGCAGCGGGGTTCCTCCTGAGCTCTGCACATCCACTGCCTGCTAATCAACTTCTCATTAGATGAGGTGATAAGTGCCCTCGAGCAAGGCGCTGAACCTGCTCCGGCAACCGCTGACAACAGTCAAAACCTGCAGGAGAGAATGAGAGGATGAAAAGAATACATCAAAATGAAATCTCATTTTGTTTGTCTGTGTGTGTGTGTGTGTGCGTGCGTGCGTGCGTGCGTGTGTGTGTGTGTGTGTGTGTGTGCGTGTGTCTGCCTGGTGGCGTCAGCGTGAAGGATGTAGGGCCAGAGGGAGGGGCAGGATGGAGTGCTCCTGGAAGACGGTGCTGCTGCTGGTGTGTGCGTCACTGGGGGTCCAGTACACGGCCATCCGCACCCTGAGGGACTCGCTATCAGGACCCTGCCAGGGAGTCTACCGCTGCCAGAGCAGGCACCACCGAGGTACAGCACGCCCCACATACCGGCTGAGCGCGAGCGATGATATTAATCTGGTCGTTCTGATCATGTTGAACAGTATCGATGTTGGAAGCAAAGCCTCCTGTAACAGACCTGTGACTGACAGGAGGAAAACACAGCACTAAGAGAGGAATTCCCAAGACGCCAAGTGGGCCGGATGGAGAAGTGAAATATGTGTGATCCATTTTGCAATTATCCTCTAATTTATCTCCAGGAATCCGTCTCGTGCTGCTGTAACTCGCCGCCGCTGAGCTCCCGTGTACAAAAGTAACATCCACTTTACAATCAACTCCTCATCAGCAGTAATTACACATTAGCTGTGTGCTCTATATTTAGAGATCCGCCATCTCATAAAGTCCCTCAGTAACCACCAGCAGAGCAGCAACTTACTCTTGCATGTTTACTCGCTAAATTATTTAAGCTTTATTGGCTTGATCCTGGAGTTAAGTTTCTCCTGGCCAGAAGAAATGATGAAAATGGACTCACTTCTACTCCCATACGCTGAATTAACTTCTGGAATAAGCAAAAATGTCTCACACTAGAAGCTGAAACGGCTTCTCTTTTGATTCTTTTCATGAATTCTGACTGAAAATGTGTGTGGACAATAAACAGTTCTCTCTGTCTGAAAGACTCCAGGTGGAGGAGTTTGTGCGATGACAGCTGGATGCCCGTCCTGTCACCTCGGAAGCATGTCTTGCTCTTCGCCACCACGCGCAGCGGCTCCTCCTTCACCGGACAGCTCCTCAACCAGCACCCTGACATCTTCTATGTGTTTGAGCCGCTCTACCACGTCCAGCAGGCCTTCACCAACTCCAGCAGCAGGCTGCGCCGCACCCTGGACCGCCGTGCCCTGCTGGGAGCGTACAGGGACCTCCTCCTCAACCTCTACACATGCGACATTCACTTTATGGAGAATTACATCCGTCCTGAGCCCCAGAATCACGTCACTGGTTCCTTCTTCCGCCGAAGCTCAAGTCACGCCCTTTGTTCCCCTCCTGTGTGCCTGGAGGGGGGAGATGGCGTGGTGTCTGATCCACCTGATGAAACCTGGTGTCCTAAGAAGTGCGGGTCTCTGAACCTCACCTTGGCCTCGATGTCATGTCTATCAAGGGGACACGTAGCCATAAAGACTGTTCGGATCCCTGAGGTGGGGGACCTGCGCACGCTGACAGAGGATCCGCGTCTGGACCTGAAAATCATCCACCTGGTGAGGGACCCCAGAGCCATTCTGGCCTCGCGCATGATGGCCTTTTCAGATCAGTTTCGCGCCTGGAAGATATGGAACATCACCGGGCGGCAGCCTCGGTACGTGGATCTGTCACAGATCACCAGCACCTGCAAGGACATGGTGGCCTCTGTAGAAACAGGCCTGCAAAGACCAGCATGGCTGCGAGGCCGCTACCAGCTGCTGAGGTACGAGGACCTGGCCTTCAACCCGAAGGACAAGGCCTCTGAGATCTACAGGTTCGTCGGGCTGGAGATGGCGGACAGGGTGCAGATGTGGATTACAAAGAACACTAACAGTAACGTGTCTTCTCCGTGGAATTACAGATACTCCACTACCCGAGACTCCAGAGCGACAGCAGAGAGCTGGAGGCTTCGTCTGGGCTTTGATATCGTCAGGACTGTGCAGAATCTGTGTAACGACACGCTGGCTCTGCTGGGATACAGACGGGTTCACTCTGCCGCTGAACTCAGAAACTTGTCCCGGAGCTTAGTGGAACCCAGGACCTTTCAACCAGTCACATGGTAGATTATCTATTTATTTATTTGCCTGTCTGTCATAATGCTGAAAGTATTCTTATTTTGGAATATTGCTTAAAGTAATTTATTACAACGTGTATTTTCTCTTTTGATGGTTTTGTTAATAAAGTGCCAGAGTTGAAGAGGGTGGTGCTGGGAGAGGAGGAAGCATATTCACTCCTCTCGGCTTGAGCAGCAGCACTGGTGATGTGTTCCGCTTTTTACTTTATTCTTTTTTCTTCGCTTTTAATTTTCTCATTATTTGAGTGTCAACTGAGAGACACTTAAAAGAATCCAGAAGGCAAGAATCTGACCTGAAGTCATAAGAAATGGGAGGCTCTTGAAGGTGAGACACAGAGGAGCAGGATTTATTTGTTAAAAGAGAATAAAAGAGGAAGAAAGGGAACTAAAAGAATAAGCCTGCCTCCCGAGTGTCTCCGATGCATTTTGGAGAAGGATTACAGTGGAACACTCTGCAGGTGGAACCAGCACGGTCGTCTGCAGAACACAGCAGCTGTTTATCACACCAAGATGTTGAGAACAGGAACGTGCAGTTATTTTTTCTTTACTGTAAATGCTTCAACGCTATAAATACTGTTGCAGTTTGAATGTGCAAATGTTGTGTACTGGACATTTTTCTCAGTGTAACTACTCTGTTTATATTTTTTTATATTTTTAACAATAAATTATTCATATGGAAGTACATCCACACTGCTGAAATCTTTTTGCAACCTTTTTTTTTTTGCTAAGACAAACACAAGTAGAAGAAAATGGAATTTCATTGAATAACTTGGAACCTGAGTCCGGCCCGCAGATGAGTCGTGTCTGTGTCAGAATCAGAATCTCTTTATTCACCAAATGTACAACGTACACAGGAATTTGACCTGGTATACCAGCACCACATACATTAAATACAAGGTAACACCCATCATCCCTCCCTCCATCCCTCCATGTTCCCCCTCTCCTCCTGTTGAGGGTGGTGGGGGTGGAGCCTATCCCAGCAGCCTTCCCCCTGGACAGGTCACCAGTCCATGGCAGGGCCAACACATAGAGACAGACAACCATTGGCTCTCCCAGCCACGCCTACGGTCAATTTAGAGTCTGGATTAACCTGGTCCCTCTTGATGTCTTTGGACTGTGGAGGAAGCTGGAGTACCAGAGAGAACCCAGCAGGAACAGGGAGAACATGGAGACTCACCCAGAAAGACCCCGTGCTCCAGCCGGGGCTCCACCCACAACCTTCTTGCTGGGGGCCACAGTGAGGACCACTGCTCCACCGTGCTGCCACAAAGCAAATTGCAGATAAAAAAAAATAAAAAAAACAGCTTGTGCCTTTGAAAATATATATAGAATTGAAGATATGTACATTGACTGGAAAAAACATTATATATATATAATTTATATATATATGTATACATATACAAGCAATATAAATTAGCACGGACGGTGCATTCAGAGATGAGGGTGTGTGCTACTGTCATTTTAAGTGTCTTTGGGAATGTAGGGCGTAGGGGACTGGGTGGGTTGTTCAGTAGGGGGATGGCCTCAGGGGAAAAACTGTTGAAAGCTTGGTTTATGCTTCTGTGACGCTACGCCGTCATTGAGCATTCAAAGTTCTGCGTCAAGGGAACATGTTGCTCTGAAATTCACCGCCAAGCCACTAGGGGGTGTGGCTGTGTCTTTGTATGTTTCGGGGGCTCTTGTTTTGTCCAAAACAAAACTATTAACAACAGAAAGTCCAGGGCTTTTCTTTGAACGACTGTTTGCTCTCATGAATCAAACTGTCAACTTCGAACATGACAAACATGACTTCTTGTGGCCATTTTCTTCCAGAGACGCACATGTTTGAGAGATTCTTCCACCTCTTCATGCATTTGGCAACCTCCTCTGAGTGGACCAATCACAGTCCTTGACGTTCACATCACGAGGCGTCGACGCAACGCGCAGTCAGGATTTTTTGGAGGTGCACGTCAGGCTACGGCGTAGGGAAGCATAAACCAGGCTTAAGTATCTGGTGGTGGTCTTGATGGACCTGAACTTGTGGACTGATGGGAGGGTTGTGAACAGGGAGTGAGCTGGGTGGTCCCCCACTATCCCTCTGCCTGGATCTGCCATCTTGCAGAACACACACAGGCACCTGTTTGAGGCCCGTGAGACGACTGGCTGTTGGCAGGATACGTTCCAGTCTGTTCTTGGTGTGGGCAGAGGATGCAGGGTACCACACAGTGATGGAGGAGGTGAGGACGCCTTCGATGGTGGCTCTGTAGAAGTGGATGCTAACCTTGGGGGAGACGTTCATCTTGCGGAGCAGCCTGAGAAAGAACATTCTCTGGCACGTCCACTTGACGACCTGAAATGACTGTCTTCCATTTCTCCCTTCCTGGTCACTGGTGATGGTGGCACCCAGAAACTCCACAGTCCACCACCTGTACTGCAGTGTTGTTGATGAGAGGTGGGGGGGTGTGAGGGTGAGAGTCTATGGAAGTCCATCATCAACTCCACCTTCCTGTTGATGTTAAGCTCCAGGATTTTAAGTATACACCATGCTGCAACACCGTGTTCCTGTAAGCTGCCTTATCATTGTCCTTGATGAGATCCGGCTTGATGCAGGGGTGGCTGGAGGTGCAGTCATCGGTGTACAGGGAGAACAGTTGAGGGGAGTGGACACAACCTTGAGGAGCTCCAGTGTTGGTGTTGAAGGGGGCTGACAGGTGCCAACTTGCACTTGTTGCTTCCTGTTGGTGAGAAAGTCCTTAATCCACTCACAGATGGGTCGGGCCCCTGCAGCTGTAGCAGCTTGGTGTGCAGACAGTCTGGGAGGATGAAGTTAAAGACAGATGAAATCCACCAACAGGGCCCTGACGTAGGAACTTGGCTCATCCAGGGGCTGCAATATGTGGTGGTGGAACCATGAGGGGTCCAGGAAGGGGGTCGGTGATTAGTGTGAGGAAGGACAGGACGAGTCTCTCAAAGCTCCTCATGACCACAGATGTCAGAACGACAGGTCTGATGTCATTCAGGCATGTTATCCTGTCCCTCTTTCAGCTAGTCCGGGGGAGGGGTGACAACAGGGCATTTTGCGCTGGCGTTGGTGATGGTTCTGCGAGTGCTCCAGGCAGCTGCAGGGTCCTTGGTGCCTGAATCACGCTCCAGTCTGGCTCTTTAGTCCTCTTCAGCAGATTGAATGGCCTTCTTGAGGTGGACTGGCCAGCCTGACTGTGTCTCTATCACCCTCTCTGTATGCCTGCTCTTTCTGACGCCTGAGCTCTTGGAGCTTCTTGGAGAACCGGGGCTTTTGGTTCTGGTACCTTGTGATGGTTTTGTTTGGGAGGCAGACCTGTTCATAGAAGCTGACGGAGGAACACACAGTGTCACCTGTTGCTGTCATCCTCAGGGCACCTCGGTGACTCAGTCAGGAGACTCGGTGCAGTCCTGAAGCATGTCTGTTGCCTCTGGAGTCCACCTCCCTACTGTAGTCCTGGATGGTCTGGCCCTTCTCAGTTGCTGCCTGTATGTGGGGGCCAACTGTATCGGGGAGCTGGGGGGATGGAGTGGTATGAGAGATTTGTAGTGGAGTGGAAGTAACCCAGTGCGTTGTTCTCCACCAGGTCCACCATTCTATCTTTGTGTATGAACAGAGGAGGGAAGGGCACCACCGCCAGACGCCGGCCCATCCAATGGCGTGTCCAGCTGCTCCCCTGAGAGGAGAGCGGGAGTTGAAGCTGAGCAGGAACATGCATGACATTCAAACCTTCGACTGACTGTGATTTTCTGAGTGAATGTTTCTTCCTATGGAGGCTGCAAGGGTAGCCTGCTGGGAGCTATAAGCTTTGCTACTGATAACCTAAAGAAAGCACCCAGAGTGAAGGAAAGTATGCAATTTGAGTGGAATGGTCAGACTGCTCTGCAGGGACTATTAAATCTGAGGAGAAATTGTCCCTTTAATAATGTATTTCTAGACACACAGTGGTCCCCATCCCTCCCGCCGCTGCCCTGTAGCTGCTGACAGCAGGAATATCTCACGGCAGCCCAAGAATTGATCTACAGATGCGGCTGACGACAAGCAGGATTTAAGATGCACGGTGAAAAGAGCGCTCGTCTTTCTTTGAGCATAATCTGCGAGGCTACGCAAACTGGTCATAAAGTAAAGCTTTATGACACCGGCGCTGATCCACTTCATCAGTTTTTCCATCCCCGCCCCGACACGCAGGGCAGCGAGTGGCCTGAGTCAGCCTCCGGCTAATAACCCATTTCTTCGGACTCAATACCGGCCGGCTCTTCCCATCTCCTTAACTCTGCTGACAAATGTAGGTCTCATCAATACTGGTGAGAAATATGAGGTGAGTGACAATTCTGAGAAATGCCTAACAGCCCAGGGGTGAGCCAGGCGATCCTGGGTCAGGGGCGTGGGGGTCCGTAAAGATACAAGACACTTTGCAGCTGCGATGTGGAGGTGAAGATGCAGTTTTACGTGTGTAAATGGTCCGAGGTGCTGGAGAGCGCCATGCTGACATCTGTCACTCTGGCGGCAGCGGAGAAGCATGCTGGGTAACACTTTGACCTCCTTTTGGTGCTATTTTTGGAACTGCAGAGAAAGTCATCCTCTTTGGTTCACTTGTGTTTCTTTATGTCTTTTCCACTTTAAGGGGATAACCCGGGTGTTTGAAGGGGTTCTGTAGGATGCAGGTCTGAAGCTGCGGCGCTCTGATGCTCAGCGCTGCTCTGCTGCGGACCACGTCTGCAAAAAATCTTTTATCCACTGAAATAAACGCTTGCCTGAACAAACTAATTGTTTATGCTACATCTGTAATATTTTTAGCGCTTGACGTTTCCTGTCAGAATCCACTTCTGAACTGCTGAACTTACTGTGTGTTACTGCGAGGCACAGCAGAGAAGCACTGCGGTGGAGGGACGGGATGCACAGCACATGGAGGAACCAGAACCAAGTCCCAGAACGTGGAGCTGCCAGGCTCTAAGATAAGGCAGACATGTAAATGGATATTGATGTATTTTAGAGGTGCCCTTTTATTGAGGTGGATGAATTGTGTTTTAGTGACTCCATCCTCAGCGGTGCAACACTGAGCTGCTGCTGCTCTCTGCCCAGAACACATGATGACCCACCATTAAAACCAGTATGACCACCTCCTACACCACCTCCTCTGGGATCCTGCAGCATCAACTCCTTTTGGGGCTTTAAAACAGGGATGAACATGCATTTCCCGTTAGAAATCAACAGAAGACACAGCTGGACCACATAAATGTTGCACCTCAACACTCCGAGTCACTACTGAAAGGCAAGAATCTCCTCTGTTGAAGTGAAAAAAATCAATAGAAAATCATATAGAGTCACTTATATTTTAATAACTACATTGAAGTCCAGGCGGCCCGGTGGAGCAGTGGTCCTCACTGTGGCCCCCCAGCAAGAAGGTTGTGGGTGGAGCCCCGGCTCCAGCACGGGGTCTTTCTGTGTGAGTCTCCATGTTCTCCCTGTTCCTGCTGGGTTCTCTCTGGTACTCCAGCTTCCTCCACAGTCCAAAGACATCAAGAGGGACCAGGTTAATCCAGACTCTAAATTGACCGTAGGCGTGGCTGGGAGAGCCAATGGTTGTCTGTCTCTATGTGTTGGCCCTGCCATGGACTGGTGACCTGTCCAGGGGGAAGGCTGCTGGGATAGGCTCCACCCCCACCACCCTCAACAGGAGAAGAGGGAGAACATGGAGGGATGGATGGATGGAGGGATGATGGATGGATGGATGATGGATGGATGGAGGGATGATGGATGGATGGAGGGATGATGGATGGACATTGAAGTGCAAAATCTGAATGTAAATGTTTCAAAATGGCATAGAGGACAATCATGTTGTTCTTTACTGTTTCACCCGAACCAAACAACTTCTTCCTGTAAAATTCCCAAGCGATGAATATCCCAGCTGCCATTTCACCGGCTCCAGGTCACGATCCTCACGGCACACAGGCAGAGTGTGATTCAGCCCCCGATGAATCTCTGGTAAGTGCTGTCTTGACCTTCAAGCATGGCTGTTGCGTCAGTGTCGCAGGAATCAGCTCGATCATATCAGCCCCCCCGTGTTGCCTCCACGCCTGTGTGTAATCACCAGGTTTAAGCAGTCACTAGTCGTGATGAGATGTGGGAGTGATGGAGGTTGAGAGATGTCCTTGGAGCTGACCCTCCAGCTGCAAGTCTATCATCTAGGTTCATCATCTCTTGGCCCTTTATGGTTCTTAATGGTCCTTATCCGGGCCAGCAGCCAGCAAGACGGCGAATTACGAGCTCTCTTGCTGCTGCACTGTGACATCAAAACATGATGTGATCAGAATCACTGTCATTTTGTAATCTTGCATGCGTACAAGCATACATGTGCCTCTATGCTGATAGCGGAGATGTGGCTGTTGAAAGTTGAACCCCCCCCTGGCAGCAGGGAGGCGGAGAACCATTTCTGAGCACTGCAAATTGCACTCTTACAGAACGGCATTGATTAGAAAGGTCAGAGGTAGCAGAACGCACGCAGCATATTGACTATCCAGTGAAAATGACTTGTGAAAAGAGGTGTTGATGACCAGAGAGAGAAAACGCCAGGAAACATCAGCTCCTGGGGGATCGGACTTCCATCAACGCCTGATGGTCACAGCGCACATTTCTCAAGTCCAGCTGATGGTGACTCATGGCTGACAGCGGCTAAGAGGTCCGGAAACGTCCGCTTGTCTCAAGTTCATTGTCTGGTAGAACCCAGGTCCTCTTCAACCAGCTGCGTGCTCAGAAAACCATGAAACAGCTTCACGATGCACTCGAGAGTTCATTAACGATCGTTTTTAGACATTTTTTCTGCTGTTAGCCACCAACCAACATGTGTGGCTGTTTCTCGCATGATGTAAAAAACATCTTCCTAACACCTTTTTGTGAGCACTTGGAAAGCAAAATGTATTTTTGAGTGAAGTATCGCTTTAAGAGCTCCAGGCTTTATTAAGGATCCGCCCTGAAAGCTGTGATGAAATGTTACTGATAATGAGCCGGTTCACGGTGCTCTCCTACATTCCAGCTCCGCAGCATTTGCTGTATTGACGCAACCCTTAAACTCCCAGTTGCGCCGGCACAAACACCACATTTTTCAGTCTCCTTACCGGAAGCCAAAGATGGCGTTTATGGAGAGATTATGCAGCATTTAGGACAGAATGGAACCACTTTGAGCCACAGTACCTTTACGACTCGAGCCACCAGGGCCCCGAGCAGACATCAGCCTCTGTCACGCCCATCAGTCAAACACTGTTATTCCCCCCATGCGCCCAGTTCAGCCAAACACACACACACACACACACACACACACACACACGCACACAGCCCTCCATATGCAGCCCTGCCCCTCATCGCTCATCTCTCTCACTCCTCTGCTTTCTCTTTTTTAAAATGTTTTCACAACAGTTTTCCGTAGCAACCGCAGCATCTTTAGCGGTTACAGCTTCATGACATCACTCCCCAGTGTTTCACTCACTCCTGATTTATTGTGTTTTCCGCTGGATCCCAATAAAGGGCTTTCATAGTGAACATCAAAAGGCCAACAGGCGGAGCTGCATCTGCAGGCTGGAGCTCCTCAAGGTAAACGCAGGCAGGCCCCTGTCAAACCGAGCCCCATCAGCAGGACCGCGGTTCAAAGACAGCGCTGGCGGTTCTGAACAGCAGCCTCAGTATTTTTATATATCAGTGAATATGCTCTCCATTAACTGTCAGCAGGATCTAAATAATGCGCTTTACAGCAATTAAACGCTCAGTTGATCTCGCCCTTTATTGCTCATTTGGGCGGTAAACACGAGGGCATCAATGACAGGTGAAGTGCTGTGATACTGAAAAGGCTAATTAGCCACATCGCAGTCCGAGCTAATTCTCATCTGATGCTTGAATTTTATGGAGCACCTAAAACGTATGTATTGTTTGGAGGTTTTTCTCCGTGATAACCAAGGGAGGTGTTCTGCAAGAACTCGTCTCGAGAGAGAAAATGAGAAATATTTGCTGCTCCCAGCAGGAGGACCAACTGGCTATCGGTGGATAAGTGAATGCATTGAGAGGCCGACTGGCTCTGGAGGTGCCGGTGTCGGCTGCTGAGGCTGAGGTGGATCTCCCTGCTGGTGCTCTACCTCGGAGAGTAGCACCGGTTTTGTTCTCCCGGCCTCCTCAGGGTGCTGGAAAGAGATCAGCATGCCCACTGATGTTCAATCACCAACCCCGCTGACGCCCTCACCACCCGGAGCCAGACTCCTCTGAAGGTTCCCACCCTGAGGAGAGACTTTCTTCCGGAAAGGTTTTGGAAAACCCAGTCCAAATCTTTTTTCAAAGTGAGCAACACTCTGATCTTTTAGCTGTGTGTACTGGCCTGCTCCTCTTCCTCCCTCCCTCCTCGCCTCCTCCTCCTCCTCCTCCTCTCATCCCTGCTTGGCCACTCAGTCTTCTTTTCATTCCCAGCTACACTTTCAGAAAACAGTGGGCGTGAAAACGTCTTTTTTTACTTTCATTTTATTTTCCGTCCTGCGTTCTGGAAATCTTTTACACAAGGAGGACTAAAGCGCAGCAGGAGGCGGGGGCCGCAGTATCACAGAGGCAGTGGGAGGAAGGTGTGATCACAACCCTGCAGGCTCAGATCTGATCACACTTCATCCTTTACAGTTTTTCCAGCCCACTCACTGCAGCTTGCAGCAGCTGGAGGTTTTGGGGCACATTTGAAATGAGACACATGGAGTTTTTACATGTCTTTACCCAAATTACTCTGCCTTGAAGCACCACCTGCCTCCTTTTTTCCTCTACCTGTGCTGCTCCCCCCTTCTAAGTACAGTGAAACCTCAAACAGCTTTAATTTTTCGACTCATTCATAATTCACAAACAGAGGGCACTGAACAGAGCGGCATCAGGCTGGTTTAAATGTCCAAGAGCTGTCTCTTTTCCTTTCAGTTTCATTTGAATAGATTTCATATTCATCGGCACAGCCTATGAGACATCCAATTTCAATATGTTGAAAAGAATAAGAAACAGAAAGGATTGGCGAGGTGGAGGGGAAATGAACCCTGACTACAAAAACATCAGCACACAAGGTGGGGACCTGCTGCAGCTCTCAAAGACCAGTGGCTTCAGCCCAAATGCTGCAAGTTACATTTTAAGTGACTGATTATTGAATTAGTTCCTTGCAGGAGGAGTGGGACAAATTGGGAAAGAAGCTTTTTCTCTCGTTTGCTTCTCAAAAGTTAGGATATGATAAAGAGACGATACACAATACTTTATTAACAAAAACAGGAATGTAGGTGTTTCAGCGTAATGGAACAGTTCAGAAGACTCCAGACAGAGAAAGAGATAAACCATAAACTAGAATATGAAGGAATAGACTTCCTGATGAGATCAACGTGCAAAAGGGAGGGTCTCCAGTCTCAGTCGCTGTATTCAGGCTCTGTGGTGACGAAGGTCCTGCAGCAGCGCTCGGTCGTTGTTGCTGGAGCCGTTGCAGACCTCGGTGGTGTCATCCTGGGGATGAGAGGCGTCGTCCGACGTCCTCCTGCAGCTCCTCCACCCATTAAAGAGAGCAGGCCAGGATCCCAGTCTTTGGTCTTTCTCTGTTCCTCTCAGTGCTTCCAGCTCCACAGCAGACCACTGCAACAACCAGGCTACTGGTGCAACCGCAGGGTCAGTCGATCGATAGCACTTTAATACACGTATGTAAATAGAGCCGGGAGATGCTGAAGGGAAAATTGGACCGGAGTTGTTATTCTGCCCCCGTCCTGGTTGTGGAGCTGTGAGGACAAAGCTTCCAAGTAGCAGGATGCAATCAAGCGTCTGATACCAACCCCCCGCAGTCGCTCCAACATCAGTCCACACAAACGCTCTCATTACAGTATCATCGCTCCTTTAGCTTGGCGAGGGCCTTCCTCACACCCACAAGCACGGACACACACACACACACACACACACACACACACACACCTCTACCCAGCTAATGTTTGGCCTCTGGCACTGCTCAGGCCCTGCTGACTGTTGGGTACCGAGAACCGGTTCCTAACGTCCAGTTACGGAACAGTTACGCAGCTTTTTGAAATTTGATTCTTTTTTTCAGTTCTGAGTGCCCGCACTAGTTTCTTTTCGGGGCGTGTATCACTCTGCTCTGCGCTGTCTGTGCATCCGCTAGCAAGAACATCAGTCGTCTGAACACGGACTACAAATAACACTGGAAAGTCTGGCTTCATTTTAACCTGAAAGAGGACGGAGAGGCACAGTGCGACATCTGCGAAAAAACAACTTCTGCCAAAGGAGGATCACCACAAACATGACGGAACACCTCGGCCTGCCTGGTGTCACAATTAGCGAGTGGACTGAGTTCAACTCGCAGCGTCGCTCTCCTGCTCCCGTCGCTTCCTCCACTTGGGACGGTCAACCTTCATCATCAGCCTGCAGCTCCTCGTTGCTGACAGAATCCGGAAGGTGAAAATGATAGTTGTCTCTTTCTTAGCAAAGCTGGTCAAGTAATAGACAACCGATTCTTAAAACTGTGTCTATCTGTTCATAGTTGTTGAACGCTCACAAAGTGAGGCTAACGTCAGCCAGTCACAAGCTGCTGCTGCGACGTGAAGCAGCCACGCCCCCAGCCAGAGTCTACATCCATCATATACATGTACATCCGTCTGGGCTGCAGATCTTTGTTGTTTGACTAAAACTTGCAATGTGGAGAAAAAAATTGGCCTGTGTGAAGGCTTTTTCAATAAAAAAAATTCTCCTGACAAATAGGCTGTGACCTGTTGACGTCCAGCACAAAGAATCGGAAACGAGAATCGTTTAGAACAGGAATCGATTTTGAGAATCGGAATTGGAATCAGAATCGGTAAAATCCAAACGATGCCCAACCCTGCTGCTGACCCTCACACACTTGCGTGGTGCGGTGTGCGTCCACAGCGGTGGCACCTGACAGTATTTGGATTTTGACCAAAGGACCAGAATATTGTGCAGAATGTGGCGCAAATCGCATGTCCTGCATCCACTAGGTGGCGCTAGAGAACACATACTTGCTTCATGTGGATTTGAGGATGTTTGTTTTGCTTCCTGTAACCATCTGGTGGCGCTATGACTGTGACTTTAATTCATCTGCAGGAGTCCTCAAACCTGGACTCTCAGTACACTTGGAAAGTTTGGAAGGACAAACACGTTGCCACCAGGAGGCGCCATAACTCATCTGACAAGTAGATCTCATTTTCCATCCCTCCACCAATTTAGGTGAGAGAAGGGATAAATTTGTTATCCTGTTGAAAAAAAGACAGACTAATGATGAATTACAACCTCCCTAGAGGAGGTAAAACCTCAGTTTTGCTACCAGAACACAGGAGTTACCTCAGATTCCAACTAATGTTTTATTAACCAGCAAGAAGGAGGAGGCGGCTCTGAAGGCCGTCACATGCAGCACCAGCCGTCGCTCCGTCACCGGGGCTCAGGTGGCGTAAGGTTTTCTTCGTAGGCTGTTGTTTAAAGGTGTTAAAAAGGCCATCTACCTTGGTTCATCTTTCATTTACATGGAGCAGTTTTTCTATTTGATAATCCAGCTGTCAGCCAATTTTCACAGTTAGCCAATCATGCTGTACCCATAACTGTTTTGACCCCGCCCACTACTGCAGTTTCTCATCTCACCTGTGGGAGACGTAGACACAGTGTTGCCAACTTGGCGACTTTCCAACTCTCCTTGGCGACTTTTTTTGTCCAAAGCGACTGGTGACGAATCCAGCAACTTTTCCTGGTGTTATTGGAGACTTCTCTGACATTTGGAGACTTACGTAAAAGCACGTATCTTTGTTCCGCAATTCATGTTCTCAGCGAGCAGTGGGCTCTTCCTGCTCCGGCCTAAAGTCGTCACACACAGGCGATCACCACCTCTAGCGGCGCGGCAGTGGGCAGTCGCAGGCAGCTGCAGTCAGGAGAGGAGCAGAGACCCTCACCCCTCTGCGTCCAGGCAGCAAATGAATCGCGCATGCGCAAAGCCGGCGAGGAGATCCCACCCTTCCTAAGTGGGATCTCCTCGGCGGGATGTTAAATAAACATAAAGGTTCATTCATTTCATTCGTTGTCACCAAATCACTGCATTATACAGTCGATGCATTTGACTCACACACCCTCAGTCACTAACTCACCTCGTCCACGTGTGTCGTGTGCCTCTCTGGGACATTAGCTGAACCGAGCATCATGGCCAAAGGAAAGGGACGCAAACCCTGAATTTAGAGGTTGGTTGAAGCCATTTATTGGGCATGATAAACATGCATACTGCCTGTATTGTTCGGCTGATTTTTACGCCAAACTGTGACATAAAAAAGCACATGGGAACACAAAAACATGTGCAAAAAGCAAAGCCTTATAATAGCTGCACACATTGATGAGCAAAAAAATTGACACTGCAAAAAAAGGCTGAAGCCACAATGGCATTAGCTATTGCTGAGCACTGCTCCATTCTGGCATGTGATCATATTGGGTGTAGATTAATGTATTCATAAATTTACTTAAACTGTAGTTAAATTTATACAAATATTTACTTAAACTAGAGTGCAGGAACCTCAAGGCAGTGAAGCACAGACCAGATGGTATCAGAGTGGACAGGTGAAAGGTCACAACAGGGACTAGCAGGAGTGTAGCTCATGCTAGCATCACTCCCTCAAGCTAATCAGGTCAGAACAGTCCACAGAATTTCTACGGTAGCCTGAAGTGGTGGGAGTCAGAAGCAGATCAGAGCAAGGTCATGGATCAGGAGAGGACAGGGTTTGATCTTCACAGCTGCAACAAGAAGTCCACGATGGGACAGATGGTGCTGGCACGCCGTCAGACAGAAGATTCTGCAAAATAACTCGAAGATCAAAAATACACACGTGCACGCTGAAGCGCTCACATCAGCACCTCCTTGTAACACATGAACCTGGAGAGAGAGTGAGATCGTTGGACTTCCTGCCCCAACGCCAGGGACGACGCATCTGCGTGTGCTGACTCCAGGACAGGGAGCCGATCTCCAGAGCTCTGGATTCTTTTCTGTTGATCTGAATAAATTCTACTGAACCAACTAGAAGGAGTCCTCTCCAGATGTAGAACAGCGCAATATAGACTCTGTGGGTCCTTCTGATTGATTAATGACGACTTGATGAAAGTCTGAATTCTTGCTTGTGTTGTACGTCGCTTTGGACAAAAGCGTCTGCTAAATGAAATTGTAGAATTGTTGAAAAAGTCCTACATGGGGAAGCATGTAAAGCTGCGTTCTCTGACTCTACTGCTGCTACACACTTTAGAATGCACAGGACAAAGTGCACTGACATGATTAATGGTGTTCTGGCACCATAGTTTCTTAAAAAGTTGGTCGCAGATGTCGGTGAACACCGTTTCAGCCTTCTCCTTGATGAGTCCACGGATGCGAGTGTTTCTAAGTACCTGGGGGTTGTGATAAGGTTCTTTAGTGACAGCAAGCAGACAATTGTCTCAACATTTCTGGGGCTTGTTGAGTTGGAGGGAGGAGATGCCACATCTATAGCTCGTGCTGTTGTGGCTTTCCTGGAGAAGTGCTGTCTCAAAAAAGAGAAGCTGGAGGGGACAGGGACTGACAATGCCTCTGTTTTGACAGGGATTAATAATGGGGTCCATAAAGTGCTGAAGGAGGAGTATGGGCTCAAGAAGCTTGTTCTTATTCGCTGTGTGTGTCACTCTCTTGCTGTAAACCATGCCTCCAATGACACCATCCCCCGTAACATGGAGTACTTGGGACGGGACACTTATAACTGGTTTTCGGTGACTCTGAAACACAGAGAGGCCTACAAGGCCATATATGAGACCATTAACTGTGGGGAGAGACCTTTACAGATAACCAAGGTGTGTGCCACGCGTTGGTTCTCCATTGAACCAGCAGTTTCAAGGATTTTGGACCAGTGGGAGGAGCTTAAGCTGCATTTTGCGGTCACCAGGTCCAGTGAACACTGTTACATGGCTGAGGTTTTGTACTCCATGTACAGTGAGCCTCAAAATGTCCTCTATCTGACTTTTTAAAGGCTTTTGAGGGAGAGCAAGTGGATCCTCTGAAGCTTCTTGACAGTTTGGTTGGCCTAATCAAGTCTGTGAGTAGCAGGGTGCTGAATCCACTGGCAAAAGTTGATGTACTCAAAGAGCCAGTTGATGGATGCATCAGTCCCAAACCATACCTTGGTTACATTTTTGAGTCTAAAGCAGCCCAGCCTGGGGAGGAAAACAGTGTCCGCACACGGTGAGTAGCCTTCACCATCTCCCTGACTCATGAGTTGAGGGTTAGCCTGCCGGACAACATTGAGGCACTGACGTACATGTCAGTGCCTCAATGTGGAGGAGACTCTAAAGCACAGCAAGAGCCCTGGAGACATAGAAAAAATAGCAAAGCTCCTTGGCTACTCACCTGTGGACATGGACAAGAGTGTCCAGCAATGGCGTGTCATCCATCTTAGTAGGTGGAATGAAACAAGAAACACAGTGGGCTTCTGGAGTGAGGCTTGGAAGTTCAGGGATGCAGCTGACATCAAGCCGCTTCAGGAGCTTGCCATGGCTGCCTTGTCTGTGTTATGCTTGTGTTACACTTATCAGAATGAAGGCACTTTCACTCTTTGTGCATCATATTTTATTCCTGTATGGAATATAAGAATACAGTTTACGGTCACAGGTTCTCTTCTCAAGTGCACACTTGACCTCGCTCATCTCTACTGACTTCTTCTCTACTAGCGCCAGCTACCGATACCCAGTCTAGTGTGAAGCTTAGAGCGCCCTCTGCTGACCAAACCGATTCAAGCAGGAATAACACACATACAAAGCACATTCACTCAAAATACCCTGTGATTAAAGAATTTAAGCAGTATTACAGTAATTTTATCAGACCTGAGCTCTAACACAGTTTAAAATTTAAAGGGGGCCAAATACTTTACTGTCTTTTCAAACGCTATATACCACACTTGCCACACTCCAATGCTGAAGTTGAGAGAGTATTCAGCCAGATGAGTGTTGACATAAAAAAACAAAACCAAAAAAAACATAAAGGCTAAAAAAACAAAAAACAAAACCTGAGTAACTCTGCCAGAGTGTCTCTTTTGGGTCACTTTGCCGGTCCCAAGCCCAGATAAAGGAGAAGGGTTGCATGTAGAGATACAAATTCTAACCCACAAAACCATCTTTTGACTAAATTTGATATTTTAACAAGGGATGGGCATGTAATCTCTTAATCTAGGATTGGTTTTAACTATCAATAATCGATTAAATCAAATGTTCATATTGGTATGGCTGGAAATAGGCTACTCAAGACAAGGTGGGTTGTAGTAAATGTGTAGTTCTAAAACACATTTCTGTTTTTTTTAATCACTTTTTGTCTCCACTGCAAAGTCTCTCCTACAGCATCCTTTGCGATCACGTGCACATTACGCAAAGTAGGCGATGACGTCATTTGGCAACTTCTAGCAACTTTTAGGACAGCCAATAGCGACTTTCCTTACTGAGGAGTTGGCAACACTGCGTAGACGGCCATTGAAGGACATCTTGAGTGCTGAAATCATCCCAAAGTGAGAGATGTAAGTAGTCAGTTCATGATGTGTGTGTGACCTGACTGCAGCTGTCTGTACTGTCAAATGCTTGACTTACTGTTACTGGTGTTAGCCATGCTTCTGCTCGCGTCACGTTAGCCCTGTTGTAATGTTGATTGCATGCTAATAGCTACTATTGCTAACGTTTCATGTGAATGGGACTGGTGATTGACGGGTGTGAATCCCGTTAATCTCGGGGTTTGTTGTTGGTTCGCTGTCATGACGTCTTCAACCTGCCACGCCGCCTTCACATCGGCAGTTTGTGCTGACATCAGGGAGATCAGGGTTTCCTCTTTTTTCTATCTTATTTCCTTTGATATTGCTTTGATGTTGCTTTCATTTAAATGTGCATATGTACGTTTGTATTCTGTTTCAGAACCACATTTTGCACTTTGGAAACTGCAACTGATGGTTGAGTGTGGAAACTGTAAACAGTGACGAAGCCTCTGGATAAAGTTCTGAACTTCAACTCCATCTCTATCTGCTGCATGTTTGTCAGCCATGAAGTCTCTCAAGACATCAGAAAACCAAAATTCAGGACAACATCATAGTCTTGATCTAGAGCACCGACAACGGCTAAGTTGGGTTGCTCCCCCTCAACTTGGTTGACTTCACCTCTTGTATTTATGATCTATTTACGCTCAACAGGCCGTGATTTTCATTGCCAACTAAAATCTGTCCAGCATCTTTAGGTCATTTCCCCTGTTTGGAAGGAGCAAGTTTTCCACCCAAGACCCCACAACAGAGGTATTTTGATTCTGAGCGGTAGCCCACTAGCTAACGGAGGAGCTCCGAGCCCATGATTCTCTTTCGTCCTCCTTTATCATCGCCACGTTACTGCAGCAGTCAGAAGCAGCTGGAGCCGCTGGTGTCAGGGGTGGAACAAACACCACAGCCATTTCTCAGCCCGCAGAGCAAACAAATAAGAATAAATTGTGTTACTTGGCGGTGCAGCACCAACACCTGTTGCACAAAAGTGAAGAGAAAAGGCTCAAGGCTCATGCTGTCTGAGGATGCACCTCCTGAGGATTCTGGGAACTACGCTCAGGCTCGAGTGGGCCAGGCTGTGCCGCATGTTGGCAGGATCGAAGCACAATGGATGAATAAAAAAAAAAGCATAACATGATGCCTTCTGGGTGGTTTTAGGGGACACTTTCGACTGGAAGGATGTTTCCCAACATCTATTTTCAAGAAACAGAGCTGGAAGATTGAAGTGTGCATGGAACAACCTCTATTATTCCTCTTTTCATTCCATTGTTTGTCCACCAGCTGCTGTGCATACTCAAACCACAGGATTGAATTAACTGTCCCTTTGCTCAGCGGGACTAAAACCACACCCTCCTCTGTACTTACCAGACATGAGATAGATAGTGATCCTCTCGTGTTGCCCTCAGAATAAATGCTAACAGGTGCATGCCCTTTTTAAATGGCTGCAGGCTCTCAGGCTGTACCGTGTGTTGGCCTGCTCTCTCTCTCTCTCTCTCTCTCTCTCTCTCTGTCCCTCCCTTCTTCTGTTTCCAGTCACATGGCCATGGCCTCATCAGTACCTCGGGGCTGACGTGTCCGCTGATGCTAACAAATGATGAGCGTAGCCAGTGAAAGTCCATCTGTCTGTGTCAGAGTAATTGAATTTCATAAATATAATCAGAGGGGTCTGTTAGGAGGGGACCTGCAGTCTGGTGCCATCTTGGTGGTGTATCATTCACACAAAGCTGCAGCCACATTAACAGGAGGGGCCACCAGCCTGATTACCCAACATGCTCTCTGATTACCCAACATGCTCGTTTGGTGTCTGACAAGAGATTCTGCAGCATCGTTTGTCTTCGACTCTAATAGGAGGAGGAAGTTGCTGGTGGCGCAGCAGCTGGATTGATCGGCTAATGAAGAGTTTGAAAAGGAACAGTGCTTAAAAACTCCACCAACTCTACATCACTCAAGTGAAAGAACATACCGCAGGCAATGTGCCACTATTGATCGCCAGAAAATAAAACAGAAAAAGCCAAAGCCACTGAAGGCAGAGAGACTTGAATCCGTAGATCCCCTTCATTACGCGCCAAGGCAGGCTTGCAGTGTTCCCCCCGACCAGCACGTGCACATTCAGCTTTATGTTCTGCTGAAACAGGAACTGAGCACACGCTCAACAGAAAGCATCTAATTAGCTCTTAAACGAGACCGGCTTTGACCTGAGAAGCTTCCTCGGAGGGGTTGTTAATCCCTGTTGATGCAGTTTGAGGAAGTATTGATCTCTTTGCTCCATGAGGACGCCATTGACGAAGGCACCCGGAGAGTCCTTCCTGTCTGCAAACTACTACAGAGGATTTCGTTCTCTTAGTAAAGTGTCGATGATCACTAGAGTCAACTGAGCTCCTCAAAGACAGCGATGTCAGCAGTAACAATAAAGACCTCAAAAAAATCTTCTGACGAGGTGAGAGATTATGTCCCTCCCTTGCTGGAGCGAGCCGAGCCGCGGGCTGAGCTCGCTCCTCTCTTGATGCTGCGGGAAGTAGCTTCTGTGACAGGCAAATGACTCTGTAGACAAACAGACGTGTAAAACCAACCACAGTTCTGATGCCCAAGAGGAGAAACGCAATCATGCAAATCAGATCGGAGGACCAAACCACTGCAGTCCAGCAACATTTTCTCCTCCTGACTCCTTTGGTCAGTTGGCTTCGCTCATGGCAGCAGCCGTTTCAGCTCTGACAGTGTGCCAGCTTCCAAGACACAACAAAAGAAATTGAGCATCCAATTAAACATCAATGAATTTATTAAAGTCTCTTTTTTTGGCCTTGTCTCCTCCTTATTCTCTCCAATTGTACATTACAAATTCATCAAAGTGTCCTGGTTGTTGCCCCGCCCCCTGCAGGCTACCTAATGCTTCCTCCTTCAGGTGAATCTTCGGACTCTTCATGTTTGAATCCACCAGAACACATACACAAGATCATAAACCTTTGATTTTAGCTGAAAAGGAAAACTAGTTGAAGTTAAAACATCAAAGACATTGAGAGGAAGCACGGTGTGAGTCTGCGCTCTGGTCAGTGAACCGAGTACAAACCAGCAACATCAGTATTCGACTCGCGTGCTGGCCTCAGACTTCGATGGCCAGCTGGGTGCTTCCAGGATCATTGGGTACCAAATTGGGAACGTCCTCCATCGTTGGGATGGGCAAAGTGGCCCAATTAATTTCTTAAGTGCGCCACGCTCTCATGACTTCCTCTGGCGAGCGCTTGGCAGGACAAGTGTGATATCTGCTGGGCTGCAGACTTTCCCTTCTCTCGTTCAAGTCCTGATAGATTTAATTTCCCAAACAATTGATAGTTTGTCGCATCTGCTGTGCTGTGGGACATGCAGCCTGGGACGTGAGGAGAGTGCCAGCATATGGCGGATTTAATTAATTTCAGCCATTTCATCTGGCTCTCTGTAGGCCGTTTAGTCCTAGAAGACCCCACAGACCTCCTCTGTTGTTGGAATTCACAGACATTTACGCACAACTTCCCTCTGCTGGGTTCCGCTCTGCGACTGGTGCTCCCTGCCCACCTGAGCCCGCAGGTTCGACATGTTCACAACATTCCAGTTGCAAGGAAAATACATAAAATGCTGTTTTAAAAGTTGCCTGTGTGATGCATCTTCCCAACTTCCAGAAAAAACAACCTGAAATGTGATTTGTGTTTTTGAGATTCAGTGGCTGACATTCAGCCGGGAAGCTTATTTCTCTGATCCACCAGATCAATGAGCGTCAATCTGGGCGCCGTCTGTACTCACTCATTTTTCCTCTGTTCTGCTAAGGAGAGTGCTTCTTTAATGGATTTGAGCACTAAACTGATGAAGAAGCATTTATTGGCTTAACGGTGCAAATCACATTTTTGAGCAAGCTTTTAGAACCAGAACTGCTGTCTGTAATGGGATCAACAAAACATCCTTGTCTCAGATGGGAGAGTGTGTGAATCCACCAATCGAGACAAAGATTTCAAATGCAAAACCAAGAAGCGGTGGCTCATGCGCATCCTTTTATGAAAATTTGATTTTAAATGGCTGAGCCTCCAGCCTGCTGGCAAGTTCCGTCTCTGCCTGGATGTTAACCCTTCACTGCCTGTACTCACTGTCAGACCAGTTGGAGACGGTGCTTCTTTTGTCTGCAGCTTTCATACACACATAAATGTCACATCATTCATCATTTTCAGTATCGTGTCCTATCAAGTGCCGTCGTCGAAAGGTATCAGGTATCCCAGCAGGTACTGTTGCCCAGCTCTAGCTGTGGGGTTTGAATCAGCATAATCGTGCACTGAATCAATCGCGAGGCATTTGTTCTGTTGGTCTTAATCAAACCAAACAGACTACTGGATGCTTGAATTTGTGAAGCTCATTTTCATGACCTTTCCAAAGTTTTCCGGCTTTATTTATTTGATATTTTCAAATGCCAGGGTTTTTGAACCCCGTGTTTTTGGTAAATGAAACAAATTAAGGTCTGAGCCGTTATTCAGAGTTTAGTGAGAACTCAACCATCTGAATTCTGCATATGCAAACCACCCAAAATAGAAATGCAATGGAAAATTGAGGTATAGGGGGAAAATTTTAACTTCATTTTCTTCCTTCCTGTGGCGCTCCAGTCTTTCATCTGAATCACTCCACAGTAGAAAGTCAATTTGGAGAGCAAAGCAAACATCATCAATCACTGCTTGACAACATGACGACTACATTTAACAGCACACTCTAATGTGCAGCCTCTTTTTGCTATCAGATCAGCCCTGAAGACATGGAAGAGAAGCAGCATTGATTGGGGGGCAACACCGTGCTCCGCCATTATCGACTGACCCTGCCGTCAGGAAACAACCTGACAAGTCATTTACTCTGGAATAACAAAGAGCAGCGCGGGATCGTCTCCAGCAGACGCAGCGAGCACAGCCACACACACTTTCAGCTCATGCACGTGAACACACTCACCTTTGTGCATGGAAGTTATCTTTTATTCAGAATGCAGTAAGTTCACCCTGAATCCAGAAGATTCAGAAGATTTATAATCCATAACTATATAACAGTACAAAGGCTTCTCTTTTCAAAAGGTCAATAGAACCATAATGAAGTCTATTGTTTGTGCGCCTTGTAGGATGAATGTGGGCTGCGACCGCCACGCCACACATGGAAGCGTCGCCATTATTTTGATGAACACCAAAAATGCGCCAGAAATTGGAGGGAAAGCTCACATTGAGTGGGTTGTTTTTGACCATGGGATGAAATCTTACTGAAAATATGATCTCCCTCATAAATGGATGCTCTCCTTCGAACAGGAGAATAAACTGGTGCAGAAGTAAAATGAGTCAGATAGTCTAGAGTCTGATAGTCTAGAGTCTGATAGTCTAGAGTCGGATAGTCTAGAGTTGGATAGTCTAGAGTCGGATAGTCTAGAGTCTGATAGTCTAGAGTCGGATAGTCTAGAGTTGGATAGTCTAGAGTCGGATAGTCTAGAGTCTGATAGTCTAGAGTCGGATAGTCTAGAGTCAGAAAGGCTACAGTCTGATAGTCTAGAGTTGGATAGGCTAGAGTCAGATAGTCTAGAGTTGGATAGGCTAGAGTCAGATAGTCTAGAGTTGGATAGGCTAGAGTTGGATAGTCTAGAGTCAGAAAGGCTAGAGTCAGAAAGTCTAGAGTTGGATAGGCTAGAGTCAGAAAGACTAGAGTCAGAAAGTCTAGAGTTGGATAGGCTAGAGTCAGATAGTCTAGAGTTGGATAGGCTAGAGTCAGATAGTCTAGAGTTGGATAGGCTAGAGTTGGATAGTCTAGAGTCAGAAAGGCTAGAGTCAGATAGTTTAGAGTCAGAAAGGCTAGAGTCAGATAGTCTAGAGTTGGATAGGCTATAGTCTGATAGTCTAGAGTCTGATAGTCTAGAGTCGGATAGTCTAGAGTCGGATAGTCTAGAGTTGGATAGTCTAGAGTCGGATAGTCTAGAGTCTGACAGTCTAGAGTCAGAAAGGCTACAGTCTGATAGTCTAGAGTTGGATAGGCTAGAGTCAGATAGTCTAGAGTCAGAAAGACAAGAGTCAGATAGTCTAGAGTTGGATAGGCTAGAGTCAGATAGTCTAGAGTTGGATAGGCTAGATTCTGATAGTCTAGGGTCAGAAAGGCTAGAGTCAGATAGTCTAGAGTCAGAAAGGCTAGAGTCAGATAGTCTAGAGTTGGATAGTCTCGAGTCTGATAGTTTAGAGTCGGATAGTGTAGAGTTGGATAGTCTTGAGTCTGATAGTTTAGAGTCGGATAGTCTAGAGTCGGATAGTCTAGAGTCGGATAGTCTAGAGTTGGATAATCTCGAGTCTGATAGTTTAGAGTCGGATAGTCTAGAGTCGGATAGTCTAGAGTCTGACAGTCTAGAGTCTGACAGTCTAGAGTCGGATAGTCTAGAGTTGGATAGGCTAGAGTCTGATAGTCTAGAGTCGGATAGTCTAGAGTCGGATAGTGTAGAGTCGGATAGTGTAGAGTCGGATAGTCTAGAGTCGGTAGTCTAGAGTCTGACAGTCTAGACTCTGATAGTCTAGAGTCGGATAGTCTAGAGTCAGATAGTCTAGAGTTGGATAGTCTAGAGTCAGAAAGGCTAGAGTCAGATAGTCTAGAGTTGGATAGTCTCGAGTCTGATAGTTTAGAGTCGGATAGGCTAGAGTTGGATAGTCTAGAGTCTGATGGTCTAGAGTCGGATAGTCTAGAGTCGGATAGTGTAGAGTCTGACAGTCTAGAGTCGGATAGTGTAGAGTCGGATAGTGTAGAGTCGGATAGTCTAGAGTCGGTAGTCTAGAGTCTGACAGTCTAGAGTCGGATAGACTAGAGTCTGATAGTCTAGAGTCAGATAGTCTAGAGTCGGATAGTCTAGAGTCGGTAGTCTAGAGTCTGACAGTCGAGAGTTGGATAGTCTAGAGTCGGATAGTGTAGATTCGGATACTCTAGAGTCGGTCGTCTAGAGTCTGACAGTCTAGAGTCTGACAGTCTAGAGTCTGATAGTGTAGAGTCGGATAGTGTAGAGTTGGATAGTGTAGAGTCGGATAGTCTAGAGTCGGTAGTCTAGAGTCGGTAGTCTAGAGTCTGACAGTCTAGAGTCTGATAGTCTAGAGTCGGATAGTCTAGAGTCGGATATTCTAGAGTCGGTAGTCTAGAGTCTGACAGTCTAGAGTCGGATAGTCTGGAGTCGGATAGTCTAGAGTCTGATAGTCTAGAGTCAGATAGTCTAGAGTTGGATAGGCTAGAGTCAGATAATCTAGAGTCGGATAGTCTAGAGTCTGATAGTCTAGAGTCAGATAGTCTAGAGTTGGATAGGCTAGAGTTGGATAGGCTAGAGTCAGATAATCTAGAGTCGGATAGTCTAGAGTCAGATAGTCTAGAGTCTGATAGTCTAGAGTCAGATAGTCTAGAGTTGGATAGGCTAGAGTCAGATAATCTAGAGTCGGATAGTCTAGAGTCAGATAGTCTAGAGTCTGATAGTCCAGAGTCAGATAGTCTAGAGTTGGATAGGCTAGAGTCAGATAATCTAGAGTCGGATATTCTAGAGTCGGTAGTCTAGAGTCTGACAGTCTAGAGTCGGATAGTCTGGAGTCGGATAGTCTAGAGTCTGATAGTCTAGAGTCAGATAGTCTAGAGTCGGATAGTCTAGAGTCAGATAGTCTAGAGTCTGATAGTCTAGAGTCAGATAGTCTAGAGTTGGATAGGCTAGAGTCAGATAATCTAGAGTCGGATATTCTAGAGTCGGTAGTCTAGAGTCTGACAGTCTAGAGTCGGATAGTCTGGAGTCGGATAGTCTAGAGTCAGATAGGCTAGAGTTGGATAGGCTAGAGTCAGATAATCTAGAGTCGGATAGTCTAGAGTCAGATAGTCTAGAGTCTGATAGTCTAGAGTCAGATAGTCTAGAGTTGGATAGGCTAGAGTCAGATAATCTAGAGTCGGATAGTCTAGAGTCGGATAGTCTAGAGTCTGACAGTCTAGAGTCGGATAGTGTAGAGTCGGATAGTGTAGAGTCGGATAGTCTAGAGTCAGATAGTCTAGAGTCAGATAGTCTAGAGTCTGATAGTCTAGAGTCTGATAGTCTAGAGCAGTTGCTCTCAAACTTTTTCCGTCATTCCCCCCTTTGGAGGAAGAAAAATTTTCATCCCCCCCATCCCAAATTTTTTTTGACAAAATAGGCCATGTTTAACTGTATTGACCTATGGAAAATAACAAACATTCCTTTAGTTTTTCAGAACTAGAAAAAATGAAATAAAATATGCATTAAATTTAAATTCCCTTTGCTGGAACAATAACAGTGCAGTTCAGTAGGCCTATGTGCAAAAAAAAATGCAGATATCTGACAAGAAAGATGAGTCTGTTTGTGAGAATTAAATCTTATCACTGCATTCGTGGCTGCAATGAGCCTGTTTGGCACTGCACATCCTTTCAAAACGGGGTTGCAGGCTTGATGCTGCCACTCTCAAGTCATGTTCAATATTGAGCCTGGATCTGTACTTTGTTTTAATGAGGCACCAGCAGAAAAGCCTGCTTCACAGAGATATGATGTGGCAAAGGGAAGCAGAATGCCCACAGCCCTCTGCCCTATGAGTGGATGCTCCCTCTCCACACCAAGCCAGAATTCAGTTCATGTCTGTGCTGTAAACCTCATCCTCAGAGTGGAGTCTGATGTCATCTCAATGAACTGGTCCTCTTCAGCAGAGCTGAAATCAGCAGGTGCTGCTGCATTGAACGGATCTCTCAGCCAGTCATACTGAGCGCTGTTGTCTGGGAAGTATTTTTGAAAGAATCTTTTCAGAGAAGAGATGTGCTCTTTAAAACACGGAATCTCTGTGGTGACGCAAGAATCACTCGTTTCAGCAAATTCACTCAGATCCTCAAAGAAATCAGTGTTTCCTCGATCCAGCCGCCGGCCCCACATCTGCAGCTTTCGAGCGAATGCGCTGATCTTTTCTGCCAGGTGAGGGAGGTGCTTGTCTCCCTTGAAGCTGAAGATTGAACTGATTCAGCTTTCCAAAAAGATCGCTGAGATACGCCAGTGTCATCAGAAATGTTTCATCATTAAACTTGCTGGCAACATCGCGCAGATCCTCCTCCTCCAAAAACACCCGAATTTCCTCTCTGAGCTCAAAGACTCGTGGCAACACTTTTCCTCGGGAGAGCCACCTGGCCTCACTGTGGAACAGCACAGCTGAGTGTGTCGCTCCCATGTCTTCACAAAGTGTGGAGAACAGCCGCGCTTTCAGGGGTCTTGTTTTGATGAAATTGACCACTCCGATAACATCGGTCAGTACGTCGTTTAATTCAGGGCTCAGCTGCTTTGATGCGAGCGCTTCTCTGTGAATGACACAGTGCGTCCGCTGCGCATTTGGCGAGACCCGCTTGATTAGCGCCTGCAATCCCTGCTTTTTCCCTGCCATGGTTTGTGCACCATCCGTGCAAACATCAACACGTGCCCATGTTCTGTCACGTAACTGTCAAGGAGCTTCAAGAGCTCAACAGCTGTCGCTCTGCTTCTTATGTACTTGCAAAACAGCAAATCTTCATGCGGTGACTCGGATGTAACAAAGCGCACATAAGCAATAAACAAGCAGTCTTCATTGCTGTCAGTCGCCTCATCCACTTGCAATGCGAAGCGTTTGTCTTTAAGTTTTTCGGTGAGTTGTTCTTCAAGATCATCTGAAATGTCACCAATACATCTTGCAACTGTGTCATTGGACAAAGGGACAGCCTTTAATTTTTCAGCGCTTGTCTCATCAAGCATAGTTGACGCCATATCTAGAGCTGCAGACAGGATCAGCTCCTCTGCGATTGTGCGTGGTTTCCTGCTCCGTGCAAGTCTGTATGCGACTTTGTATGATGCTAATCGTGCGTTGCTGTTGATAGATGCAGCTTTTACAAACCGATGTTCCTGCTGACGATATTCAATGGGTTTTCTCTTAAAGAAGTTGAGTGGTTTATTTACGTTACTGGGGTGTCGTGTCTCCATGTGTCTTTTTAATTTGTTGGGTCTCATTCTGTCAGCTGCCAGAGTTTTCAGACAAAAAAGACACATTGGTCTCTCTTCATCTCCGATCACATTCACTGTGAAGCCAAGAGCAAGATAGGCTTTGTCATATTTTCTTGACTTGGCTTTTTTTGTTTTTGTTTGGTTGGGAAGAAAACAGGCATACACAAGGCACATGGTTGCCCACCCCTGGTCTAAAGTCTGATGGTCTAGATTCTGATAGTCTAGAGTCGGATAGTCTAGATTCTGATAGTCTAGAGTCATATAGTCTAGATTCTGATAGTCTAGAGTCGGATATTCTAGAGTCGGATAGTCTAGAGTCGGATAGGCTAGAGTCTGATAGTCTAGATTCTGATAGTCTCGATTCTGATAGTCTAGAGTCAGATAGGCTAGAGTCTGATAGTCTAGAGTTGGATAGTCTAGATTCGGATAGGCTAGAGTCGGATAGGCTAGAGTCGGATATTCTAGAGTCGGATAGGCTAGAGTCGGATAGGCTAGAGTCTGATAGTCTAGATTCTGATAGGCTAGAGTCGGATAGGCTAGAGTCGGATATTCTAGAGTCGGATAGGCTAGAGTCAGGCTAGAGTCTGAAAGTCTAGATTCGGATAGTCTAGAGTCGGATAGTCTCGAGTCAGATAGGCTAGAGTCAGATAGTCTCGAGCCTGATAGTCTAGAGTCGGATAGGCTAGAGTCGGATAGGCTAGAGTCTGATAGGCTAGAGTCTGATAGGCTAAAGTCGGATAGGCTGGAGTCGGATATTCTAGAGTCGGATAGGCTAGAGTCTGATAGTCTAGATTCTGATAGTCTAGAGTCTGATAGGCTAGAGTCGGATAGGCTAGAGTCTGATAGTCTAGATTCTGATAGTCTAGAGTTGGATAGTCTCGAGTCGGATAGGCTAGAGTCAGATAGTCTCGAGCCTGATAGTCTAGAGTCGGATAGGCTAGAGTCTGATAGTCTAGAGTCGGATAGGCTAGAGTCTGATAGTCTCGAGTCGGATAGGCTAGAGTCAGATAGTCTCGTGCCTGATAGTCTAGAGTCGGATAGGCTAGAGTCGGATAGGCTAGAGTCGGATAGTCTAGAGTCTGATAGGCTAGAGTCTGATAGTCTAGAGTCTGATAGGCTAGAGTCTGATAGTCTAGAGTCTGATAGGCTAGAGTCTGATAGTCTAGAGTCTGATAGGCTAGAGTCGGATAGGCTAGAGTCGGATATTCTAGAGTCGGATAGGCTAGATTCTGATATGCTAGAGTCTGATAGTCTAGATTCTGATAGTCTAGAGTCTGATAGGCTAGAGTCGGATAGGCTAGAGTCTGATAGGCTAGAGTCTGATAGTCTAGAGTCTGATAGGCTAGAGTCTGATAGTCTAGAGTCTGATAGGCTAGAGTCTGATAGGCTAGAGTCTGATAGTCTAGAGTCTGATAGTCTAGAGTCTGATAGGCTACAGTCGGATAGGCTAGAGTCTGATAGTCTAGAGTCTGATAGGCTAGAGTCTGATAGTCTAGAGTCTGATAGGCTAGAGTCGGATAGGCTAGAGTCGGATATTCTAGAGTCGGATAGGCTAGATTCTGATATGCTAGAGTCTGATAGTCTAGATTCTGATAGTCTAGAGTCTGATAGGCTAGAGTCGGATAGGCTAGAGTCTGATAGGCTAGAGTCTGATAGTCTAGAGTCTGATAGGCTAGAGTCTGGTAGTCTAGAGTCTGATAGGCTAGAGTCTGATAGGCTAGAGTCTGATAGTCTAGAGTCTGATAGTCTAGAGTCTGATAGGCTACAGTCGGATAGGCTAGAGTCTGATAGTCTAGAGTCTGATAGGCTAGAGTCTGATAGTCTAGAGTCTGATAGGCTAGAGTCGGATAGGCTAGAGTCGGATATTCTAGAGTCGGATAGGCTAGATTCTGATATGCTAGAGTCTGATAGTCTAGATTCTGATAGTCTAGAGTCTGATAGGCTAGAGTCGGATAGTCTCGAGTCGGATAGGCTAGAGTCAGATAGTCTCGAGCCTGATAGTCTAGAGTCGGATAGGCTAGAGTCTGATAGTCTAGAGTCGGATAGGCTAGAGTCTGATAGTCTCGAGTCGGACAGGCTAGAGTCAGATAGTCTCGAGCCTGATAGTCTAGAGTCGGATAGGCTAGAGTCGGATAGGCTAGAGTCGGATAGTCTAGAGTCTGATAGGCTAGAGTCTGATAGTCTAGAGTCTGATAGGCTAGAGTCTGATAGTCTAGAGTCTGATAGGCTAGAGTCTGATAGGCTAGAGTCGGATAGGCTAGAGTCGGATATTCTAGAGTCGGATAGGCTAGAGTCGGATAGGCTAGAGTCTGATAGTCTAGATTCTGATAGTCTAGAGTCTGATAGGCTAGAGTCGGATAGGCTGGAGTCTGATAGTCTAGAGTCTGATAGGCTAGAGTCTGATAGTCTAGAGTCTGATAGGCTAGAGTCGGATAGGCTAGAGTCGGATATTCTAGAGTCGGATAGGCTAGATTCTGATAGGCTAGAGTCTGATAGTCTAGATTCTGATAGTCTAGAGTCTGATAGGCTAGAGTCGGATAGGCTAGAGTCTGATAGGCTAGAGTCTGATAGTCTAGAGTCTGATAAGCTAGAGTCTGATAGTCTAGAGTCTGATAGGCTAGAGTCTGATAGGCTAGAGTCGGATAGGCTAGAGTCTGATAGGCTACAGTCGGATAGGCTAGAGTCTGATAGTCTAGAGTCTGATAGGCTAGAGTCTGATAGTCTAGAGTCTGATAGGCTAGAGTCGGATAGGCTAGAGTCGGATATTCTAGAGTCGGATAGGCTAGATTCTGATATGCTAGAGTCTGATAGTCTAGATTCTGATAGTCTAGAGTCTGATAGGCTAGAGTCGGATAGTCTCGAGTCGGATAGGCTAGAGTCAGATAGTCTCGAGCCTGATAGTCTAGAGTCGGATAGGCTAGAGTCTGATAGTCTAGAGTCGGATAGGCTAGAGTCTGATAGTCTCGAGTCGGACAGGCTAGAGTCAGATAGTCTCGAGCCTGATAGTCTAGAGTCGGATAGGCTAGAGTCGGATAGGCTAGAGTCGGATAGTCTAGAGTCTGATAGGCTAGAGTCTGATAGTCTAGAGTCTGATAGGCTAGAGTCTGATAGTCTAGAGTCTGATAGGCTAGAGTCTGATAGGCTAGAGTCGGATAGGCTAGAGTCGGATATTCTAGAGTCGGATAGGCTAGAGTCGGATAGGCTAGAGTCTGATAGTCTAGATTCTGATAGTCTAGAGTCTGATAGGCTAGAGTCGGATAGGCTGGAGTCTGATAGTCTAGAGTCTGATAGGCTAGAGTCTGATAGTCTAGAGTCTGATAGGCTAGAGTCGGATAGGCTAGAGTCGGATATTCTAGAGTCGGATAGGCTAGATTCTGATAGGCTAGAGTCTGATAGTCTAGATTCTGATAGTCTAGAGTCTGATAGGCTAGAGTCGGATAGGCTAGAGTCTGATAGGCTAGAGTCTGATAGTCTAGAGTCTGATAAGCTAGAGTCTGATAGTCTAGAGTCTGATAGGCTAGAGTCTGATAGGCTAGAGTCGGATAGGCTAGAGTCTGATAGTCTAGAGTCTGATAGGCTAGAGTCTGATAGTCTAGAGTCTGATAGGCTAGAGTCAGATAGGCTAGAGTCGGATATTCTAGAGTCAGATTGTCTAGATTCTGATAGGCTAGAGTCTGATAGGCTAGAGTCGGATAGGCTAGAGTCTGATAGTCTAGAGTCTGATAGGCTAGAGTCTGATAGTCTAGAGTCTGATAGGCTAGAGTCAGATATTCTAGAGTCGGATAGGCTAGAGTCAGATATTCTAGATTCTGATAGTCTAGATTCTGATAGGCTAGAGTCGGATAGTCTTGAGTCGGTTACTGCTTTATGATATGGACAAGGCAGCGTAGCACAACCACACACGTGTACACAAACATACACACATATATACAAACATGTACACATACACAACCACGCACACACACATATACACACAACCACACATTTACACCTATACACACATGCAGCTAAAATGCTGATTGGATCCCACGGTTCTTCCATCCACTGCCGTCACGTTGGACCAAAGAAGCCATGATATTGCAGAAGCGGCAGCTGGTGGTCAGCAGAGTAACTTCATGGTTGCAGTGAATGGCGAATCTTGAATGTGGCTCGATGAGGCGGACAGGATTGCGGATGCATTAAGACTCAAGACTCTCAAGGATGACACCACATCTGAGGCCTCTCTTGATGGCAAGGCAAGGCAGTTTTCTTTGTAGCCTGTTTTCCCCTCCAGTTTGTCTCCAGGCTTCATGGCATCATAACAACATCCTCTGCCCTCAGAGCCTCACATCGACTGAGGAGAAACTCCATAGAAAACCTTTAACAGGGAAAAATGGGAGAAACCTCAGGGTGAGGAGGGGAGGAGGATCCCTCACCAGGACGGACAGACGTGCAGGAGATGTTGGTACAGACAAGAAAACAGTTTATAACACAGAATGGAGGAAACATGGAAATGTTAATAACAGTTGAAGAAGGAAGCTTCTGGTAGGGGAGGCAGGGAGAGCAAGCCAGCTTGATGGGGGACTGGATGGTAGACTGGTTCATGGGAGGGGAGCGCAGGCCGATGTAACAGCAGGGAAAAGGAGGGGTAGGGGGGCGATGCAGGCGGCGGTTGGAGGAGGGAGATGGAGCTCTGGTGGATCTGTGGAAACACAGAGAGACTGAGAGACACCAAGGCCAAACTACAATGTGCAACAGGTAACGGTGATGTGGTGGAGAGCTGCTCCTTACGTAGTCATGGAACAAAAAAGAGAAACTGGTAATACACCTGTTTATTTCTATATTGATCTGTTGCTAAGCTACCACATGGTGCTGCCCCATTTTCTCCGAGCTGAGAACTCTTGACATTTGTGGCTTGCGGGTTCTGACAATGTAGCTAATGGGCTCTTTTCTATCTGATCACACAGGCGCTCATGGACTCCATTCACAAGCAGGGATCATTAGCAGCCTAATGTTCTTTTTGTTCAAGGAGCTGAGGCTCTTTTAGGAAATGCACACAATACAAGAGACATGTTTGTTGTGAACTGTCTGCGTCTGAGGGGTGAGACCAGGAATCTGAAGGTGCTAACGTGGAATTAAAAAAAAAAAAGCCTTATAGTAGCATTAGAAAAAATATTCTCTTCAGTTTCAGATTAGGGTTACATGTCAACAGTTCTCTGAATTCAAATATGTTTGGTATTACCTCACGATGATCAGAACTTTTGACCAAACTGAAGACCGTAGCAGGCAATTCAAGCGGCTTCAGGAGTCCTCAAAGCTGACGCCAACATTCAAAGTTTTGAATAAATGCTTAGGTGGAGCTTGGCTGACTGATTCCGCCTTTTGCTCTCTATGCTAAGCTAGGATAATTGTCTCCTGGTGGCTGTGACCTCCTAAAAAAAAAGAATCCTCTTTGGCGGCGAGCAGATGGAGACTGTTAGATTTGTTTGGACTACGTATCCCAGGAGCTCCACTGGCATCCATCCGACTCAGGATCACTTCACTAGAAGATGGACGAGCTCGCCGGCAACAATGAGTTCATGACTGTTTCCTCCTGTAAACGGAGCCTCCACTTAATCAATGAAACAAGCTGCAACGGTTTAGGTGAAGCTTTGCAAACACACAGATAGGCCAGTCCTGCCGTTCACGTGAGCTGTGTGGGCCGTCTCACACACAATGGGTCATAGGCTGCGTCCGAATTGCCAAGTAGGTCTGATCGTAGGTCTCAGAGAAGGTCGTAGGCTGTCCGAAACCACAACTGGCGCGAGTAGCGACCTACTTCGCAACCTAAATTTCAGCCTAAACACGCCCACATTATAGGTCGGTTCAGGTGCATCCTACGGAGCAACCTATGGCCCACAATGCACCACGGACTTCTTCTTCGTCCCCTAAAAACTTGTGGACGCGCAAGCCAAGTTTGCGCCACCAACAGTCTCCCATTCTGATGCAATATGAACATTTATAGTCGTTATTAATGACTTACAGGTGCGTTAATGTGCTTAATAATAGACAATGACTAAAAAGTGCGTTCAGAGTGGAGTGCAGTACCACAGTCAGGCCAGCAGGTGGGGGCTTTTGTTGATGCTGTCTACTTATTTGCGGTATCTGTGCTCTGCCAGCAGAGGTCGTGCTTCACCACCAATCTCCTAGGGTGCCTGAATGGTGCCACTGTGTTTAGGTTGTAGGAGGAGGACGTAGCGGTAGGTCGTAGCAGGAGGACGTAGGTTGGCACTTGGCAGTTCGGACGCAGCCCCAGTGTCACAGTCCAGTGGTCCCTCCTCATTTCCTTGTTCCCACTGTTCTCCCCTCCCCTTTTGTGTCTTGTGCATCTTGTTTGTCCCCTCTGCCTGGGAGTGGCCATCCTCCTCACCACCAGCTGCCAACCCGACTCACCTGCGACCCATCCACTAATCAACCCAAGCAGTGCATCTACCCTGGCTCTTCATCAGCCTTCGCCAGGTTGTCGTCTCAGCGACAGTGGGAGGTACAGTTCAGGCCTCCTGGAGTTGAAAGTTTGTCCTGCTCGCTGTGCTGACCTGTTTGTTTGTGCTCAGGACCGTCGCCACCGCTGCCTGCCTGCCTGTCCACCTGCTCTCCAGCCAGCCCACCTCCCTTGCCCTCAGCCACCTCATCACCCGCTGCTTCTGCTCCACCACCTCCTCCTCATCGTCTTGAGTCTGCCTTTGGGTCCTAACACATAAATTGTACGTTAATTTAAATCAAACTACAGGAAATGCTGCCGCTTGTGGGATGTTTTAGAGTTTCTGTTTTCGTTGTTGCTGCTTCCTTTGGAAACTAATGATTAAAAATCAAACTGAAAGACAGGAAATGACACAATTAGATACAAAGCTTTACTCTCCGTTGTCAGAGCTTACTGGCCTTCTGTGGTGGACCTGGAGAATCGACGGCGCTGGGAAACCTCAAAGAGAAGTTTGGACTACAAAGACGGAGGCACGTCAGGAGCAGAGACTCCCTTTGGCACCGTGGCCTTAACTTTTCTGATCTTCTACCACCAGGAAAGACAGAGAAACACAGGTCAACACACTTCTTTTCACTTCATATCAAAGTGTGGTCAAGGGTATGTATTTGTATTTATCAATTTGTTTCTGAAACTTAGTTTCAGGAGTTTAGGTCTCCTGCTCTGTGCAGTTATTACTCCATGAAGAGCAGAATGACTTGTGTGTGGCAGGAGGCTGTCATAGCCAATCAGCAGCCTCCGTCTGAGGGCCTGCAGGCAAACGTGGAACAAACTTGATGCTGTTTATTAACTTGAGGCACAGTGAGTCATGACAGATGTGAACTAGATCAATGTGAATCATTAAACCAGTACAGGTGAGTCCTCCAGGTAGGTGAGGGTGCACAACGTGTTTATCAGTGCAGAGGAGGAATTTACTTGCATGTTCAATGATGGATGGATGGATTGATAGACGGATGGATAGATTGATGGATGGATTGAAGATAGATGGATGGAAAAGAAGAAACAAAAATAAGAACAGGACAAAAACCCTTAAAACCACAAGATAAATCAAAGATTAGTAGGTGTGTGAGGTACAGAGGCAAAATGATACTGATAATAATACTGATGGTGGTATGTAATTGTTACTACTAATCATACAGTATATACGACAATACTAGTACTGTATATATGGTGTATATAGTATAATATGTATAAATATTGATATATCAGTATACACAGACATGGTGTACTGTGATAGCCTAGGCATGTCATAAATACTAGTACAGGGTACTCCTTCCGTTGGTACCAGGGCTTGGACATGGATGTTCAGTCCTGACACATTTGTCTGCAAGTAGATGGAAGCTGTAATCTGAGCTCATGTTCCTGTTGGGACAGCGACCTTGAGAGGGTGAACTGATGGGACCAGTGAGGTACATGACTGAGCACAGGTGAGTCCTCCCAGCTCACACCTCCAGGATCGGGGCTCCCCTCATGTGGTTCATGTAGAATTTGAGTCACCTGAGAAGAAAACACCAGATTTTTGGGGACAAGAGGACAGATTCTCTCGTCTTTGCGTACATTGGAGAGACCCTCAGAGACTACTGTTATGATCCCGATCTCCTGTTTCCCTGCCAACTCCTCTCTCCCCCTCCCTGCAGAGCGAGTGCCGAAGGGTGGGGTGATCTCCAGGAGCGCTGGGCTCCCGGCACGACTGCAGCTCGCTCTGCCCAATCAAGCTGGCTTCTTAAGCCACACTCGCTCTGTCTCCAGTGCCAGAATATTCTCTTCGGTTGCTCCAGTGTTTGCTTACGTGTTTCCTGCGATCTCCTGCCCCTCGCCTCGCGATCGGTTTTCCTTCGGTGATTTTCTCCTGCATACTGAGTTTGGTGCCTTGACACTATTTTCTGTTGTACTTAGATTTTTTCCTGGATCCCAGTTTGCTGGTGACTTTCTGTTTGCCTTTTCTGCTGCTACTTTTAGTCAGGATTTTGGTCGTTACTGAGCGTCCTGATTCTCTGGTGATACGTTTGTGAATAAACTTTTTTGATTGAACTCTGCATTCTGGGTCCTGGTTCCCTTGCCCTCATCACAGCAACTGTAGTTAGCTTAGCACAATAAATGGTAGTGGGAGGGAAAGTGTGAGAATACCTCTGTCAAAAGTTATCAAATTCGATTTTCTCCAAAAGTCTCGTCATGGCGTGCGAGCCGCAGTGACTTGATGCACCGCCTCAATGTAAAAATGTATTGTTTTCCAGAAAGCCAGACAACCAAATAAACCTCTCTGGGTTCAGGTCTAGACTGCAGAAAGGTGGAACCCAATGTCTCGTTCTGTGCGTGTAGGAAATGGTTGCCAACTCTGTGTTCACACCAAACACGAATGTGAATTTTCGCTTTGCTTTATTCAAGTGAATTTGATCAACATGTTTGTATTCACGTCATTCGGGCGAACTTTTTTTCCCCTGCGGGGAGAATTTATTTCCGCTATTTCTTTCCATCATCAGTCATGGCTGACCTAACAACCGTTGCTGGCTTGTATCGGCTGTGGCAGTCCCAGATACGGCGGAAACCCAAACGCCGCTGTATCCAGATCCATGACACAATCTGGAGGCGTACACAGCTGGGTGACTTTCACCGCTTTCTCCGGGAACTGCGCCTGGACTTCAGGCTGACTTCGATGACCTGTTAGCGTGGATCGGTGCCAGGATGTCACGGTCGGACACCAACCAGGACCGCTGATGTGACTCCGCTGACGCCAGGGGAATCTCAACACCCACAGACTCTCTCGACACAACTTCACGCGAAATTCGCGTCATGCACACAGCGAGTACACACGCGAATGCGCATCTGATCGCCTCTCTACATGGACTTTACATGTAAACTTGTCGCAGGAAATATTTGCGTCGCATTCGGTGTGAACATGCCTTAAAAGTTAATAATGAAAATAGTTCATAGCTAAGGAACATTTTATTGCAAAAGCCAAATTTTATTATCAAATACAAAAACACAAATATGAAAAAAATCAAAATGCATGTCTGGTGTTGTTCAGGGGGCCGGGCCAAATGTGGAGGCAGCCGTTTCCGGCCCACGGGCCGTAGTTTGAGGACCACTGCTGGACTGTATTCGTCCAGGACTGAGGCCTGTTGACTCTTGGATACTTTGACCCCCTGTTGTCTTGATTCTTGGAATGAAGACTTGACCGCCTGTGGCTGCTGACTGCATCCGTGACAGATCACGGCTGTGTGTCAGACGTAATAACCTTAGTGGTCAACACCAAATTTATCAAGTGTCCTCTTTCTGCCTCGCTCTTTGATCCCAGGAAGACATTTGGGGTGTCTTCTGCTGCGGGCGCTGTTTCCCAGCGCTGCAAATGGTAACTCTGTGACCTCAAACGGATCCTTGTACCTGAAACTTTTATTTTTACCACATGCCAACGCCCTCTACAAGAAGGGCCAGAGTCACCTCCGCCTGCTGAGGAGCCTCAGGTCCTTCAGGGTTAGCAGGGCCCTACTACAGACTTCCTGTGATGCTGTGCTGGCCTCTGCAGTGCGACGCCATCCTGTGCTTGGGAGTGGAGTCACAGATAGGAACAGGAAGAGACGGGACAGACCGTGAGGAGAGCCAGCTCTGTCCTGGGCTGTTCACTGGACTCCGTCCAGGGGGTGGCAGACACAAGGATGTTGGCCAAGATGACATCCATCATGAAGAACACCTCCCACCCCCTGCACCACACTGTGGAGACCTGAGCAGCTCCTGCAGCTCCAGACTGCTGCGCCCTCAGTGCAGGAAGGAGCACCGCCATGGGTCATTCCTGCCTGCAGCCATCAGGCTGCACAGCTGCACGCTGGGAACACTCACATGTCTCTTTCCAGGAATGTGCAATAAAATATTCTTTTTTTCATACTTATGTAAATATTTGTTGTAATTGTCTACTATAAATGCTATGTTTTTTCTTTTTCATTTATCCTTTCTTCTTCTCTCTGTAAATGCTGCTGGAACTCAATCTAAAGTTCCCCAGAGTGGGATAAATAGTTGTTCTTGTTAGATGCTAACACTTCCCATCCACAGCTGTTGACTGTGCTAAGCTAACTGCTGGTTACTGCAGCATGGAGGAGGGAGGTTGGTGGGTCCCCACCACAGCGCCAGTCGTGATCCCTCGACACGTTGGAGGGAAGATCGAGGCACGAAAAGCACTTTTGCAACTTTTGCACTTTTGCGCTTGTTTCATGGGTGGAGACCTCACGACTCACGTTCAAGTAATGACACTCACAACTCAGACTCGTACAAAGATGTGACATCACCACCAAAATGACCTTCTAACATTGCATCCGGTAGTGATGTCACAACATCAGCTGACAGGCTTGGCAGCATCACAGACACAGAACCGGCAGACTGTCACTCAGGATGGCGTCCAGTGCAGTTCCAGTCCAAGGGGTGGTGGCTGCTGGGTGATGCGGTCCATGTTGCCTCTGTCCACCACACCCACCTGCAGACCTTCATTTTCAATTTTCAGTTTAACAGATGCCGTGCCGCCACCATGTGACGGGTTTCTGTCCACTCCTCCCTGGAAACGCCCTGCTGAAAACCCTAAAGACCCTCGATCACCATCTACCTTTGGAGGTAGACGGTGCCGTCTTCTGGTTCGATCGACCATCGGTTCTGAAACACAACAACGCCGTCACAGATCCTCAGCTTGTCTGCTTGGAATAAAAATGAATTTTTAAACAGGGTCAATAAAGGATAAACAAACTGAATTATTTTCCCACGCTCACTGCATCTCCTATGATTTTGTTCCCAGACAGAAACACTCCTATTCATTATCACATTATTATTGTTACATATTGTGGCGAGCGGGGGGGGGGGGGGGGGGGGGGGAACGACTAGTCAAAGGCAGATAACAGTACAGAAAAAAGGAAACGAGCCAGACAACACCACCCTGGGAGTTTCACCAGGGAATTTAAATACTTTAATATCAGAGTTAAGGCACTCCGTTCTTCAACCCTGAAAGCAGGAGACGAGGCTCAGAGCTCAGAGCTGAGGCTACCAGGGCTACCAGGGTGGACTGGGCCGCGGGCCAAAAAAAAGGTCACCCCACACACACGTGGCACTATCACACAGGAAATGCAGTTCATACACACACACTCACGCTTAAGTGCACAAACCAAACGGGGGGTGAACAACACAGCACACAGGAAAGGGGATCCCACCACCTGCGACACCCGTTCCTCCACCTTTGGGGCCTTCAGCTCCTGGGGAGATAGGAGAAAACCACACTTTATTAATGGGAAGATCCCAAAGAAAATGACTCAGGATACATGAATGAAATCAAAATAATTTTGAACACGACCCAAAACAATATGGTCTCCAAGATGTGGTCAAACAAAGTAGATACACAACGCAAAATAACTGGAATGAATGATAAAGAAATTGACCAATCAATCACAAAATACCCACAAACCAGAATGAAACCAATCCAATCAAGTCACTCAAAGGAAGCGACACTGAAGTCAAACGACCCAGTAACAAAAAGGAAATGGTAAATCACTGATTAACTCAAGTTAACTGACATGAAGAAAATAAACAAGTTAACTCACCAAAAAAACAACTCACTGAAATGAAATGTGACAAAAGATAAGTTCATCAAACACGCGATGAAACTAACCACCTTGAACCACACGTGTAAATCATGGCTTGGTTCCTTTAAACCGGGCTAAAACCCCACTAAAGGCCCCCGGACTGCACCAGGCAGAACCCACAGCAACAGATGACAGGTGAAGGGGTGCGACACCACGTGGCTGGCGTGAATTCCAGCCCAGCGTGGACCAGCGTGGCAAAGCAAAGCACAGGCAGAATCCGACAGAGGCAAAGCAGCAGTGTTTCTTCCTTGCTTCCCTGTCCCGCCCAGCGATCTCACACCGCGGCTCTGCTCATGCGAGCTCGCTGCGTGCGCCGCACGACAGGAGGGCGCAGGGCGATCAGCAGGACTACCGGCTGTTGCCGCCTGGAAGGGGCTTCGTTGCTGCGGCCTGCGCCGCTGGAAACAAAGGACACGGAAGTGAGGTGACCAGAAGTGGGCGTGTCTTGGTCCTCAGTCAGAGAGGCCGTTCGTTGTCTGCCGCCTGACTCCTAACCGACTCCTGGCTGTGATTGGCTGCTGATAGCCAGGTAGTTAAGGGAGCACGCAAGGGAAAAGGCGACTTGGGCAGGTGACGTAAACCATCATGCTCCAATATTCTGATTTATGAAATGCGCGCGATCGTTGTCTCCCTCTCCGTGTTGGTGTCCTCCCTCTCAGGTGGGGGGTCCACAGTCCACTCATCCTCCTCATTGCGTTTGTGCTTCTTCTATGATGCTGTTTCTGATCCCAGTTTTGTGATTGTGACGTTTATGAATTCATCCAGACTCAATGAGTGACGTCAGGACTGAGTGTGATCTGATTGGCCCACACAGGCCTACCAACCTATTCGAACACCACTCTGGACACTGGACTGGATGTGGTGGTGTGCAGTGACTAACCTTTGCTCTCCCACCACACCCTCGCCCCCCAGGACCCACCTGGACACACATGCGTGTTGCCTGTCCTGCATGTGCTTCCCTGGACGCTGTAGCTTTGGAAAGCCTCATTCCATGATACACAATCATCAGCAGCTGGAAAATGATCAGCTTGACGCTCCTCTGTGCAAACTGAGATCATGGAAACCAGAAACAGAGCAGAGGCTGCAAATCAAGGAGCACCTCTGTGTCGGAGTCTTTCCAGCAGAACTGCAGTGGTGTTGTAGCTACCAGGTGCTTTGTTCTGTCAGAGAGGAAGGACTGTTTCCTCATGAGCGCCTAATTAAAACCGCTCATAACTTCTCAGGCGCTCACATCTCCTGTCACGCAGCAGAGCCGAGTTCTGGGTTCACCTTGGACTGCTGGGAAATCCTCCCCTGTGTCTGTTTTCCCTTTCAGGGTCAGCAGTTACCCTGCGCTCCAGAGGCTCTCCTGGGATGCCTGCTGGTGAATCAAACCAATTGACAAAGTAGAGGGGGGGTGTTGGGCAGGGAGGGGGGGGCTTACACAGGGAGTATTTAGAGAGATGAGTGGGCTGCCTGTGTGTACCCTCCGTCTCCTGCAGCCCCCCCATCTTGCGCAGCATCCACTGGGGAGCCCTGCTGCCTCCTCCTGCATCATATCTCCCAACTACCTTTGCAAGGCACGTATTTGCAGGGGAAACGGCCTATTTTGTTCTGTTTTGTGGTGACATTTTTATGAGTGTACAACTCCCAGGGGAATGGTAGCTTCAGTGCATCGTGCCAGAGCTCCCTGGCAGAGGTGGGCTTTCACATCAGACCAGAAATAAAGACTCTTCTCTTTGTCTCTCACACACGTAAGGAGCTCCTCTCTCCGCCTGTCACCCTCACACTCCGACTGTGTTGGTCAGTGTGATCTGTTTGGGTGTCACACACAAACACACTCACACACACACGCACAGCGCCTCCACCTGCCCCTGACAACTTTAACATCATCTTTGTGTGAATGGATCCGAGACCTCAGAGCAGTTTATCAAGGATACTTTCATCTTCCAGCTGGACTTCATGCACAAGGACACGTGGGAGCACCACTGCTATCTCTCTGCTCCCGACTGTGTGTGGAACAGCTCACTTGTCAATCACTGTGTGTGTGTGTGTGTGTGTGTGTGTGACCTGATTTAATGAGATTTACACTCAAAGCATTTTACTTCTTGAAACACAAATTTAAACGCACACATGCTCCGCCTGCACATGCAGTTGTGTGAACCTGCATTAACATGAGCACTTATCGATCATCTTGTGCCGTTGCCATGGTTTCCTTCTTTAAAAACACAAAACTGTTCTGGTCAGGTGGACTCTAGACTCTTAACATGGACTCCGTTTGCTTCTCCTCCTGATGCAGGGTTCGGACTTGCCCTTTCTACAACATGCAACAGTGACAACTACAAATGTAGTGCAGCAATGTTGTGTTTGTTTATCCCTGAAAAGACCAAGAGAGGGGAGGTGCAGGTGTAATTACTCGAAATGTGGACAGACAGGTGCACATGGGAGTGTGTAGTTGTGTCATAGTGTGCGTTCCTGGATGTTCTCGTGTTCTCTGTTGGGTTCTGTAATATTAGTTTCTGAAGAGTCCTGAAGCAGCAGAACACAGAACATGGTTCTACTGCTAGCGGTGTTTTTAATGCAGCTGGAGGAACTAAAGTGGTCACTCATATTTCCAGAGGTTTTCCTCTGAGAAAATGAGCCTGTCTCTGAACCGCGATGACGCAGCGATGGAGCGTCTTTGCAGGCTGCGGTGGTGACCTGAGCGCTGGTCCGACCCAGGAGGCGGTGGCGGCTGGCTCACTTCCACCTGGTTACCTACAAGCAGGTCTCTCCTCCTCACCCTGGAAACAGCTCCCCCACCTAAATACCAGAATGAGGCTGAACACACCCCGGACGTGCGGCTCACACATGGCGCCATCAGCCTGGCGCCATACATCGCTTCCATAGGGCCTTACATGTTTTGCACAATACAACATCAGAGCCTCTGCACGTGCGTGTCATCACGTTTCAGTCCAAATTAGCATTGAGTGAATTATTTAGTTTCATTCTGACTTTAAAATACAATCAATACGAGCCAGAGGAGGAAGACGCAAATCCCTCTGAACTGGTGACCATCAGAAGTGACTGACACTTCAAAATCAACACAAAATAACACAAGAAAACATTTTGTCTTGGCTCCTCAGTGCTCCTTCAAATGCAGTACCGCAGTACCACTCCTTCTCCACAGGTAATCATAAAGCTCAGTCTCGCTCAGAGCTCTGTTCCTCAGCAGCAGATCAATTTGTGCAGCCACAGAAATGCTTGTGATACAAGAACATCTGAGACACTCGGTGATGTAGTGTTCCATCAGCGCCCAGACAGTCAAGCGTACCGTTCCTCTCCCGCCGCACGATAACGACAAACTCCAGCGCGAGCATATCATTAATTATAATACCGGTCTCCGAATCAGAGAAGTTCGACAGGAGTGTGAGTGTGTGTGAGTGAAATAGTGAGTGAGTGAGCGTCCTCTAGTGGTGAGACTTCAACCATGACACAGCGGCGTGTACTCAGACCAGCAAAACTCTGCAAGTGCCACTGAAGCCATTTTCCATGAAAGTGATACTTCACCCCAAAGAGTCCATTTAATATTTAATCTTGTCTTTTCTTCGTGCCTGGTTTCTCATCCGGATTACGAAGATGTGGAAGATACAAGACGACGTGCCTGAGAGGTTGTAAACTGACGTTTAGGACATTTTCGCTGTTGTTGGCTGTCAGTCACTTGATTCATTCTTATTTTTCAAAATCAAATGTCAACTTGTAATGGTGCCTTTTTCTGAAGGTGAGAATCCCGTAGAAACGTCCGACCTGCAGGACACAAGCTGAGAGTTTTGCATGCAGAAATGAAAGCGTGTAGAACGATGAGGACGGTTTCCTCCTCACTTTCTGGTTGTAACACAAAAGTCCTTCAGGCGCTGCTCTCTGGTCAGTGGAGTCATGAGGGATGAGAGGTTACAGACTCCTCACCCAGACCAGCAGACTGCTGCCTGAGAACCTGGAGATATGGACCCACCTCCTCCAGACCTGCTGCTCCTCCTCCCAGACCTGCTGCACCTACTTCCAGACCTGGTCCTCCTCACAGACCTGCTCCATCTCCTCCAAACCTGCTGCACCTTCTTCTTACTTTGTGCCTCAGACTTGTCATTCTTTAGTAATACCTGGATTGACCATTAGGGGGAGCCACAGCATCTATGACTGCTGAGCCATCACAGGGCTTTACAGCCAGTTTAACAGTGAATGAGGAGCAAACACAACGTTGGCACGTGAGTGTGCTGCAGTAGAAAGGCAGGTTTGCTTCCCTGATCTTTGGCTCACACTTAGTGACAGATACCTGTGTGTTCCTGTGTCTGGTCTCTTTCTGTTATTGGTGGTAAAATCCCAGCTCAGCTGATGAACCCACAAAGAAGCTCATGAAAGAACATCAGCTTGTTGTTGTCTGGCCTCAGTTTGATCTGAATCTGCTTGAAGAGAACATTCACACAACTTCAAACAATGTTTGTTCCACCTTTAAAAGATAAAGCATTCTGACCTCTGAAGCTTCTTAAAATAACTGGTACTGGTACTGGTACTGGTACTGGTACTGGAACTGGTACTCAGACGCTCACAGTTCCCCAGGAACCCCCAAGGTCCTGGGCTCTATTTGTGAAGTATTGCACCATAAAACTTGGATTTCTTTTGTAAAGAAAATGAATACAAGCTTCTGAAGAAGAAGAATAGAAGCTCGTAGATTTTATTACAAAGGACCTCTCTATTCTGCGTGATCCTGTGCTTGTTTTGTGAGTAGAAGTACATGCACTTCTACTGCTGTTTGTGGTCAGTGGAGTGTGTTTAAATGTAGTGCTGCACTGGAGTAATACTTTCATGGCCCTAAACGCACCGTACAGTGTTCACCCATTAACACACACACACACTCACACACACACATACTCACACACACACACGCACACACAAACACACACACTCACACTAACACACACACACACATACTCACACACACACACACACACACTCACACTCACACTAACACCAGCTCACACACACTCACACACATGCACACACAAGCACACACTCACACTAACACTAACACACACGCACACACTCACACACATGCACACAAACACACTCATACTAACACACACGCACACACTCACACTAACACACACACTAACACACACTCTCGCACACACTCACACTAACACACACACTCACGCACACTCTCGCACACACTCACACTAACACACACTCTCTCGCACACTCTCGCACACACTCACACTAACACACACACTCACGCACACTCTCGCACACACTCACACTAACACACACACTCACACACACACTTACACACACACTCACACACACTGATGGTGGAGGCAGCAGGGTCGGAGCAATTAGGAGTTCAGTATCGTAGTCAGTGAAAGTTTGGACTCCATGCAAATGAGGAGCTCTGAGGCGTGCATGTACTGCAGAGTACTGCAGTGTACTATGTGTACACAGCATGTGTACTGTGTGTGTACTGCATTGTACATTGTACTGTGTGCATACTGCATGTGTACTGTGTTTACACAGCACGTGCACTGTGTGTGTACTGCATTGTACATTGTACTGTTTGTATACTGCATGTGTACTGTGTGTGTACTGCAATGTACTGTGTGTACACTGCATATGTACTGTGTGTACAGCATGTATACTATGTGTACACTGCATGTGTACTGTGTGTACTGCATGTATACTATGTGTACACTGCATGTATACTGCATGTGTACTGTGTGTACACTGCATGTGTACTGTGTGTACTGCAGTGTACTGTGTACTGCAGCTGTACTGTGTGTACACTACATGTTTACTATGTGTACACTGCCTGTGTACTGTGTGTACACTACATGTGTACTATGTGTACACTACATGTGTACTGTGTGTACACTGCATGTGTACAATGTATACACTGCATGTGTACTATGTATACACTGCCTGTGTACTGTGTGTGTACTGCATGTGTACTGTACACAAAGCCTTGACTGGAATTTACACACTACATGAAGCGTTTGATGAAGTGCTGCCACCTGCTGGGCAGAGCTCAGTACTACAGTGATATTTCACCCTACAGGTGTATTTTCAGAGCTGGGAAGGCCCTCCTGAGGGTCCTCTCAGGTTCAGTACTCACACAAATGTGTCTCTGCTGGAGGTCAGAAGTCCAGGTCGAGGTCGCCCACTGAAACCTGACGCTTCTGCTCCCTCTCATGTGTCTCCTGCCAAAACTGGACCTCCTGGAATCTGACGCCATGATGTTCTGCTGAATGTGATCAGAGACCTCAGGCCCCAATACTTTAACTGTTTGTTGTCAGGAACTGTTCTTGAAACAGCAGAAGGAATGGATTTGTAAAGTAACAAAACTACAAAGCAGGAAGCAGTCATGGCGCCGGCAACAGTCAGACAGGAATCATTTTGTCGCCAGAACCAGAGGGAAGGACAGATGACCTGCGACAGACTGGACAGGGTGTAGGATTTTTTCAACAAGTCATCATTAATCAATCAGAAGGACCCACAGAGTCTACATTGCGCTGTTCTACATCTGGAGAGGACTCCTTCTAGTTGGTTCAGTAGAATTTATTCAGATCAACAGAAAAGAATCCAGAGCTCTGGAGATCGGCTCCCTGTCCTGGAGTCAGCACACGCAGATGCGTCGTCCCTGGCGTTGGGGCAGGAAGTCCAACGATCTCACTCTCTCTCCAGGTTCATGTGTTACAAGGAGGTGCTGATGTGAGCGCTTCTGCGTGCACGTGTGTATTTTTGATCTTCGAGTTATTTTGCAGAATCTTCTGTCTGACGGCGTGCCAGCACCATCTGTCCCATCGTGGACTTCTTGTTGCAGCTGTGAAGATCAAACCCTGTCCTCTCCTGATCCATGACCTTGCTCTGATCTGCTTCTGACTCCCACCACTTCAGGCTACCGTAGAAATTCTGTGGACTGTTCTGACCTGATTAGCTTGAGGGAGTGATGCTAGCATGAGCTACACTCCTGCTAGTCCCTCTTGTGACCTTTCACCTGTCCACTCTGATACCATCTGGTCTGTGCTTCACTGCCTTGTGGTTCCTGCACTCTAGTTTAAGTAAATATATGTATAAATTTAACTACAAGTGGAACTTCAGGAACTGAATTATGTACTGTATTCACATTTCAGGGAAAGAAGAATTAAGCAAACAGAATACTGCTGTTCTTGTGGTGTTATGAGTTAATAACATGAGTACTCCAGTTCCCAGCATGCCCCGGAGTTACTGGCATGCGCTCTTACCTGTTAGGGTGAGAACAGGTGGTTCCATGAATGTGTCAGCAGGCAGACCTGTGAATAAAACACATAAAGTTGGTGATAGGCCTCGTTTGTTTGATAGCATGAGAACACAACAGTTCTGGTCTATACTCCAGCCACAAGGTGGCGGCAAAGAAGAAGAAGAACGAGAAGAAGAAGAAGAAGAAGCGGAACCTTTGTCGTTTTTATTCTGTCGGACTTATTTTGAAGTCGTCCAGAGTTCGAGTGGAGGACTCCACACGTCTCCTGGTGGAGAACTGGTTTATCTGAGTCTTCCACCCTGAACCCGACAGCAGGTTCCTTCTGTGCGGGCTCGGCGACGGCGCGGCTCACCCTGGCAGCCTGAGGCCGGTCGCCATGCTGCGACTGCCGGCTGCTCACAGATTAACTCGTCGTGTTATGAACTCTTGTGACGGGCACAGACGCCTGTCGAGCGGCAGCGGTGCTGAGCACATCCGGAGGTTCATTACCGACAACACCGAGGTCGTGGGAGAGCAGAGCCTGACACCTGAGGTCCGACTGCGGCTCTTCACTCCAAACTGCAGGTTCTGGAACGAAAGACCAGACCTCTGGCCTTTCAGTGACCCGTACTGGGCCATCTACTGGCCAGGAGGACAGGCTCTCTCCAGGTAAGCCTGACCTTGCTGGTTCATGGGGTGCAGCTGGAAGTCTCGTCTCACTCCGCCTCCCCACAGGTACCTCCTGGATAACCCTGGAGTGTGTCAGGGTAAATCGGTCCTGGATCTGGGGAGCGGCTGTGGAGCTTCAGCCATCGCTGCCAAACTGGGCGGAGCTGCTCGTGTGGTTGCTAATGACATCGATCCTGGTGAGCATCGGTGTGTTCAGACGTTCCACCTGCGCTGCTTCCTTGTCCTGTTGTCGGTCTCCCAGGAAGGAGGACTTGTTCCTGTTAAAGTTGATTAACCTTGATGTCAAAGCTGCAATGGACCTGCCGGTCCCAGAACCAGAACCAGAGATTCATGCTGCTGCATGTAGTAATCTAAGAAAACATCTGTTTATGGTACAGAACCCTGCAAAAGTCATCATCATCATCATCAATTGGACGTGTTTTTTAAGTTAAAATGTCAATGCCACTGGAGTTATGATCGCCAGGAGTCGAGCAGTCTGGCAGCTACCACAAGTCTGTTGACAAGCATCAGGTAGAACCTCTCAGCAACTCCGGTTTTCTGAGTCAAAGTTTGTCCGTGTGTGTAACGCACCAGCCGGTCAACAGCAGCCATTGACCACAAAAGTGTGTCAGTTTCACGACAAACGCACAAGTCCCAGCGGTCCAGGATGTAACCCTGAACCTCGCTGTCCTCTAGTTTTTGGAGTCGTGTCACTCTGCTGCTTGGCTGCGATGTTTCACAAAACGACAAAAGTTGGAGTGACTGTTTCTGTGTCTCAGTTTCAGCCGTCGCCACCCGCATGAACTGTGAGTTGAACGCCGTGGAGTCTCTCGTCTGTGTGACAGACAACATGATCGGCTCCCCTCCCGAGAGCTTTGACCTGATCCTGCTGGGGGACATGTTCTACGACCAGGCCCTCGCCACCAGCCTGCACGGTTGGCTGGACCGCTGCATCCAGACACACAACAGCCAAGTCCTGATCGGAGATCCTGGGAGAGCCCAGTTTGAAGAGCATGGCATCCGAAGGCTCCTGCACCAGCTGGCCCAGTTTGAGCTGCCAGCGTCAGTCCAACAGGAGAACTACGGTCTGACCTGCAGCGGCGTGTGGCGCTACTGTCCTGACCTGGCAGGACCAGAGACGGTCCAGGGCCCCTGACCAGGTGCCAGCAGAAGATCTGGAGTTTCGTACTGACGCCACTCACCGCAGAGCAGAGGACACATGACCCTGTACCATGTGGAGGGACAGCGAATACTTCTCCTGCTCCTCCTCTTTCTTCTTCTCCTCCTCCTCCTCCCTCTTCTCCCGTTCTTTACTGCGGGGGCGACCGGGCTCATCTTCGTTGGGCCTGGTGCTCATGTGTGACTGTCCTCATGCATGTGGAATTGTTTCATCAGGATCATTCACTGTTGATGGCAGAAGAGCGCAGACCCCCAGGTCACGCGTGACGCTTTTTTGTGCCGTTTCTCTCTGATTGGTGCATTTGAAGCTGTTTTCCCTGAAAAGCAAACGGCCTTCAGAGGCTCAGCTGAATGCAGTTAAGACGCATCGGGCTGACAGGAGCTCGCGTGTGTGGCTGTCAAACAGTGGCGGTGGTCATCTTGAGCTTCGTGGTCCTTCGCTCAGGTCCTCATCTCCTCCGTAACGAAGCAGCAAGGCAGCGTTCAGCTCCACGCCATCTCAGTCCTCTGTGTAACCCAGATGCAACCACATCTCTGCTGCTCGTTATCAGATCGCAGGTTCACACCACTGGAGGAAACAGCAGGGAGGCCATTTAATCCCAGACGGAAGTGTTCCCAGCTACACAGGAGCAACATATTCATGACTTCTCGTGGTCATGATGTCAGGAGTTCTGCTGGGCTCACGTTTGTCCTCTCTGCTGCCTCTTCAGGGCTCTGGACATTTCATACGTCTCTTGTTACATTTTATGGTTGAAACTTTTCTGTCTTCTCAGCGAAACCTCCCACTTCCTCCTGCAGGCTCTCAGCTGGATCCCTCCACATCCTGTTCTCCTCCTCGCTCCGTACAGGTCACACACACGCAACCATGTTTTCACGGTCTAACTTAAATTGGTCTAAATCAGTGCGGGGAAAAAGCCGGTCCGTGGGCCGCAAGTGGCCCTTCAGCCAAAAAAAAAAAACCAACCCACCCACCGGATGGTCGGACTCGTCAGGAGAATGAAAAACGATAAACTTGACATGAAGAAGACTGTTGCTGGTGTGGTTCCAGTGAGTGGGCGGAGCACTGGTGTTATGACTGCGGACAGTTTTTATTAGTCTGTCAGGTGTGTGTGTGTGTGTGCGTGTGCGCCTGCGCCCTGTGTTGTTTCCTGCTTCAGTTCCATATGCCAGTGGGTGTGTTCCAGAGCTGGGAGATCGTTGGGTCATTGTGGCTGTGGTCCACCCTGAAGCCCACTCCTCAGTTTTGTGACCTCACCGATACCAGAAATAAACTTTTTTTTTTTTTACCGGTACACAAACCACTCGACGCTTGTGGCTACTTGAGACTTGGGAAGATTGGGCCTTTCCATGTTGTGTCCTAGGCTCCCCCAGACTGGGACACAACACCGGGCTTCATAAACGCAGCGGCGCAGCGGCCGAGGCAGCAGACGCACCGTCCAGCCTGCCTCCAGTCCGCTAAAGCTGTTCGTCACACGCAGAGAAGTGGAACTCCTGAAGCGAAGGCTGAACCTCAGTAAGATGATGATGGATGTGAGCCCCACCGCTGTTTATGCTGCTGAAGCGACGTGATGAGCTGAGGAGGCTGAGGAGGATGATGATGAAGATGATGCCGTATCTTTAGGATGTTAGCAGTTGTTACTCGGGGCACCACGCGTTGTAACTTAGCTTCGTCCAATGAGAAACGATCAGTCTCGGATTGCAGTTTATCAATGAGTTCTTAGCGGATCAGTGGCTTGCATGCAAATACAAGAACAAGTCTCTTGGTAGAGCTGTTAAATAGGTTTTAATACGAGGAGGAGACATGAAGCAGGGCAACGGTTCCAGCAAAGCAATGAAAGCACTCGTGAAATGTCAGGCATGGATTCTTTTCTTTGTCTGAGTTTAAATGGATGGCAAAGATGGTGATTGGGCGGGTATGCAGGATGGAGGGTGTGAGCCCACAAACGAACGCAGGGTTAACGACGGGAGGTTGGCCGAGCTCCGTGGGGTCAGGCAGAGTTTAGCGGGGAGAGAAATTTAAGGCCCGAAGAGCTGCAGCACTGATCCTCGTTGAGACAGAGCAGAGCCGCCTTCACCAGCTTACTTCATCAGCTGGGTGGCTTCCATCGGTGGACGATACCTCTCCAACGATTGGTGGGAAGAGTTCAATGCCTTTGCCACGACGACTGTGGCTTCCCCTGGGATTTGCTGGATGGGGAAGGGAAGCGCATTGATTCGCTCCCGTCTGGTTTCGGGCTGCTAGCGGTGCCGCCGCGATGCTCTTCTCAGACACCCGGTGGCTTCTCTCCGCTGGTCAGGATGGAAGTGCGAGGCTCACGGGCGGTCGGTTATAATGTGACCGTGATCCATGATCAATGCCGAGTTGTAAAACTAGGAAAAGTCAATACCGTAGGTGCTATACGGAACGGTGTCTTCACGAACTCAGACAACAAGGAAGAATAGGCACGTTCGGTTCCGCGTCCAAAAACTTTGCTAGTAGCGGAATTGTTGAATGAGATAAAAAGCTGATTGAAGAACAAAGACCAAGAACCAATAGGGTAGGTAGTCACGAAAGAAAAGGTGAGGCGGCCACTCTTAAAAAACGAGGAAGAAAAGAACGAAGAGGCGACGAAGAACGAAAAAGACAGTGAGCCGCAATGGATGGCGTCGCAAAGGGGGAGTGACCTCTGACCTGCTTGGGCGGTTGGCCAATCATCACACTTTGCCGTCCGGAATACTTCCTGAGTATGAACTGGTGGTGTAGGAATTAAATTAACAGATACTGTGGATCAGGAGTCTTAGTCTCCGGAAGCATTTTGTCAATCACATGAGTTTCTGTGACCATCTCCTGACCTCAAGGAACAAATGGACACCAGTAGCAGACAGGATGGGGGGGGGGGGTGAGAAGCAGCTGATGAACAGGTGATGCAGTCGTTGCTGGGATGGGGAAACCATCTGCCCTTTATAAAGGTTGTTAAGATCAGCAGAGAACCCTCAGCAGACGTCTCTCCACGCTGCAGGTTTAAAGAGACGGGATTCATCACCCGAGTCTGTGATTCTTCAGAGAATTAGCAGCTCTCAACGATCTTCAAGGACAATTCCCTGACACTGGATCATCTAGATAATAAGTTAAGATAAGGGGGGCCAGGAACTTGGTAACTAGAAAAAGGTGACATATCCTGTATACCCTGTCAATCACACAGACGTGCACACACACATTATATACACATAAATATCTATACATATGTGTACGACCTCGTGCGTGTGTATTTGAGTGGAAGTGTGTGTGTGTGATTGAAGCTGCACGAGGAACTCTGACGACGACTTCAGTTACAAGGCAACAATTCTGGATACACAAAATCCAGGTTTCATCTACGGATGTTGATAGATTCCTACTCTTGCTTCATGTCACGGTGGCACAGAACCCTTCGATCAGCATGAGTCCGCACTTGGCTACAGGAACATTGAACCACCCATGGGTTCTAAGGGGGGGGGCACCCTCATGTGATCCGTCAGTGCATCTCAGTTCGTACTCCTGGGCCTCTTCTACAAGGCGTGGATGTTTATTGCATCCTGTGCAGGAGTCGAGTCCGAGGAGAGGTGAGAAACCCCTTTCACCTCGCTCTCCTGGCTGGAGTTGCTGGTTCCTGTTCAGGAGTGATTGGTCCTCTTGATGGTCAAGGATGACCACCATCTGTACGAATGGCTTGACGCCGTAAAAAGAAGGGGAGGTAGGAGTCCTGGGTCCATACAAAGGTTGATTGTCATTATAAAAGGCCAGAGAGGAGAAGTTCCAGCTTATCTTTCTAGGCTGAGTGTTCTGAAGGGGTTTACTCCAGACATCCTGAGGAATGTGATCAGTAGAAAGGGGGCGAGTACATTTCACGGTCGACCTGAGACGACAGCCCGCCATCCACAAGTTCCCACTCAGTGTGACAGAGTGATGCTGCTGCCTGAGGCTATAGAGGATTCGATCGGAACCTCAACCGGTCACCAGCTGACAAAATGTAAGACTTGACCAGAGACAGAGATTGAGTACAGCCGACAGGTTTTATTCTCAAAGTCTCACAAGTTCTACAACACAGAGTAACAGAAGTTGCCCATGTCGAGAAAAGCCCCCCTCACATCGACCCATCTTTATAGCCAAAGAGGCGTGCGTTCCGACACCCGGTGCATGCATGCACTTGGGTGTGTGTGCGCGTAGGTGAGTGTGTCTTTGAATATGTGTGTATTTTGTGAGTGTGAGTCCCGGTCACTCTGACCGGAACATTGCAAGACACTCTCCCAACTCTTAAGAGATGGAATGTGGAATGAACTGGTGTGCGTGTGTGTGCATGTGTGTGTGTATCTTGGCTATACTGACATTGTTTTGGTGCAACGAACTTCTCGGTGACATTAACATCCTCTCGATAACATTTCCAAACATGGGAGTCATTCCCGGGACATCGATATCTTCTCAATAACGACTCCAAACAGGGAGATGATGGTGTTGTCATATCCCTTGGTGTTTGCCAAAACCTGGCCTTTCCCTTCGTGTTCTTCCACCTAACACAGAGAATCATAAATTTTGGATATATTACCATACATTGTGCCACGACAAGGCTTTGGAGATCACAGTTCTAGTTTTTAAAAGCATAATTAGCCCCTAGGGAGTCGCTAACAGGCCCAGAGGCAGTGGAGCTCCGGAGGAGTGTGTGTGTGTGTGTGTGTGTGTGTGTGTGTGGAGTTGGAGTGTAAACATGGAAACACACTGATGTGCTGCTCGTCACCACAAACAATGGCTCCCTCAATGACAATGTAAGGTCGCGTTCACACCAGCCTTGTTTAGTCCGGTTGAACTGAACCCTGGAGCGTTTCCCTCCCTGATCCGGTTCGTTTTGGTTGGTGTGAACGCTGGCCTGGAACTCTGGTGTGGACCAGTCAACCACTCCGAGGTCCGCCTGGTCGAGGTGGTCTGGGACCGCTATCAAATGAACTCTGGAGCGGTTTGCTTCTGGTGTGAACCCATCCGCACCGATCACAGGAGGCGCGCTGTTTTACACGTCATATTCCGTTAGTATGACGAGCCAACCTTGTGACTGTAACATGTAGGTGATGGAGAGCTTTTTAGCGTCCTCTTCCCTCACTGGTCGCGCTCGTATGGCGAAGGAAAAAACATGGAGGGAGGCCCTCATTACTGCCTGTTGTCTCCTGCGATACGACCGCGGCTGCAGACGTGCGTGTATGAATACATCATTTAATCGCCGCAGTCGTCCCAGCCGTTCATACGTGCGGTCCGTTAAAGTCTGCTGATCCACAGTCCAGACCAGCGCCAACATGAGACTGAGCAGACGAAGCTCGTAGAAACTGCCAGGGACTCTTCGTCTTGACTGTATAAGCAGTCACAGGACGGCTTTGCTGCCACGTGACATTTTTTGGAGCGTTTGAGTTTGGCCTTTGTGACCGCGAACCGGACCGTTGAGAAACTGCAACAATGTGTCATCCTCACTTTGGTTAGAATCAGAAAATGGACGTTTTGGTGTGAACATGACCTAAGACTCATTCAGTAGCCATGAGTGTGGCGGTGGCCCACCATGTCATGGCTTGGAGGCCACCTGGCTGGGCCAAACTTCATTGCTGACCCCTGGAGGAACCCTAACGAGCCGGACTCAAGACCACTTGACAATCACATATCCAGAATTGTGGGACCATGAACTTCACTCCATGTTTAAATATTATTAAGTCACTCGTCAGCGGCCCACAGGGCCTGGCTCGCCACTCGCTCGTCGGCGGTGTCCAACTGAACTCCTGGCGTGGAAGTCCTGGGCTGTCGGAGGGTTTCCTGCTTGAATCATGACCATCACTCTCATGACTGGTTATGATGGGAAGCCCGTTGGGTTTCCCTCATTCAGACCTGATGTGGGTATAACTAGCATGTCAAGTATGTTTATACTCAATAAATTTGTAGTACAAAGCACATTTAATGAAAGTTTTACTTCAACAACCTGGGAAATGTTGACAGACTCTTGTTTAACTGTTCTACAGAATTCAACTTTCAGTCACTGACTGAAGAGTAGAACACAACCTTGAAAGGGTCAGCAGCTGGCTCTCTGTCGAACACACTCGTGTGTGTGTGTGTGTGTGTATAAATATACACATCCATCCAGCCATCCTTTTTCTACCTCTTGTCCTGTTAAGGGTGGCGGGGGTGGAGCATATATATATATATATATATATATATATATATATATATATATATATATATATATATATATATATATATATAAAAAGAGAATGGATGGATGTGTATATTTATCTCCATTCATAGCCATGGTACAAAAAGAAGAGCCGTGCCTTCCGTAGCAAAGTCCTCTTCCTGCATGACAACGCAGCAGCAACGAAGCTCAAGGTGTGGCCCCTCCCTCTCCTGACCTCAACCCTACTGAGAACCTTCCTCAAGCTAACGACCCATGAGGGTGGGAGGCAGTTAGCATCAAAACAGCAGCTCCTGGAGGCCATTCTGACATCCTACAAAGAAATTCAAGCTGAGTCTCTCCAAAAACTCCCAAATCCAATGCATGAAAGAACTGTGAAGGTGAAACCACAGAGGGGCCCTGTGTCGACATGTACGCCGGCCCGTGAAGATGATTTTGATTAAAATAGCTTTGATTTCAGTAAATAGGACCTCCTGATGCTGCAAACTCAACAAATGGCCGTTCTCAGTTCTTTAAAACCTTTACAATACTTCGAAACTGTGTTGTGCATAATAATCTTGTGTTTTTTTATTTTGAAAATAATCCTGTTATCACTGGGAGGTTTGTTCAATACATTTTGAGTTATACCCTAACAGCTGATGACTTGAACATTATACTGACTCTCATTGGCATTGTCCATTTAGGAAAATCAGGGAAAAGTATCACTTGCGTAACAATTTGTGTGGTGGCGTGGCCCAGCGTGAGGTGATGGTCCGGCAGAGCAGAGATCAGAAAGGAGGCAGTGGTCTCTTTTCCAAAGCTGACACTCAAGTTGATTCATGCGTGAGAGGGAAGCTACATCACGCTCATGGAGCACCAGAAGTTCTCTCACGGTTCTGAGGAACCGTCAGTTATTTATACATCTCTTCACATTCATTGGGGAGGGGGCGTGCAGGTTGGGGTCAAATGGTTCAAGCTCCTAGAATCAACAGGGGCGAGCATCAATCCGTCAACCACAAAGTTTCAGACTTTGAAAACCTGTCATAGGGTTTACATGTCAGCACCTGGGTTGACCTTGATGTATTCCTTTAAGTCAGCACATACGCATCCTTGAGTCTTTGTTTTTAGCGCTTCAGCAACATGAGCGGAGATCCTCAATGTCTCCAGTGGTCTCGGCCGAGACGATCTACCACATCCTGGCTGACCTGCAGAGAAGCACAGAGACTGACAGGTCTCATCCAGTTGCTCAGGTCATAGGCGTTCTCCACTACCATCAGCTCACTTCTTCATAACTCACATCATAAAAGAGAAAAATACATAAACATGACGGGGGAAATGCATAAACAATAAAGACACAAAGCAAGATTCTACATTTGGAACGGGGTGTGTGTGTGTGTACGTGTGCGTGTGTGTGCATGTGTGTGGACGTGTGCGTGTGTGTGTGAGGTGAGGTGAGGTGAGGCAGTATCTTGGTGCTTGTCCTTCACTCCTGACGGAGTTTTAATCATCTGCAGAGCTGCCAAGTTCCAGAAAATCCCCAGAGTGAGACCTCTGGTCAGGGCGCCCTTTTTAACGCCAATTTAAACCGATTTCGTGGAATTTGAACAAATCGCAATTTTGGCAAATGAGCGTGTGAAATGGCAAGTGTGGCGTGAAAAGAGGCTCCATGGCGTGACTCTCACTCTCAAAGCGTGAGACTTGGCAGCTCTGCATCTGTTTCACTCAGGGCAGGTCCACTAAGTGAAGCTCATGCCCTCCTGGAGGCCACAACGAGTCTGGTTGGTCCAGGGCTTTGCTAAGCTGCAGCTCCAACCAGAACCCCTCAATCCCAGCATGCAGGTCTACTGGTGGTTCCTTGAGTCTAGAAAGTAGAATGGTTTAAGGGAAATTCTCCTTGTAGATCGTTGAGAGCTGCTAATTCTCTGAAGAATCACGAACTCGGGGTGATGAATCACGTCTCTTTAAACCTGCAGCGTGGAGAGACGACTGCTGAGGGTTCTCTGCTGATCTGTACCAGGACCCAGCCTCTGTACCATCCACAACAAAGAGATGATTTCCACATCAAAGCAATGACTGTAGGGTATCGGAAGTAACACCTGTTAAACATTTGCTTCTCAACTCCCCCCTTCATCCTGTTCTATTGCCCTTTTGTGCCGTGAGGTCAGGGTGGCCACAGGAACTCATAAAATACTTCCTGAGGCTCCTACCTCTGACCTCTGACCTCTGTATTAAGTCAGTTCCTACAATGAGAGGCAGAGCCTTACGTTGTCAGGCTCCCCTCATGTGGAACCATCTCTAGACCCCCTCTCTGTGTTTAAGGGTTGGCTTAAAACCTTCCTTTTTGATAAAGCTTATAGTTAGGACTGCTTAGGCTGATCCTGGACCAGCTCCTAGTTTATGCTAGTATAGACTTAAGGCGCGTTTTCACTGGCTCACTGTCGCTCGCTTCATTTTGGTCCCTGCTGAGGTTCCAGGCGAGCTGAGCAGGGACTGACGTGACGTTAACACAGAGCGGGGCTCTGATTGGGTAACTTACCCGTTGCGTGGTCTACGTCCTATCATCCTGGCCTCGGTGGAATCCTGGTCGTGGCTCGGTGAAGTCTCTTCTTTTCTTGGGGGTTCTGTTTCACCACTTGAGGCCTCGCCTGTCTGTCCTCCCTCACTTTTAGTTAAAGCAAAAAAACCACTGACGAGCAGCAGGCGTCACGCCGCCTCCACGTCCTCCATTGTTGTGTTGTCACACACAAATTACGCCAGGGAACTCTCGGCCCCAGAGTCCACCAGGTGCTCGTGGGAACGCACCCATACCAACCTGACCCCACGTGAGCCAGTGGAAACACGCCCTTAGACTACCGGGGACTCCCAGGATGCACTGGGCTTCCTCCCCCTCTCTGTTTCTCTCCATCTTTACCCACAACATCCTCCTGTGTCAATCATCCATCAACCTAAACGTCTTCTTGGAGGTGTCTGTGCTCTCGCCCTGCAGGTCACCTGGGGCTGTAGACGCTGGGTTGATCACTTCCTGTCCTGGACCAACTACTCGCTCGCCCTGGCTGTTTCTTTCTCCTCCATCTCTCTCTCTCCTCTTATCCCACTGCCCCCCACCCCCCACTCTGCTCCCCCTCTCAACCCCAACTGGTCAAGTGGGATTGGCACCCACCCTGAGCCTGGTTCTGCCTGAGGTTTCTTCCTGGTAAAGGGTTTATTTCCTCTCCAGCGTTCTGCTCATGCTGGAACGTTGGGTCTCTTCCATCTGAGTCTCTTTGTGTAAAGTGCCTTGAGACAGCTTCTGCTGTGATGCAGCGTGACAGAAAGATTGGTTATCAGGGAGGAGGCCAGCGCTGCTTCACTCTCCTCACCTGGACTCATCCTGCCAGTCAGGGGTTTGGATGCGGGCTTGATGACTGATGATGTCCATTCTAGTTTGCTTCTGGATGCCATGCAGGATCATCGTGATGCTAACTGGTCCTGTAGCGGTTAAGCCAGGCTGAGGTGACTGTTCAAACTGTCTTGGAACTGTTGCATTACCTATAAGACCAGCAACAGACACACAACCGGACGCCAACATTTCCCACGTGTAGCGACAATTGGAACAATCGCTGCAGAGAACCTATGGTCCAGTGATGGACGCATTACATTGAAATTGTTTAGTGGTCACATGATGGCAGGAGGATGATGTCAGAGTTGTTCTCATCTGACCAGAGGACCTCAACCCATGAGTCTACATCCCCCCAGCGCTCAAGTGTCCTGTAAAGCACTCACACAGAACCGACTGGAACTGGAACTTTTTAAACAAAGTTTAATGAAAAAAAACCTAGAAAGGTCATATTTCTTGTTTCATGTAAAAAATTATAAATGTAAATATGAAAATGAATAAAAAATATACATCATGACAAAACAAATACGTAACATGTAACATTACAATTGAACAAAACTGTACGTTCAGTGTCTGACTTGAAAATCACGTAAGCAACAAACAAACTGATGAGAAAGACGGAAATTAGCTGTGCCGCGTTTGTCAGACGGACTCAGATGCACTCTGACTGGAGACGTGCTGCGCTGGTTCAGAGTCCAGGTCTGTCAGTCATTCATCCATGCTGGTTGTGTCCTCTTCCTGAATTTCTTCTGATGCTCTTGGAAGAGACCGGAGGTCTTGGGGCCAGCAGGTGGACCAGCAGGACTGCAGTGCTGCTGTCCAGGTTTATCACACAATCGACCTGAAACACATACATTGACAATAGTTCAGAAATGAATAGAACATGATTCGGAATCCTACAACACTTGTGATGAACCACTAGGTTGTGTTTGTTACTTCTCAACTTCTTGGCTGCTACACTGGGGCTCGCGCCCTTTGACCTCAGGCTTCGGGAAACAAATTGGTTCTCATAACTGCATAAATCCCATTAAAACAGAACGCAAACAAACATGAACATATAGAACCTCTGCTCTTGTTCTGAGCTAAGTTGGTAAAATGTGATTTAACAATTATATTTTCTATTCAGCTCCGGGAAAACCTGCTTGGGACACTAAGTCTTTGTGCTCCCCCACATCCCAGATCCTGGTGCTGCTGGAGGAGGCTCCAGACCTGAAGAGGCTCCAGCTGCCACCCGTAGCTCCACCTGCTCACGTCCCCGTCTGTCCATCAGTCTCTCCTCCTTTCTCTCTCTCTTTATCTCTGTCCCTCTCTTTCCGTCTGTCTCTCTGTCCTCCTCCATTCTCTGTATTTGTCTCTGTCCATCAGTCTCTCCTCCTTTCTCTCTCTCTTTATCTCTGTCCCTCTCTTTCCTTCTGTCTCTCTGTCCTCCTCCATTCGCTGTATTTGTCTCTGTCCATCAGTCTCTCCTCCTTTCTCTCTCTCTTTATCTCTGTCCCTCTCTCTCCTTCTGTCTCTCTGTCTTCCTCCATTCTCTGTCTTTGTCTCTGTCCATCAGTCTTTCCTCCTTTCTCTCTCTCTTTATCTGTCCCTCTCTTTCCTTCTGTCTCTCTGTCCTCCTCCATTCTCTGTATTTGTCTCTGTCCATCAGTCTCTCCTCCTTTCTCTCTCTCTTTATCTCTGTCCCTCTCTTTCCTTCTGTCTCTCTGTCTTCCTCCATTCTCTGTCTTTGTCTCTGTCCTGCTCTCCTGCTCTCTCTCCGTCCCCACTGATCCTGGATCTGCTCCATCTTCCTGCTGGTAAAGGAAGGTTCATTGAAGGAGGGAGGTGCTGGACCTGCTCTACTTGGACAGAGTCAGGACAGAACTTTGGTTGGGGTTTGGTGCCACACAAATAAAACTGACTTGATTTGACTAATGCTCATTACTCATTTAATTATTTTATGACTTTGTTTTTTACCATTTCCCAATGTGTTCCAAGTTTACACTTGAACTTTAAAACAAATGCGTAGTTCAGTGGTTCCCAACCTTTTCCTACCCAGGGCCCATTTTTAAGTCTCCTCAAGTAACATCATACCACTCCATCCCCCCTGCATCATACAGTTGTTCTCCACATACAAGCTTCATGCTTCAGGACTGCACCGAGTCTCCTGACTGAGTCACCGAGGTGCCCTGAGGATGACAGCAACAGGTGACACTGTGTGTTCCTCCGTCAGCTTCTATGAACAGGTCTGCCTCCCAAACAAAACCATCACAAGGTACCAGAACCAAAAGCCCCGGTTCTCCAAGAAAAAAAAAGAGCCAGACTGGAGCGTGATTCAGGCACCAAGGACCCTGCAGCTGCCTGGAGCACTCGCAGAACCATCACCAACGCCAGCGCAAAATGCCCTGTTGTCACCCCTCCCCCGGACTAGCTGACGATCTCAACACCTTCGACACAGGTTTGAGAGACCCCCTGCTGCTCCACTGTCTCCACCCCCCCCTTCTCTCACAGTCACTGAGAGCTCACTGCCCCACTCCTTACCCCCTAAAACTCCCTCACTCACTGCCCCCATCCCTCACCCCCCCCCCCCCCTTCACAGAGAGACATTAGCCAGGTCTTCACGCAGCTGTAGCTTAGAAAAGCCCCAGGATCTGATGGCGTCTCCTCAGAAACAATGACACACTGTGCCACCCAGCTGGCACCAGTTTTTCACCCATCTTCAACCACTCCATCTCTGAATGTCGTGTGCCATCCTGTTTCAAGACATCCATCATTGACCCAGTTCCAAAGAGGGACAGGATAACGTGCCTGAATGACTACAGACCTGTCGTTCTGACATCTGTGGTCATGAAGACCTGAAATGGGAGACAGTCATTTCAGGTCGTCAAGTGGACGTGCCAGAGAATGTTCTTTCTCAGGCTGCTCCGCAAGATGAACGTCTCCCCCAAGGTTAGCATCCACTTCTACAGAGCCACCATCGAAGGCGTCCTCACCTCCTCCATCACTGTGTGGTACCCTGCATCCTCTGCCCACACCAAGAACAGACTGGAACGTATCCTGCCAACAGCCAGTCGTCTCACGGGCCTCAAACAGGTGCCTGTGTGTGTTCTGCAAGATGGCAGATCCAGGCAGAGGGATAGTGGGGGACCACCCAGCTCACTCCCTGTTCACAACCCTCCCATCAGTCCGCAAGTTCAGGTCCATCAAGACCACCACCAGACACTTAAACCCAGGGCCCTTTGGGCATGCGTAAAAAAAAAAAAAGTGCACGCCGCCGCCGAAGTTTTACGGTTTTTAATCAGTTTTGGGTGATTTTTATTACAGTTTTCGGGTGTCTATTCCCCACACAACAGAAGCCCCCATAGCCCCACCCTTCCCCCTGGAAATGCTTTGAAAACTGCTTTGTACAGTAACTGCCCACTACAGTGCTGACAACAGGGAACGGGCAGACATGAAAAAACAGATCATCGATGCCACTCATGATTTATTTAGCAAAATATCAGTTTACACTTTACAGTGAGTGACGACACAAAACGTGGAGAATTTCAAGAGCAATCACTAATTTGATTTTGCCCTCTTTTTTGTTTTCTTTCTCTTTCTCATTCTGTGAAAGCAGAACAGTGTGGTTTTAACCAATCAGAACTAACAATGCTGCTAACGTGACCCTCGTGTCCGTCTGTCAGCCAACCAGAAACGCCTCGCATGCGGAGATGCGCTCTTGGGCACGACTCCGTGTCAAGCTGGTTTCACACTGAACGCGCAAGGCGCAGGCTGCGTGGGGGAAGTCATTCATTGTGTACGTGGGCGCGCTTTGACGTCACAAAAACCAAGCCCAGCAACTCGGTAGCGCTGTGCGTGCTTGCACCCCATCCCGCACAGCGCCTGGCGCGTTCAGAGTGAAACCGCCTTCAGACATCATTTTCTTTATTTAATATGAGATTTTGACAGCTCCCTTCTCCTCCTTTTTTTTTTTTTTTAAACGGAACTCCGTTCCGGCCGTGAATATTTTATCTGGCCCGATCCGGCTCACTTTCACCCCTGCTTATACCCCTTTCACACTGAAAAACGCATGTCAACGGGGGTTTTGGACCCGCATTAGCTCGGCCTCAGGGTGCATTCAAGCTTCCAAAAAACCCGGGTCTGAACTCCTGCTGTGAGGCTGCGTGCTTGTGTTTTCTCTCTTATACGTCATCGCACTGAGAACGTCATCATTACACACAAACGTGCGCCGGAACACTGAGAGGTAAACAACCGACAACATGGACATTGTCGAGTCGAACGTTCGCGGGACAGCAACAGGAGGACTGACCTTACGGCAGAGGCCAAAACTGAGAGATGAGCGAGCAGCTCTCAGCCCAGCTGAAGTTTTTCTCATTGATTTATTTTTTTCCGGTGCTTCGACGATGACAGCTCGACAGGCGACACAGTGACAAAATCAGGATCAATCAGGATGAAACCTGAGACGACACACGTTGCCCTTTTCACACTGCAGGTGAGCCGAGCCGAGCCGAGCCGAGCCGCTAAACTCCCGGGTTGCTAAGCGAGTCGGTCGACGCGGGTCAAAATGCCAAGTCAACCCTTTCAGAGTGCTGGAAACCCAAGTTGACCCGCATTTTTGGTGCAGTGTGAAAGGGGCCTTACACAGTTTTTCCCACCTGGGGCCAGCCCCCTCCTGAACAAACAAGCCCAGTCCCCTACCCCCTACCATTCCCAGAGACATCTCAGCAGAGTGGGTGCAGTAGAGGTGGAGAAGGTACGAATGTTGGTATGTTAGCGTGTTTTCTGAATCTGATCATTACAGAGGAAAGCAGAAGAGCGGCAGAACAGAGGAGTACAAAGACTGTGATATGCAATAATTATGGAGTTTTTTTATTGATTGAATCCTTCAACAGTGCCCCAATGGTGTCCACCACCATATTAAAGCCCCTGACATGAGCACAATAGGGCCTCTCTAATGTATGTGGTGCTGGTATACCAGGTCAAATTCCTGTGTACGCTGTACATTTGGCGAATAAAGAGATTCTGATTCTTTTTTCCTTTCTTTAACATCATTGGGCGGAGTCTGGCCAGCAGATGGTCATGTAAACGGAGCTCTTTTAGTTGTGTATCATTTCAGCTCAAATCCAAGGGTTTATGGAGTACTGAGCAAAAATGTTACTGGTAGGAAATAAAACCCTGCAAAAAAACACAACTATTTTATATTATATCTATTTATTCATAAACCACTACACATCTCCAACCCATCATCAATAAAAATGGACTAAAACACTTCACCCGACCTTTCACTAGCCTGAGGGTGAGTAGGTAGCAGAATTTTCATGTTTAGGAGAACTATCCCTTTAAGATAGCTTAAGATTTCACTGTTAGCCTGACTTACCTGAGGCAGTGTCAGTGGTGCTTTTCTCCTCACTGGATCCGTCCATAAACCTGAAGGTATTGGGTAGGATGCTGAACTTCAGGACGCTCCTGTGCTCAGCGTGGTCAACGGACTGTTTGACTGGGGCTGTGTCTACTTTGAAAAAATTGGACAAACACCTCCTCTTCTTTAGACGAGGGTAGAGCTTGCCATTTCCATCCCAAATCCTCACATCAGATGGGTCCTTCTTGCTGCTGGGGCCACCTCTAACTTCCATCTGTCTCCCCCTACAGAGAGAGGCAACTGTACCCTTCAGTGTCTTCCCTTTGATTCTGTTCTTCTTTCTAGTTGCAGATAGATGCCATTTTCCAGGAACGCCTTGCTTGACAATATCAGTGGACTTCCTCTCGGAGGGACTGAGTTTCACAGAAACCACCTCTGGTGCTTTATATGATCCAGACTGAAATGGCCTGTGGCTCTTGCAGGCAACATTTGAAACACTCTTATTTTGAAATTGTAAGCTAAACAAGGCCAGCTCAACAGTTGTTGCTTTGGAGACTCCAGGTTTAACATAATCAACACAAAGTTTCCCATCACTGGAAACTGGTTGTGACTGCAGATCCACAAGGGGTTTGCATTTTTTCAACTTCTTCCGTAAGGGAACGTTTGTATCGTGACTGCTTCCTGTCTTTCGCTTTCTTCCGGCAGTTTTAGGTTTCCCACTGTGAGTCATCTGGTCAACAGCTGCTGCATCAACTTGCCCATCAGTTTCACACGACACATTTGAAGGTGTCAGCAGATGTTCCTCACAATCCTCCATGATGGGATTAGCAGAAATGTCTTCCTTTCCACTGCCTGACAGCATTGGCTGGTTACTCTCCTCGAGGTCCAGCACCTGGTTGAGAATTTCAGTTTCACTGCCAGAGCAACTGCCATCTTTGTTGTCATTAATGCATATGATGCTCGCTTGACTACAATTGTGGTTGTGGTAGCAAACTGGGTCTTTGTCATCCGTTACATCGATGGTTTCATTGTCTGCATTAAACAGCTCAGGCCAAGTCAACATTAGAATCTGACCAAACATGTCCTCACTCTCCTTTGTTTGATTCTCTCCTTCCAGGTCGGAGAGGCATGCCTTTGCTTCTCTCACCAGGGTTGTATCTGTGACTTCATTTTGTTCAGTCTTACACTTGCACTCACTCAAGGAGCTGCGGCCCAGCACGCTTCCTTTCCATCGTTCAATGCAGCAGATCTGTTCTAGTTGTATTCCTCTGTTGCTCCCGTCCTCGGAGTTGCTGGGGATGTCAGTAATCTCCAGCATCTCATCATCCACAGTACTGCCATCAATGCTGTCTGACCGACTAAGTGTTCCTGTGCTCTGTGGCATTGTACCTTGTTCAAATATAGCTTTAGCTTCTTCTGGGGGCAACACTTGGATTGTAAATGAGTAAAACGAGTCACTGGAATCGGTGTGATCCGTGACTTTAACAGTGGAGTGCTTTTCCTCCTCTGGTTCTGTCGACTGGTCCAGCAAATCCACCGGTTCAACTAATTGGTCCTGCAAATCCACCAATTTAATTAATTTGTCCTGTGAATCCACTGGTTCAGTCAAATGGTCCTGTGACTCAACTGGTTCAGCCAACTGGTCCACTGGCTCAAGCTCCGCCCCGTTGACTGCCATGGCCTGCTCTGGTCGTATGTCACTCTCAGGCGTGAGAAGATGACGTGGAAAGCCAAACTCTTTGTCGATATCATCAAGCTGCTTGTTGATATTCAGCCATGATGATGTGTAGGGTGGCTCCAAATAAACTTCATCATCTTTCAGGACATGGAATTTTTTGAGTTGATTTAAAACATTATTCTTCATCTGTGACAGAACAACAGAATCTTTTGTCACATACTGGTTGCAGAATTCTTTAACCTCAGCCATTAAATTTGTGTACCAACCTGACTTGAGCTTACCGACCATTGTTTCACAGCGGCCATCCCAAAACATGTTGTATAATCTGTGCACAGAGTGAACATCTGTTAAACTGTCTTCCTTCTCATTGGCTCTGTCAAGCAGCAAGAACATAGTTAATCTTTCTAACATCTTAGTTGTCCATGGAGTTGTTGGCAGTGACGGAAGTTGTAGTGCCATCTCGCTTTTGTCTTGATCCCAAGGTTGAGTTTCTGGAACTTTGAATGTTGCGGTTTGGTGAGCAGTGGATGTGGTCATTTTTGGAGTAGGTCCTGTGTCATCTGCACAGAACACTGTCCGCAGTTGTGGCCTGTCTGAATCTGAAGGTGATGCATGCTGGGAGGCCTCTGTATTCATGCTAGCAGATTTGTTAGGCATCACTTGATTTTGGTTTTTGGTAGGGGTTTTCTTCTTAGGTGCAGGTGGTGAAATCAAGTGTTTCCATCCCATGTATAAAGAGTCACCTGTTGTGGTGTCTTTACTCCCTTGGTTTATTGCTTTTGAGGACATTTTCTCAATGACTACATTGAGAATTTCCTGTGACAACGGCTGTACAACAGCAACAGTCCTTGGGCCTGTGTGGCCAGGGGTCGAGGGACTGGACCTTTTATTTGTCTTGGGTGATGAGAGGATTTCCTGATTGTTTTGTAAAGTCCACTGGATCCTTTTCAACTTGCTCTGTTGGGATGAGTCTATCAGAGACTGGCCTTGCCTGGAGTGGGATGGTAAAGCCTGGGAGGGATTCAAGTTATAGCTTTCAGTCAATGTCACAGGCTCCATGGTTTGAATCCTTCTGACATCACTGGTATTCTGCTGTGGTGCTGAGTTGAGCCGTGTGGCGTATTGCCCAGTTGTCCAATTCCCGCTGGAAACATGAAAATTTTGTCCACTGGATGGCAAGTTTGATGAAACATTTCTGTAAGGCTGAGAGACAGCGGTAAAATAATCCGGTAGGACTTCGAAAACTGAGTGTCCATTCTGGGTGCTGTGGTTCTGATTAGAAGCAGGAGTGGGAGACATTAGTGTTTGAGTACCAGCCACCTGTTGTAGTGGAACTGAGGTGGATGTATGACACAGAGAAATGGGTTTAGCTGACTGCCTGGCTGGTTTTGAATACAAGCCCTCCTGAATTCTGTGGTGATAAAGATCAGATCCAACATTACTAACCTGTTTGTTTGTTGATTGTTGACTTTGGGTTAATGAATTTCGAGTAGAATTCTGGTTAAAGTCTTTATGAGTGGCAGCCTGAAATCTTGGCATCTGCAAAGGAGGTTTTTCCCTTTGCAGAGTAGTAAAAGACTTGGGCGCACTGTCATAAGGCCCATTGAGGTAAAAATTACTGTTCTTCCCCCCAGTTGGCTGTTGAACTCTCAGGTTCTTCCAGTTTAATGTATGAGGGATGAAATGAGCACTTTGAGGTGGTTGAACTCCCGTGTTCACTGTCCCATACTGACATGAGCTTTTCTGATTCCTCATCGTGTCCAAATGAGCAGCTGCGTGTGAGGACTGACAGAGTGGTCCAAACCCTTGGTACTGCCCGTTCATCCATGCACAAGATTGCATTTTCGTTGTCCGTACACTCTTCTTTCCTGAAAGAGGTTTTAACAATATGAACATATGGCATCAATCAAAATGGGAGAAAAAAAGACTAGACATTGTTATTATGATGGGGACACTCAGGGGCGCGGCTGTGAAGCCCAGTCAGGGGCCAGTTGAAGACCAAGTCTCTTCCTGCCTGAGCCTTGACACCTTTATTCTCACTCAAAGTTTAAAAAAGTTTAAAAGTCCAAGACACAACTAGGCCCTGTTAGGGAAAGATATAAAGTCCAAATAAGCACTGGAGTCCAGCAAAGTACAGTCCAAAAATCCGGTTGTTTGAGTTTCAGTGTAGGAGAATGAGAGTTCAGTCTCATCGCTATGACCTGTGCCAACGCTAACCATGTCAGCCCACCTAACAAAGACAGGAGTCATCTGGGAAAACAAGCAAAGTACACCACACGATACAGAGACGCCCACGTACAGACAGCCAAGGACCAAGATAAGTGTCATCGGGGAACGTCCCATTCCTTTCTGGTCCTTGAAGATAGTGTAAAGGCCATCACATCACATCACACACACACACACACACACACACACACACACCTTTTGTACTGTATTCAGGCTGTTAGCACCCCTGTCGTGAAACACTCACATCCCATCCCCCTACAGCACTCTCACCCTGCACCCCCCCCCACCCCACACACACACACACACACACACACACACAGTGTCTACAGCCCCTTTCACGCTGCACCAAAAACACAGATAAACACGGGTGTTTGGGCACTCTGAAAGGGTCGCCGCAGCATTTCGACCCACACTCGCCGACCCTCCAAGTGACACCGGGTGTTCAGAGTGAAAAAGGCACCCTGCGTTGTCTCAGGTTTCCCACGATATGGCCCCTTGACGTAGATCTACCTTCCTGCCGCATTCGGATTTTGTCACTGTGCCGCCTGTCGACCAAAAACTGTGCTTGATCTCGTACCTACAAACGACCAACAGTCGGGAAAGCATCGCCCATAACAGCCACCATGGAGGAAATAAGGGCTTGCCTCCTTCGCCTGTAGCTTCTTCTGCTCCCTTCCAGACTCACCAAAAACTCCATCCTCCTTCGCTGCATTAGCGCTCGGACATTTTCCAATCTGTGCCGAGTTTGTCTGCTTACCAAAAGAGACAAAATTACAATGCACGCAAGGACAACGCTAACCTTCATCTCGATGATGTCCATGCTGTCGTTTGTTTACCTCGCAGTGTTCCAGCACACTTTTACGCAAGAAAAACACAGGCACGCAGCCCTCACAGCTGGAGCTCAGACCTGCGTCTGCTGGAAGCTTGAATGTGCCCAAACGCCGAGTGTTTCAGTGTGAAAGGGGTATAATTTGCATTTTCTGAACTAGTGCTTTTCTCCCAATCAGGATTTACTACTTGCTGTAATGCAGAAAGATGACTTCTTTGATTTACTATTGTTTTTAAGGACTTGGGACACTGTCAAGTCCAGCAGAAGTGGAAACGACAAACAGTTTCTCACTGGATGACCACTTGAACAGACTCCATTATAAATGTGATAACGATGTCAAATACGGATAAACAAGGGAACATGATGAGAACCACAAACCCACTTGTAAAAGAGATGGATTATCTGTACCTAGTTAGTTGTTTCTGCAGGACTGCCTGGGGTTTGTACTTAGCAAGTCTAATAAAGCTCTCTGGACTCAACTTTGCTGGACTCCAGGGCTCATGTGGACTTTCAAGACCAGTTGTGTCTTGGACTTTAAAAACACTTTGTTTGAGAAAGAAGGCGTTGAGTCTCAGGTGGGAAGAGGCTCAGTCTCCAACGGGACCCTGACTGGGCCTCACAGCCCTGCTGGAAAATCCACATCAACACCTCCTCACACTCAGACCTGATGACAATCAAACAGACCCTCTGCAGTAAGACAACCACACACTCACAGCAGTTCATAAACTGGGACTTGAACTAAGCTGCACTTTTCTCACATTTTCTCTGTACACGTCTTAGACAAATAAAAATATAAAACACCCTCGTGTGTACTGGGTCATTAGGGCCTGAGCCTGAAGGCACTTCAGGCTCAGGCCCTATCATGTATTAGCACCACTAAAACACTACAAACACCCACTAACCAGTGTCCCAGCCCCCCAACACCCATGAGGCAGCTGGGCCAGACGGCCTGGAGCCAGTTTTCACATCCACACCATTCAAAACCTGGTCTTGGACTGTTCTTGCTGTCAATGAGTGTGCGAAATATGCGCATAATGCGCATAATCTAATTTCACCCCCTGGACATGCATGAAATTCGCTGAAAAAAAATCAGTACACTTGTCCAGTCTGGCTAAACATTCACTAATCTAAAGAAAGAAGAAAAAAAAAAACACCCCAAAAATTTAATAGCGCTACCTAGGGAGCCACACATCTAAAAGATAATTTTAGATAATTTGGAGCACATTAACTCCTCCCACAAATGTCCCACAAACATGGGACCAACGCCGTTGGACTCGTCTCATCAAGACCAACAATTCCTCCACTGTGACCCCTCACCTATCTACAACAGAATGTCCACAAATTGGACAAAACTGTCAAAATGAGGACTTTTTTTACTCCACGAACAAAATCTATCTCCTCCTAGGGCATTCATGCTATCGCTTCCAAACTTTCACACATTTCTCTCCCAACTGTGCTGATTAAAAGTTGTTCAAGGTTTTATGTGAATTACTGGGTTTGGATTTTACAAGCCGTCAAAGTGAAGGAGACACGTTTCACCTTCCAATGGAAGTCTATGGGGAGACGGTGTCCTCTCAGGGTACATACTGTCAAACAAACGCTTCTCACGTCTACACCATCCATCCCACAGCTCTACCAACCACACCACTGCATTCCTGACAAAAACCCCTCCAAGAACATGGTGTTCTGTGTCCCTCTGGACCAGCGTATGCCGACTTCTTCCTCTTGTCCCACTCCAGTCCTGGTGCTCCTCCTCTCTCTCCACTCTAGCACAGATCAGAGACAGCAGTGGGGGAGGGGTTCTTAAAGGGCCAGCTCTCAGCTCTGCTCTCACTCTAGCACAGATCAAAGACAGAGCAGTGGGGAGGGGTTCTTAAAGGGCCAGCTCTCAGCTCTGCTCTCCACTCTAGCACAGATCAAAGACAGAGCAGTGGGGAGGGGTTCTTAAAGGGCCAGCTCTCAGCTCTGCTCTCCACTCTAGCACAGATCAAAGACAGAGCAGTGGGGGAGGGGTTCTTAAAGGGCCAGCTCTCAGCTCTGCTCTCCACTCTAGCACAGATCAAAGACAGAGCAGTGGGGGAGGGGTTCTTAAAGGGCCAGCTCTCAGCTCTGCTCTCCACTCTAGCACAGAACAGAGACAGAGCAGTGGGGGAGGGGTTCTTAAAGGGCCAGCTCTCAGCTCTGCTCTCACTCTAGCACAGATCAGAGACAGAGCAGTGGGGAGGGGTTCTTAAAGGGCCAGCTCTCAGCTCTGCTCTCTCTCTAGCACAGATCAAAGACAGAACAGTGGGGGAGGGGTTCTTAAAGGGCCAGCTCTCAGCTCTGCTCTCCACTCTAGCACAGATCAGAGACAGAGCAGTGGGGAGGGGTTCTTAAAGGGCCAGCTCTCAGCTCTGCTCTCACTCTAGCACAGATCAAAGACAGAGCAGTGGGGGAGGGGTTCTTAAAGGGCCAGCTCTCAGCTCTGCTCTCACTCTAGCACAGATCAAAGACAGAACAGTGGGGGAGGGGTTCTTAAAGGGCCAGCTCTCAGCTCTGCTCTCACTCTAGCACAGATCAAAGACAGAACAGTGGGGGAGGGGTTCTTAAAGGGCCAGCTCTCAGCTCTGCTCTCACTCTAGCACAGATCAGAGACAGAACAGTGGGGGAGGGGTTCTTAAAGGGCCAGCTCTCAGTTCTGCTCTCACTCTAGCACAGATCAAAGACAGAACAGTGGGGGAGGGGTTCTTAAAGGGCCAGCTCTCAGCTCTGCTCTCACTCTAGCACAGATCAAAGACAGAGCAGTGGGGAGGGGTTCTTAAAGGGCCAGCTCTCAGCTCTGCTCTCACTCCAGCACAGATCAAAGACAGAGCAGTGGGGGAGGGGTTCTTAAAGGGCCAGCTCTCAGCTCTGCTCTCACTCTAGCACAGATCAAAGACAGAACAGTGGGGGAGGGATTCTTAAAGGGCCAGCTCTCAGCTCTGCTCTCACTCTAGCACAGATCAGAGACAGAGCAGTGGGGAGGGGTTCTTAAAGGGCCAGCTCTCAGCTCTGCTCTCCACTCTAGCACAGATCAGAGACAGAGCAGTGGGGGAGGGGTTCTTAAAGGGCCAGCTCTCAGCTCTGCTCTCACTCCAGCACAGATCAAAGACAGAGCAGTGGGGGAGGGGTTCTTAAAGGGCCAGCTCTCAGCTCTGCTCTCCACTCTAGCACAGATCAGAGACAGAGCAGTGGGGAGGGGTTCTTAAAGGGCCAGCTCTCAGCTCTGCTCTCACTCTAGCACAGATCAAAGACAGAGCAGTGGGGGAGGGGTTCTTAAAGGGCCAGCTCTCAGCTCTGCTCTCCACTCTAGCACAGATCAGAGACAGAGCAGTGGGGAGGGGTTCTTAAAGGGCCAGCTCTCAGTTCTGCTCTCACTCTAGCACAGATCAGAGACAGAGCAGTGGGGAGGGGTTCTTAAAGGGCCAGCTCTCAGCTCTGCTCTGCTCTCACTCTCTGATCAGACTCAGGCTTCTAACTCCTCAACTACAAGGCCTCCACCCTGGACCAGGACACCCTGGGATTCAGGCCGTCGTCAACAAAAATTAAAGTTAAGGTTCTTGAATGTTGATTTGTGCAACAGCTTCCTGTGAAACTCGTGGATGATCACCAGTTGTTGGTGTTCATGTATAAAACATCTGAAACGGTGGCACCACACCATCACTGCTGGAACGCAACGGAATTGCAGAAATATTTTTTTTTCTCTAAATGACACATACATACAAATAATACTATCAAAGTAGTACAAGCATTTGTAAGGACTACTAGGGGACGTGGATCTGTTCCCCACACCTGGAAAGCAGCCTGACGGGGGGACCTGGACTTGGCACCTTTTGCTGGACTCAATTCACTGAATTATGCACCTTGAAGTCACCGTTTTGTCACCAATATCCTTGACCTAACTGTGTAATCGGTTGTTACCAACACACACGTACATGCACATACGTGACCCCACACAGCCGCATCACATCCAGTTGTGTAAGCACTGGTTGGAATCACCCATCAGTACTGAGTGTCCTGCCACATTCACTACATTTCATCAACCACTGTTGAGTTATGATGGAAACGTGTTGTGCCGATGGTTCACGGTTCAAGGTGACGTCACACGCTGGTCGCCGGTGTGTGTGTGTGTGTGTGCGGGTGGGGGGGGGGGCATGGGAGACTTTTTCCTTCTGAAGCTTCCAACTGTCTCGTTCTCCAGTTGCCTTGTGATGAATGTTCTCATCGTCACGGTAAGTAAACCCTCATGGACGATCCTGAACGCCGTACCGCCATTTACAGCAACGTGCTGTGTCATCGATCGCTCACGTTCAACTCATACGGTCTAAATCACGGAGGAGATTTCAGGGGGGGGAGAGTTGGGTCACTACAACCTGGAGTAAGCGCCCGATCATGTGACCTGTACCGATGTCAATCATGTCTGCCCACCAAACAAACAGGAATGGAATATTGGTAAGGGAGCCAAGTATACACACACACACAGACACACACACACACGATCATAATGAGATTCCCCACCCGACACCTGTGTCTCCATCAACTGACTCCTCCGTCCGCCTCATTCTGCCACAACAGTCACTAATAAATGAATTAACGACTGAGACTCTCACGTCATTGAGACAACACCAATCAACTAACATTCAGGATTTCAAAGTTAAAGCCCTGCAGGTCAAATATTCTGTATTTTATCAAAATTCAGGTTGAGATTTGCTGTTATATTCGGGGGAACCGCGTTGGTATACCACCCCGGAAATTTCAGGCCAATCTGGTGGAAAGTTTCAAAATTAAAGCCCCAGATCCACCCTCATTTGTCCGCTCCTCTCAGGATGCAGAGAGGAAACCAGTGACTTCCTAGAAACTTTGTTTGGTGGGGGTGGAGGTGCCGGTTTAAACGTCTCAGAACCACCGAGCTCAGAAAATAAGACAAAACCAACAAGAACAAACAAAAACATCAAAAGTGCATAAAACTGTCCCACATGATGAAAGTGCAGGTCCCGACAGAGGGGGAGGGGAGATTTCAGGACCCGAGCGTCGGAACTCCAGAAACAAACTTCGGGTCATCAGTTCCACCACATTGCGTCTACGCTGATTGATGATGACGTAGATGTGATCGGAACTAAAGTACTCGATGGAGTCCAGCACCCGCACGACGGGACCCGTTCACCGGCAGCGGGTCCCTCCGGGGATCCTCCGGTTTCTGAGGATCACTTTCAGGTGTGGGACAAGTTGAGGTGCCAGAACTCCCTGTCTCTGTCTCTGTCTCTGTCTCTCCCCGTCTATGTCCCAGGCAAACAACGCAACGCCTCTTACTCTCTCACCCGCGGAGTCCGACTTCATCCATCGCGGTACCGGGAGGAAACGAAGCTCCTCGTGCTCCTACGTCCTCGGTAACGCTGCAAGACGCCAAGAGACGAGGCCCGCGGGGCTGAGCCGGGTCTGTTTCTTCACCGCCTGCGGAACCGCCCCCCCCCCCGCCTCTGATTGGCTGGTTCTCGTTGCCGTCCAGACGTCCAGTGATTGGATGCTGTGCCTGTAATTCGTCCTTTTTCTATACAGCTCATCGTTGGAGGGGTGTGTGTGTGTGTGGGGGGGGGGGGGCACACACTACCAGTCAAATGTGTGGAGGCACCTTCTCATCGATGTCTTGTCTTTATTTTTTCTGCTTCCTACATTGTAGTTTCACAGTGAAGACGTCAACTATGTCAAGCAGGCGTGACATGAGCTGCTGATCGTGTTCTGCTCACACGTCACGACCGTATCAGGAGCTGATTGTGTAAAAGTACATGGCGTGACTGATTGTGCAAGTCAGCTTATAGATTTCGTTGTTATATTTTTATTCTTTTGTTTGATGTGAGTTGTTAAGAAATAAGCCAATGGAAGTATATGACGCCTATGACCTGTGCCACGAGAGTTGACCTGTTAGCTTCTATGCTTCTCTCCTAAAGGTCAGGCAGGATGTGGAAGAACATGAGACTGTTTGAAACTTAGAGGATGTTTGCTCATGTTGCTGAGGCGCTAAATACCCAGAATCAAGGATGTGTATGTGTTGACTTTAAGAATATGTCATAAAGATGTTTCTGTGGAAGTTCCCAATGAAGGAGAAAACGATCCAACACCATACTGAGTTGCTCAACACACTTCTTTAATGTCAGAAACGGCACCGGGATCTCCTGCTCATGCAGGCAAATCAAAGGCATCGCTGCACGGAACCTCATTTAAGCTCCTGAACATCTGGAAATTTAGAGATGCTTGACAAGGAGGCCTCACAGCTGGCCTGAGTAAACCAGACGATTTGGAGCCGTTCTGACATCAACAACAACAAGAAGGCACATAAAATAGAGCCAGTTCACATGTGGTGAGAACAGGAAGAGTACATGTCAAGGATATTTGTCCTAAGGCCACGTGAGCTGATATCACATGCATGCTTGACTTATGAGTGTACGTGAGTTCAAAGTATTGTTCAAAGACAACATACAAGACAACAGAAAACCCTTAGTATCAGAATCTATAAAGGTCAAAGAAACTATTGTTCCATCCCTCCATCCATCATCCCTCCCTCCCTCCATGTTCCCCCTCTTCTCCTGATGAGGGTGGTGGGGGTGGAGCCTATCCCAGCAGCCTTCCCCCTGGACAGGTCACCAGTCCATGGCAGGGCCAACACATAGAGACAGACAACCATTGGCTCTCCCAGCCACGCCTACGGTCAATTTAGAGTCTGGATTAACCTGGTCCCTCTTGATGTCTTTGGACTGTGGAGGAAGCTGGAGTACCAGAGAGAACCCAGCAGGAACAGGGAGAACATGGAGACTCACCAAGAAAGACCCCGTGCTCCAGCCGGGGCTCCACCCACAACCTTCTTGCTGGGGGGCCACCGTGAGGACCACTGCTCCACCGGGCTGCTGAAAATATTGGTCAATTAATACGTTTTATATTTGGACGGCACGGTGGAGCAGTGGTCCTCACGGTGGCCCCCCAGCAAGAAGGTTGTTTGGTGTCACTGCTGGGAAAAATGTTGAAAAAAATGTCAGTGTTACGTGCGGGAGGTGGGGGGATAGTGGGATAATACAGGGACACTGGAGACGGGGGAACTGGAGACTGCAGACTCCTGAAGCTTGAATTAACAAAACACGCCTCTCCAACGTACCTAGCACGCAGCAACGGACCATCAACATAACAGGGGAACACACAGGGGTTAAATACAAGAGGGCGAACAAGACACAGGTGGTGCAGTCACCCAGGTGAGACACATGAGGTAATCACAGGAGGGAAGTCAGGAAGACAGGACATGACTACAAAATAAAACAGGAGCACTAGACAGGGATCGTGACAGTCAGAGTGCAGCGCCGCCTAAGAGAGACAAAGAGGGATTGTGGAAGTGTCAGATCGCCTTGAGGGCGATGCTGTGTGGAGCTGGAGAGAAAAAGGAAGGACAAATGTTGTAAAGAAACGTCTGTTCGCTTAGAAAAGGGACAGGACAAAAGAGAAGAAAATCAAACAGTTCACAGTGGTGAAGCCGGGCGGTGCTGCTATTGTTGTGTTTCCTGTCAACGTACGGACACCGTGATCTTGAACGGCCGCGGTCCAAGATTATTAACTGTCTTGTTAGAAGTTGTTGTCTGTATTGTTGTTATATGCACATATTTTAAGAAATAATCACATCGTGGTGGAGCGGTGTTGAGACAGAGCAGCTGATTGAACCTAACCTATAAGACGATATTGTTATTAGTGTACCATTCAGAGGAGACACGCGGGATGGAGTTGCTCAGTGCACTTTTGCATTACATCCATAATTTCTTCTGACTTTGTATAAACTGAATATTAATCATGGGGTCACAAGCAGCAGGTCATCACAGACTAAGAAAGTTGATATTAAAAATAAAACAGATAATGACTTGAAAAGAGAGGAAAGCTATGAAAAACAACTGGGAACAAACCCTCATTGAAAAGAAACACCCATCAAAGCAGCTTCTCAGAGGACACCTGGGGAATGGATTCAGTCCAAACTGGGGTCTGATCACGTGGAGCCGCTTCTGACTGACCTCTCAGGATGGACAGAGGACCGCGATCAATACATCAGGAATTGATTTGGATTAAACTTCAGCATTCATTTGTGGCGAGTGCCACAACACCTATGTCCTCATTAGGAAGAGGCTTGTTGAGCAAAATTAAATGCAACTATTTCTTGCTCACCTGAAGGCATTGAGATTCACATTCCTGCTAATAAGAAAAATCATTTTCTTGCAGTCAAGGAATTCATCTGTTTTGACAAATTTTGGTTTCATTTCCAAACTGTTTGATGTGGACCAAATCAAGGAAATGGCATTATGCCAAGCTGCTTTTGCTGCTCGGATTTTGAAACTGAAACCAGACAACCCACCATTTTCAGACACGCAAATTAATCAACGTGACAGACAGACAGACAGACAGACAGACAGACAGACAGATTACTTTATCAATCCCTTTTGGACGTTCCGCCAGGGAAATTGCAATCTCCTAAAGATTCACAGCACTGTTACCATAAAGGTAAAAAGAATAGATATAAATAGAACTGTATAGAAAAATAGAAAAGAAAAGAAAACAAAGACTATATATGTATATATATATATATATATGTATACATATATATACATATATGTATATATGTATGTGTGTATATGTATATATATATGTATATATATGTATGTGTGTATATATATGTATATATATGTATGTGTGTATATGTATATATGTATATATATATATATGTGTGTGTGTGTGTATATATATATACATATATATGTATGTGTGTATACGTATATATATATACATATATATACACACACATACATATATATACATATATATATATATATACACATATATATACACATATATATACATATATATACATATATACATATATACATATATATGTATAATGAATAATGATTGAATAATAATTGTTAGAGTGATTCGTATTTTATCTCATCATTTATTCACATTCACACATTTCTTCTCCGGAGCCTTCAGGCTCCCCTCATCCCAGATCCCGGGTGCTGCTGGAGGAGGCTCCAGACCTGAAGAGGCTCCAGCTGCCACCCGTAGCTCCACCTGCTCACGTCCTTGTCTGTCCATAAGTCTCTCCTCCTTTCTCTCCCTCTTTATCTCTGTCCCTCTCTTTCCTTCTGTCTCTCTGTCTTCCTTCATTCTCTGTCTTTGTCTCTGTCCATCAGTCTCTCCTCCTTTCTCTCCCTCTTTATCTCTGTCCCTCTCTTTCCTTCTGTCTCTCTGTCTTCCTCCATTCTCTGTCTTTGTCTCTGTCCATCAGTCTCTCCTCCTTTCTCTCTCTCTTTATCTCTGTCCCTCTCTTTCCCTCTGTCTCTCTGTCGTTCTCCATTCTCTGTCTTTGTCTCTGTCCATCAGTCTCTCCTCCTTTCTCTCCCTCTTTATCTCTGTCCCTCTCTCTCCTTCTATCTCTCTGTCTTCCTCCATTCTCTGTCTTTGTCTCTGTCCTGCTCTCCTGCTCTCTCTCCGTCCCCTCTGATCCTGGATCTGCTCCACCTTCCTGCTGGTAAAGGAAGGTTCTGGTGGCTGCTGTTGCAGGATGTGCTGCTGATGGAGAATTGTTGGGTGGAGGTTCATTGAAGGAGGGAGGTGCTGGACCTGCTCTACTTGGACAGAGTCAGGACAGAACTTTGGTTGTGATTTGGCGCTATACAAATAAAACTGACTTGACTTGACATTTTGTAACGAACTTCCTTCTAAAGTGACTCTATTCACACACACACACACACACACACACACACACACACACACACACACTGTTCATATATATATATATATATATATATTAAGTTTTATGTCTGAGGCTCCAAGTGCTGGTCTTGGACACACACCTTATATGGAAACAACGAAAATCCAACACCCCACATGGAGAGGACCACCTGTGTCTCAGACAGGTTTCCTGCATAGCTAACACCTTATATGGAAATAGAGGAGCTTCTATGTCAACCACATGTTTTCGATCACGCCTGTAACTATCTTGCATTAGTCACGTGAAGGGATGTGTGTGAAATGTTATGCTTGTGTAACTGGTGAACACCCACTCGTTTGAAACTGAATAAAGATACACACTGGGGGATCGGAGACGGTTCCAGTCGTCTTGCTGAAGAGACTTGGAAGCTTGCAAGTGTTGTTGTTTGGAAGAGAAGTTGTCACTGTGTGTCTGCTCTCAGTCCACCATGACTGAGTGATCAGGAACTGAGTCTTACCCTCGGGACAAAGAGGATCCCCAACAATAATCATGATAATAATATTAATTGTTATTATTATAACAATAATAATGATGATATAATATGATAATAATATAGTATAACAATAGTAATAAGAATAATAATAATAGCAGTAATAACAATGATGATGATATAATATAATAATAATAATAATAATAATAGCAGCAGTACTACTACTACTACTACTACTACTACTACTACTACTACAACTACTACTACTACTACGACTAATAATAATAATGGCTGCACAGTGGAGCAGTGGTCAGCACTGTGGCCTCACAGCAAGAAGGTTCCTGGTTTGAGTCCCGGCTCGGGCACGGGATCTTTCTGTGTGGAGTCTGCATGTTCTCCCTGTTCCTGCTGGGTTCTCTCTGGTACTCCAGCTTCCTCCCACCGTCCAAAGACATCAATTTGGGGACGAGGCTGATTGATTCTCTAAATTGACCGTAGGTGTGAATGTGAGTGTGAATGGTTGTTCGTCTCTGTATGTTGGCGATGGACTGGCGACCTGTCCAGGGTGAACCCCACCTCTCGCCCGTAGATGCTGGGATAGGCTCCACCCCCCGCGACCCTTACTAGTAAGGAATAAGCGGTAGACGACGATAATAATAATGTACAGTCTCTTATATTGCACGAGTGTCCGGTTGTTATCAGGCAGGTTATTGGCGCTCAGCCCTCTCCTCCAGTCCTTCTGTTGCCCCCCCCCCCTCCTCCCTCCAGTGAGGAGTTTAACAGTTTGATGAGACGAAACCACAGATTCTTGATGAAGGAACAAAAGGAGTGACACTGCAACCTCCTTCAATATTAGCTTGGTTCCTGTAGACTTATGGGCACTGCATGCTCACCATGTAGGGTTACTCAACGTACCTCCTTATCAAGCTAAAATGAACCCCAACAAATACCCAGTCTACATCAAGCAGTACCCACTTTCAAAAGAAAAGGAAGAAGGAATTCGCCCTGTCATTGAGAGTTTACTGAAACAAGGAGTGATCGTCAGAAGGCGATCACAAAATAACACATCCATAAATCCAATCTTAAAACCAGGAACAAACAAGTATCGATTGACACAAGATTTGAGGAAAATCAATGAAGCTGTCTGTCCTCCTGCTGAAATACGACACAGTAGTGGTATGTTCAGCACACTTCTCAATCCCAGTGCATGAGGACACACAAGAACTGTTTGCTTTCACATTCAGAAATGAACAGTTCGTATGGTGTCGATTACCTCAGGGATATGGGGATTCATGTGGATCGAAGCCACCTGGCTGAAGGTGGACACCCAGCTTCTCTCACTCAGCTACAATTTTGCCAGCCAGCTGTCAACTACCTGGGATATGTCTTGAAGGACGGAGGTTGATTCTTATCCCCCGAGCGTGTGAAGGCGATCGAAGACATTGAAAGACCGAAAACAAAGACAGAACTGCTACCTTTTTGGGTGTTGTGAACGACTGCAGAGCGTGGCTCGCTGATCATGCCACCATTGACTCACTGCTGCGCAAAGCAACACTCAAAGACACCCCCGACGCCGTGCGATGGACTGAGGAGAGGAAGCAAGCTTGTCGCCACATCAAGGACCTCCTCTGCACTGCTCCAGCACGAGGATGCCAGACAACAAGCTGACCTTTCACCTCTACGTTGGTGACAACGGCTTGGTCGCTTCTGCTGCCTGAGCTGTCACATGACGCATGGTGACAGGTTGAGACCAGAAGCATGTGACTCCAGAACTCTACCATTGATTGTTCCAGGCACAGGTCCTTGTTTGAGAGCTGTCGCAGCTGTGTGGTGGCGTGATGGATGGTTTTATATCACAATTCATGACTCTGTGTGTGTGTCATGATTCTGTGTGGGTGTCTCATGATTCTGTGTGTGTGTCTCATGATTCTGTGTGTGTGTCATGATTCTGTGTGTGTGTCATGATTCTGTGTGTGTCTCATGATTCTGTGTGTTTCACGATTCTGTGTGTCATGATTCTGTGTGTCTCATGATTCTGTGTGTGTGTCATGATTCTGTGTGTGTCTCATGATTCTGTGTGTGTGTCATGATTCTGTGTGTGTGTCATGATTCTGTGTGTGTGTCATGATTCTGTGTGTGTCTCATGATTCTGTGTGTCATGATTCTGTGTGTGTTTCACGATTCTGTGTGTCATGATTCTGTGTGTGTCATGATTCTGTGTGTCATGATTCTGTGTGTCTCATGATTCTGTGTGTGTGTCATGATTCTGTGTGTCATGATTCTGTGTGTGTTTCACGATTCTGTGTGTCATGATTCTGTGTGTCTCATGATTCTGTGTGTGTGTCATGATTCTGTGTGTCATGATTCTGTGTGTCATGATTCTGTGTGTCATGATTCTGTGTGTGTTTCACGATTCTGTGTGTCATGATTCTGTGTGTCATGATTCTGTGTGGAGTAGGTCTAGGAAGGTCTAGGAAGGAATACTGGAGACAACACAGATAGACACTCCAAGATATAAGACAACAGAAAAACACTTCCTACCAGCAGTGAAGCACAGACCAGACTGTTTAGAGTGGACGGGTGAAAAGGTCACAACAGGGAATAGCAGGAGTGTAGCTCATGCTAGCATCACTCCCTCAAGCTAATTAAGTCAGAACAGAGTCCACAAGAATGTCTATGGTGGGATGAGGCCGTGAAAGATAAGAGCATGGCCGTAAATCGGAAAGAGGTTTTAATCTTCACAGCTGCAACAACAAGGACATGATGGACCAGAAGGGACTGGCATGGGGTCAGACAGAAGATCCTGCAACAGACATGAAGATCAAAAATACACACTTGCACGCAGAAGCGATCACATCAGCACCTCCTTGTAACACATAAAACTGGAGAAGATAGTGAGATCGTTGGACTTCCTGCCCCAACGCCAGGGACGACGCATCTGCGTATGCTGACTCCAGCATAGGGGAAGACGATCTCCAGAGCTCTGGATTCTTTCCTGTTAATCTGAATAAATTCTTTTGAACCAACTGGAAGGTGTCCTCTCCGGATTTGGAACAGCGCAATGTAGACTCTGTGGGTCCTTCTGATTGATTAATGATGACTTGTTGAAAAAGTCCTACAGTCATGATTCTGTGTGTTTCACGATTCTGAGTGTCATGATTCTGTGTGTCTCATGATTGTGTGTGTGTCTCACGATTCTGCGTGTCATGATTCTGTGTGTGTGTCTCAGGATTCTGTGTGTGTCATGATTCTGTGTGTGTCATGATTCTTTGTGTCTCATGATTCAGTGTGTCTCACGATTGTTTGTGTGTTTCACGATTCTGTGTGAGTCATGACTCAGAGTGTCTCATGATTCTGTCTGTGTCTCATGATCGTGTGTGTTTCATGACTGTGTGCGTCATTCCTCTGTGTGTGTCTCATGATTCTGTGTGTGTATCATGACTCTGTGTGTGTCTCATGATTCTGTGTGTGTGTGTCATGATTCTGTGCGTGTCATGATTCTGTGTCTCATGATTCTGTGTGTCTCATGATTGTGTGTGTGTCTCACGATTCTGCGTGTCATGATTCTGTGTGTGTGTCATGATTCTGTGTGTGTCTCACGATTGTTTGTGTGTTTCACGATTCTGTGTGTGTCATCATTCTATGTGTCATGATTCTGTGTGTGTGTCTCATGATTCTGTGTGTGTCATGATTCTGTGTGTGTCATGATTCTATGTGTCATGATTCTGTGTCTCATGATTCTGTGTGTCTCATGATTGTGTGTGTGTCTCACGATTCTGCGTGTCATGATTCTGTGTGTGTGTCATGATTCTGTGTGTGCCTCACGATTGTTTGTGTGTTTCACGATTCTGTGTGTGTCATGATTCTATGTGTCATGATTCTGTGTGTGTGTCTCATGATTCTGTGTGTTTCACGATTCTGTGTGTGTCATGATTCTATGTGTCATGATTCTGTGTGTGTGTCTCATGATTCTGTGTGTGTGTCATGATTCTGTGTGTCATGATTCTGTGTGTGTCATGATTCTGTGTGTTTGTCATGATTCTGTGTGTCTCATGATCATGTGTGTGTCATGACTCTGTGTGTCATGATTCTGTGTGTCTCATGGTTCTGTGTTTCACGATTCTGTCTGTGTCATGATTCTGTGTGTGTGTCTCATGATTCTGTGTGTTTCATGACTCTGTGTGTGTGTCTCATGATTCTGTGTGTCATGATTCTGTGTGTGTGTCTCATGATTCTGTGTGTGTCATGATTCTGTGTGTGTCATGATTCTGTGTGTGTCATGATTCTGTGTGTCATGATTCTGTGTGTGTGTCTCATGATTCTGTGTGTGTCATGATTCTGTGTGTGTCATGATTCTGTGTGTGTTATGATTCTGTGTGTCATGATTCTGTGTGTGTGTTTCATGATTCTGTGTGTGTCATGATTCTGTGTGTCTCATGATTCTGTGTGTGTGTCTCATGATTCTGTCTGTCTCATGATCATGTGTGTGTTTCATAACTCTGTGTGTGTCTCATGATCATGTGTGTGTGTCATTACTCTGTGTCATGACTCTGTGTGTGTCATTATTCTGTGTGTGTCATGACTCAGAGTGTCTCATGATTCTGTCTGTGTCTCATGATCATGTGTGTTTCATGACTGTGTGCGTCATTCCTGTGTGTGTCTGATGATTCTGTGTGTGTGTCATGACTCTGTGTGTGTCTCATGATTCTGTGTGTGTCATGACTGTGTGTGTCATGACTCTATCTGTGTCTCATGATTCTGTGTGTGTCTCATGATTCTGTGTGTGTCTCATGATTCTGTCTGTGTCTCATGATCATGTGTGTGTTTCATGATTCTGTGTGTGTCATGATTCTGTGTGTGTTTCACGATTCTGTGTGTCATGATTCTGTGTGTTTGTCATGATTCTGTGTGTGTGTCTCATGATCATGTGTGTGTGTCATGATTCTTTGTGTGTTTCACGATTCTGTGTGTCATGATTCTGTGTTTCACGATTCTGTCTGTGTCTCATGATCATGTGTGTGTCATGACTCTGTGTGTCATGACTCTGTGTGTCTCATGATTCTGTCTGTGTCTTGATCATGTGTGTGTTTCATATCTGTGTGTGTGTCTCATGATCATGTGTGTGTGTCATGACTCTGTCTGTGTGTCATGATTCTGTGTGTTTGTCATGATTCTGTGTGTGTCATGATTCTGTGAGTGTCTTGATTCTGTGTGTGTCTCATGATTCTGTGTGTCTCACGATTCTGTGTGAGTCATGATTCTGTGTGTCATGATTCTGTGTGTGTCATGATTCTGTGTGTCTCATGATTCTGTGTGTGTCATGATTCTGTGTGTGTCTCATGATTCTGTGTGTGTCATGATTCTGTGTCATGATTCTGTGTGTGTCTCATGATTCTGTGTGTGTCTCATGATTCTGTGTGTTTGTCATGATTCTGTGTGTGTGTCTCATGATTCTGTGTGTGTCTCATGATTCTGTGTGTCATGACTCTGTGTCATGATTTTGTGTCTCATGATTCTGTGTGTCTCATGATTCTGTGTGTGTCATGATCATGTGTGTGTCATGATTCTGTGTGTGTCATGATTCTGTGTGTGTCATGAATCTGTGTGTCTCACGATTGTGTGTGTTTCTCACGATTCTGTGTGTCATGATTCTGTGTGTGTGTCTCATGATTCTGTGTGTGTCATGATTCTTTGTGTGTTTCACGATTCTGTGTGAGTCATGATTCTCTGTGTCTCACGATTCTGTGTGTGTCTCACGATTCTGTGTGTGTCTCACGATTGTGTGTGTTTCTCACGATTCTGTGTCTCACGATTCTGTGTGTGTGTCATAACACTGTGTGTGATTCATAACACTGTGTGTGTGTCATGATCCTGTGTGTGTCATGATTCTGTGTGTGTCTTACGATTCTGTGTGTCATGATTCTGTGTGTGTCTAATGATTCTGTGTGTCATGATTCTGTGTGTCTCATGATTCTGTGTGTCTCATGATTGTTTGTGTGTCTCACGATTCTGTGTGTCATGATTCTGTGTGTGTCTCATGATTCTGTGTGTCATGATTCTGTGTGTCTCATGATTCTGTGTGTCTCACGATTGTGTGTGTGTTTCACGATTGTGTGTGTGTTTCACGATTCTGTGTGAGTCATGATTCTGTGTGTCTCACGATTGTGTGTGTCATGATTCTGTGTGTGTCTCATGATTCTGTGTGTCTCACGATTGTGTGTGTCATGATTCTGTGTGTGTCTCATGATTCTGTGTGTGTGTCATAACACTGTGTGTGTCATGATTCTGTGTGTGTGTCATGATTCTGTGTGTGTCATGATTCTGTGTGTGTCTTACGATTCTGTGTGTCATGATTCTATGTGTGTCTCATGATTCTGTGTGTGTCATGATTCCCTGTGTGTCATGATTCTGTGTGTCTCATGATTGTGTGTGTGTCTCACGATTCTGTGTGTCATGATTCTGTGTGTGTGTCTCATGATTCTGTGTGTATGTCATGATTCTGTGTGTGTCATGATTCTGTGTTTTTCATGATTCTTTGTGTCTCATGATTCTGTGTGTCTCACGATTGTGTGTGTGTTTCACGATTCTGTGTGAGTCATGATTCTGTGTGTCATGATTCTGTGTGTCTCACGATTGTGTGTGTGTGTCTCACGATTCTGTGTGTGTGTCATGATTCTGTGTGTCATGATTCTGTGTGTCTCACGATTGTGTGTGTGTCTCACAATTCTGTATGTGTCATGACTCTGTGTGTCATTATTCTGTGTGTGTCATGACTCTGTATGTCTAATGATTCTGTGTGTGTCTCATGATTCTGTCTGTGTCTCATGATTGTTTCTGTGTCTCATGATCATGTGTGTGTTTCACGATTCTGTGTGTCATGATTCTGTGTGTCTCACGATTCTGTGTCATGATTCTGTGTGTGTGTCTCATTTTTCTGTCTGTGTCTGATGATTCTGTGTGTCTGATGATCATGTGTGTGTTTCATGACTCTGTGTGTGTCATGACTCTGTGTGTGTCTCATGATCATGTGTGTGTTTCATGACTCTGTGTGTTTCATGATTCTGTGTGTGTCATGACTGTGTGTGTGTCGCATGATTCTGTGTGTCTCATGATTCTGTCGGTGTCTCATGATCATGTGTTTGTTTCATGACTCTGTGTGTGTCATGACTCTGTGTGTGTCTCATGATCATGTGTGTGTTTCATGACTCTGTGTGTTTCATGATTCTGTGTGTGTCATGACTGTGTGTGTGTCTCATGATTCTTTCTCTCTCATGATTCTGTCTGTGTCTCATGATTCTGTGTGTGTCTCATGATTCTTTCCGTGTCTCATGATCGTGTGTGTTTTTCTTGATTCTGTGTGTCATGACTCTGTGTGCGTCTCATGATCATGTGTGGGTTTCATGACTCTGTGTGTGTCATGACTCTGTGTGTGTCTCATGATTCTGTGTGTGTTTCATGATTCTGTGTGTGTCATGATTCTGTGTGTGTTTCATGATTCTGTGTGTGTCATGATTCTGTGTGTCATTACTCTGTGTGTCATGATTCTGTGTGTCATGACTCTGTGTGTCATGATTCTGTGTGTGTCATGACTCAGTGTGTGTCTCATGATTCTTTGTGTGTCTCATGATTCTGTCTGTCTCATGATTTTGTCTGTGTCTCATGATCATGTGTGTGTTTCATGACTCTGTGTGTGTCATGACTCTGTGTGTGTCTCATAACTTTGTGTGTGTCATGACTCTGTGTGTCATGATTCTGTGTGTGTGTCTCATGATTCTGTTTTTCATGATTCTGTGTGTGTGTCTCATGATCATGTGTGTGTCATGATTCAGTGTGTCATGATTCTGTGTGTTTGTCATGATTCTGTGTGTGTGTCTCATGATCATGTGTGTGTCATGACTCTGTGTGTCATGATTCTGTGTGTCTCATGATTCTGTGTGTGTCATGATTCTGTGTGTGTCTCATGATCATGTGTGTGTCATGACTCTGTGTGTCTCATGATTCTGTGTGTGTGTCGCATTATTCTGTGTGTCTCATGATTCTGTCTGTGTCTCATGATCATGTGTGTGTTTCATGACTCTGTGTGTGTCATGACTCTGTGTGTGTGTCTCATGATTCTGTGTGTTTCATGACTCTGTGTTTGTCTCATGACTGTGTGTGTCATGATTCTGTGTGTCATGACTCTGTGTGTGTGTCATGATTCTGTGTGTGTCATGATTCTGTGTGTTTGTCATGACTCTGTGTGTGTCTCATGATCATGTGTGTGTTTCATGACTCTGTGTGTTTCATGATTCTGTGTGTGTCATGACTGTGTGTGTGTCTCATGATTCTTTCTCTCTCATGATTCTGTCTGTGTCTCATGATTCTGTGTGTGTCTCATGATTCTTTCCGTGTCTCATGATCGTGTGTGTTTTTCTTGATTCTGTGTGTCATGACTCTGTGTGCGTCTCATGATCATGTGTGGGTTTCATGACTCTGTGTGTGTCATGACTCTGTGTGTGTCTCATGATTCTGTGTGTGTTTCATGATTCTGTGTGTGTCATGATTCTGTGTGTGTTTCATGATTCTGTGTGTGTCATGATTCTGTGTGTCATTACTCTGTGTGTCATGATTCTGTGTGTCATGACTCTGTGTGTCATGATTCTGTGTGTGTCATGACTCAGTGTGTGTCTCATGATTCTTTGTGTGTCTCATGATTCTGTCTGTCTCATGATTTTGTCTGTGTCTCATGATCATGTGTGTGTTTCATGACTCTGTGTGTGTCATGACTCTGTGTGTGTCTCATAACTTTGTGTGTGTCATGACTCTGTGTGTCATGATTCTGTGTGTGTGTCTCATGATTCTGTTTTTCATGATTCTGTGTGTGTGTCTCATGATCATGTGTGTGTCATGATTCAGTGTGTCATGATTCTGTGTGTTTGTCATGATTCTGTGTGTGTGTCTCATGATCATGTGTGTGTCATGACTCTGTGTGTCATGATTCTGTGTGTCTCATGATTCTGTGTGTGTCATGATTCTGTGTGTGTCTCATGATCATGTGTGTGTCATGACTCTGTGTGTCTCATGATTCTGTGTGTGTGTCGCATTATTCTGTGTGTCTCATGATTCTGTCTGTGTCTCATGATCATGTGTGTGTTTCATGACTCTGTGTGTGTCATGACTCTGTGTGTGTGTCTCATGATTCTGTGTGTTTCATGACTCTGTGTTTGTCTCATGACTGTGTGTGTCATGATTCTGTGTGTCATGACTCTGTGTGTGTGTCATGATTCTGTGTGTGTCATGATTCTGTGTGTTTGTCATGATTCTGTGTGTGTCATGATTCTGTGTGTCTTGAGTCTGTGTGTCTCATGACTGTGTGTCATGATTCTGTGTGTCATGATTCTGTGTGTGTCATGATTCTGTGTGTGTGTCTCATAATTCTGTGTGTGTCTCATGATTCTTTGTGTCTCATGATTCTGTGTGTCATGATTCTGTGTGTGTCATGACTCTGTGTATGTCATGACTCTGTGTGTGTCTCATGATTCTGTGTGTGTCATGATTCTGTGTGTGTCATGATTCTGTGTGTGTCATGATTCTGTGTGTTTGTCATGATTCTGTGTGTGTTTTATGATTCTTTGTGTCTCATGATTCTGTGTGTGTCTCACGATTCTGTGTGTCATGATTCTGTGTGTGTGTCTCATGACTCTGTGTGTGTCATGATTCTGTGTGTTATGACTCTTTGTGTGTGTCTCATGATTCTGTGTGTGTAATGATTCTGTGTGTCTTTCATGATTCTGTGTGTGTCATGATTCTATATGTGTCATGACTCTGTGTGTGTCATGACTCTGTGTGTCATTATTCTGTGTGTGTCATGACTCTGTATGTCTAATGATTCTTTGTGTGTCTCATGATTCTGTCTGTGTCTCATGATTCTGTCTGTGTCTCATGATTCTGTGTGTTTGTCATGATTCTGTGTGTGTCTCATGATTCTTTCTGTATCTCATGATTGTTTCTGTGTCTCATGATCATGTGTGTGTTTCACGATTCTGTGTGTCATGATTCTGTGTGTCTCACGATTCTGTGTCATGATTCTGTGTGTGTGTCTCATGATTCTGTCTGTGTCTGATGATTCTGTGTGTCTGATGATCATGTGTGTGTTTCATGACTGTGTGTCTGTCATGACTCTGTGTGTGTCTCATGATCATGTGTGTGTTTCATGACTCTGTGTGTGTCATGACTCTGTGTTTGTTTCATGACTCTGTGTGTGTCATGACTCTGTGTGTGTCATGATTCTGTGTGTGTCATGATTCTTTCTCTCTCATGATTCTGTCTGTGTCTCATGATTCTGTCTGTGTCTCATGATTCTGTGTGTGTCTCATGATTCTTTCCGTGTCTCATGATCATGTGTGTTTTTCTTGATTCTGTGTGTCATGACTCTGTGTGCGTCTCATGATCATGTGTGGGTTTCATGACTCTGTGTGTGTCATGACTCTGTGTGTGTCTCATGATTCTGTGTGTGTTTCATGATTCTGTGTGTGTCATGATTCTGTGTGTGTCATTACTCTGTGTCTCATGATTCTGTGTGTCATGACTCTGTGTGTCATGATTCTGTGTGTGTCATGACTCAGTGTGTGTCTCATGATTCTCTGTGTGTCTCATGATTCTGTCTGTCTCATGATTTTGTCTGTGTCTCATGATCATGTGTGTGTTTCATGACTCTGTGTGTGTCATGACTCTGTGTGTGTCTCATGACTTTGTGTGTGTCATGACTCTGTGTGTCATGATTCTGTGTGTCTCATGATTCTGTTTTTCATGATTCTGTGTGTGTGTCTCATGATCATGTGTGTGTCATGATTCAGTGTGTCATGATTCTGTGTGTTTGTCATGATTCTGTCTGTGTCTCATGATCATGTGTGTGTTTCATGAATCTGTGTGTGTCATGACTCTGTGTGTGTCTCATGATCCTGTGTGTTTCATGACTCTGTGTGTGTCATGACTCTGTGTGTCATTATTCCGTGTGTGTCATGACTCAGTGTGTGTCTCATGATTCTGTGTGTGTGTCTCATGATTCTGTCTGTGTCTCATGATTCTGTCTGTGTCTCATGATCATGTGTGTGTCTCATGACTCTGTGTGTGTCATGACTCTGTGTGTGTCTCATGATTCTGTGTGTTTCATGACTCTGTGTTTGTCTCATGACTGTGTTTCATGATTCTGTGTGTCATGACTCTGTGTGTGTCTCATGATTCTGTGTGTTTCATGATTCTGTGTGTGTCATGACTGTGTGTGTGTCGCATGATTCTGTGTGTGTCTCATGATTCTCTGTGTCATGATTCTGTGTGTGTCATGATTCTGTGTGTCTTGAGTCTGTGTGTCTCATGACTGTGTGTCATGATTCTGTGTGTCATGATTCTGTGTGTGTCATGATTCTGTGTGTCATGATTCTGTGTGTGTCATGATTCTGTGTGTTTGTCATGATTCTGTGTGTGTTTTATGATTCTTTGTGTCTCATGATTCTGTGTCTCATGATCCTGTGTGTGTCATGATACTGTGTGTGTCTCACGATTCTGTGTGTCATGATTCTGTGTGTGTGTCTCATGATTCTGTGTGTGTCTCATGATTCTCTGTGTCATGATTCTGTGTGTGTCATGATTCTGTGTGTCTTGAGTCTGTGTGTCTCATGACTGTGTGTCATGATTCTGTGTGTCATGATTCTGTGTGTGTCATGATTCTGTGTGTTTGTCATGATTCTGTGTGTGTTTTATGATTCTTTGTGTCTCATGATTCTGTGTCTCATGATCCTGTGTGTGTCATGATACTGTGTGTGTCTCACGATTCTGTGTGTCATGATTCTGTGTGTGTCATGACTCTGTGTATGTCATGACTCTGTGTGTCTCATGACTCTGTGTGTCTCATGATTCTGTGTGTGTGTCATGATTCTGTGTGTCTGTCATGACTCTGTGTATGTGTCATGATTCTGTGTGTGTCATGATTCTGTATGTTTGTCATGATTCTGTGTGTGTTTTATGATTCTTTGTGTCTCATGTTTCTGTGCGTGTCTCATGATTCTGTGTGTCTTGAGTCTGTGTGTCTCATGACTCTGTGTGTGTCATGATTCTGTGTGTTATGACTCTTTGTGTGTGTCTCATGATTCTGTATGTGTGTCATGATTCTGTATGTGTCATGATTCTGTGTGTGTTTCACGATTCTGTGTGTCATGATTCGGTGTGTCATGATTCTGTGTGTGTGTCGTGCTTCTGTGTGTGTGTCTCATGATTCTGTGTGTGTGTCATGACTCTGTGTGTGTCATGATTCTGTGTGTGTCATGACTCTGTGTGTGTCATGACTCTGTGTGTGTCATGATTCTGTGAGTGTGTCTCATGATTCTATGTGTGTCTCATGATTCTGTGTGTGTCATGACTCTGTGTGTCTCATGATTTTGTATGTCTCATGATTCTGTCCGTGTCTCATGAATATTTGTGTTTCATGACTCTGTGTGTGTCATGATTCTGTCTGTCTCTTGATCATGTGTGTGTTTCATGACTCTGTGTGTCTCATGGTTCTGTCTGTCTCTTGATCATGTGTGTGTTTCATAACTCTGTGTGTCTCATGATCATGTGTGTGTGTCATGAGTCTGTGTGTGTGTCATGATTCTGTGTGTTTGTCATGATTCTGTGTGTGTCATGATTCTGTGTGTGTCTCATGATTCTGTGTGTTTGTCATGATTCTGTGTGTGTGTCTCATGATTCTGTGTGTGTGTTATGATTCCTTGTGTCATGACTCTGTGTGTCATGATTCTGTGTGTGGGTCTCATGATTCTGTGTGTGTCATGATTCTGTGTGTGTCATGATTCTGTGTGTCTCACGATTGTGTGTGTTTCTCACGATTCTGTGTGACATGATTCTGTGTGTCTCACGATTGTGTGTTTTTCTCACGATTCTGTGTGTCATGATTCTGTGTGTGTGTCTTACGATTCTGTGTGAGTCATGATTCTCTGTAAGTCTCACGATTCTGTGTGTGTCTCACGATTGTGTGTGTGTCTCATGATTCTGTGTGTGTCATGATTCTGTGTGTGTCTCATGATTCTGTGTGTCATGATTCTGTGTGTGTCATGATTCTGTGTGTGTCTCATGATTCTGTGTGTCATGATTCTGTGTGTGTGTCATGATTTTGTGTGTTTCACGATTCTGTGTCATGATTCTGTGTGTTTGTCATGATTCTGTGTGTCTCATGATTCTGTGTGTCTCATGATTCTTTGTGTGTTTCACGATTCTGTGTGTCATGATTCTGTGTGTCACATGATTCTGTGTGTCATGATTCTGTGTGTGTTTCACGATTCTGTGTGTCTCATGATTCTGTGTGTGTCATGATTCTGTGTGTTTCAAGATTCTGTGTGTCATGATTCTTTGTGTCTCATGATTCTGTCTGTCTCATCATCATGTGTTTGTTTCATGACTCTGTGTGTGTCATGACTCTGTGTGTGTCTCATGATCATGTGTGTGTTTCATGACTCTGTGTGTGTCATGACTCTATGTGTGTCTCATGATTCTGTGTGTGTCATGATTCTGTGTGTCATGACTCTGTGTGTCATTATTCTGTATGTTTCATGACTCTGTGTGTGTTATGACTCTGTGTTTCATTATTCTGTGTGTGTCATGACTCTGTGTGTCATGATTCTGTGTCATGATTCTGTGTGTCATGATTCTGTGTGTCATGATTCTGTGTGTGTGTCGCATGATTCTTTGTGTCTCATGATTCTGTCTGTCTCATCATCATGTGTTTGTTTCATGACTGTGTGTTTCATGACTATGTGTGTGTCTCATGATCATGTGTGTGTTTCATGATTCTGTGTGTGTCATGACTCTATGTGTGTCTCATGATTCTGTGTGTGTGTCATGATTCTGTGTGTCATGACTCTGTGTGTCATGATTCTGTGTGTGTCATGACTCAGTGTGTGTCTCATGATTCTCTGTGTGTCTCATGATTCTGTCTGTCTCATGATTTTGTCTGTGTCTCATGATCATGTGTGTGTTTCATGACTCTGTGTGTGTCATGACTCTGTGTGTGTCTCATGACTTTGTGTGTGTCATGACTCTGTGTGTCATGATTCTGTGTGTGTCTCATGATTCTGTTTTTCATGATTCTGTGTGTGTGTCTCATGATCATGTGTGTGTCATGATTCAGTGTGTTTGTCATTATTCTGTGTGTGTGTCTCATGATCATGTGTGTGTCATGACTCTGTGTGTCATGATTCTGTGTGTCTCATGATTCTGTGTGTGTCATGATTCTGTGTGTGTGTCTCATGATCATGTGTGTGTAATGACTCTGTGTGTCATGATTCTGTGTGTCTCATGATTCTGTGTGTGTGTCGCATTATTCTGTGTGTCTCATGATTCTGTCTGTGTCTCATGATCATGTGTGTGTTTCATGAATCTGTGTGTGTCATGACTCCTTGTGTGTCTCATGATCCTGTGTGTTTCATGACTCTGTGTGTGTCATGACTCAGTGTGTGTCTCATGATTCTGTGTGTGTGTCTCATGATTCTGTCTGTGTCTCATGATCATGTGTGTGTCTCATGACTCTGTGTGTGTCATGACTCTGTGTGTGTCTCATGATTCTGTGTGTTTCATGATTCTGTGTGTGTCATGACTGTGTGTGTGTCGCATGATTCTGTGTGTGTCTCATGATTCTCTGTGTCATGATTCTGTGTGTGTCATGATTCTGTGTGTCTTGAGTCTGTGTGTTTCATGACTGTGTGTCATGATTCTGTGTGTCATGATTCTGTGTGTGTCATGATTCTGTGTGTTTGTCATGATTCTGTGTGTGTTTTATGATTCTTTGTGTCTCATGATTCTGTGTCTCATGATCCTGTGTGTGTCATGATACTGTGTGTGTCTCATGACTCTGTGTGTGTCATGATTCTGTGTGTTATGACTCTTTGTGTGTGTCTCATGATTCTGTGTGTGTGTCATGATTCTGTGTGTCTGTCATGACTCTGTGTATGTGTCATGATTCTGTGTGTGTCATGATTCTGTGTGTTTGTCATGATTCTGTGTGTGTTTTATGATTCTTTGTGTCTCATGATTCTGTGCGTGTCTCATGATTCTGTGTGTCTTGAGTCTGTGTGTCTCATGACTCTGTGTGTGTCATGATTCTGTGTGTTATGACTCTTTGTGTGTGTCTCATGATTCTGTATGTGTATCATGATTCTGTATGTGTCATGATTCTGTGTGTGTCTCATGATTCTGTATGTGTATCATGATTCTGTGTGTCATGATTCGGTGTGTCATGATTCTGTGTGTGTGTCGTGCTTCTGTGTGTGTGTGTCTCATGATTCTGTGTGTGTGTCATGACTCTGTGTGTGTCATGATTCCATGTGTGTCATGACTCTGTGTGTGTCATGACTCTGTGTGTGTCATGATTCTGTGAGTGTGTCTCATGATTCTATGTGTGTCTCATGATTCTGTGTGTGTCATGATTCTTTGTGTGTCTCATGATTCTGTCCGTTTCTCATGATTCTGTCCGTGTCTCATGAATATTTGTGTTTCATGACTCTGTGTGTGTCATGATTCTGTCTGTCTCTTGATCATGTGTGTGTTTCATGACTCTGTGTGTCTCATGATTCTGTCTGTCTCTTGATCATGTGTGTGTTTCATAACTCTGTGTGTCTCATGATCATGTGTGTGTGTCATGAGTCTGTGTGTGTCATGATTCTGTGTGTTTGTCATGATTCTGTGCGTGTCATCATTCTGTGTGTATGTCATGATTCTGTGTGTTTGTCATGATTCTGTGTGTGTCATGATTCTGTGTGTTTGTCATGATTCTGTGTGTGTCATGATTCTGTGTGTGTCTCATGATTTTGTGTGTTTGTCATGATTCTGTGTGTGTGTCTCATGACTCTGTGTGTGTGATGATTCTGTGTGTGTGTGTGATGATTCTGTGTGTGTCATGATTCTGTGTGTCTCACGATTGTGTGTGTTTCTCACGATTCTGTGTGACATGATTCTGTGTGTCTCACGATTGTGTGTTTTTCTCACGATTCTGTGTGTGTCTCATGATTCTGTGTGTGTCATGATTCTGTGTGTGTTTCACGATTCTGTGTGAGTCATGATTCTGTGTGTGTCTCATGATTCTGTGTGTCATGATTTTGTGTGTTTCACGATTCTGTGTCATGATTCTATGTGTTTGTCATGATTCTGTGTGTCTCATGTTTCTGTGTGTCATGATTCTGTGTGTGTTTCATGATTCTGTGTGTCATGATTCTGTGTGTCTCATGATTCTGTGTGTGTCATGATTCTGTGTGTGTTTCATGATTCTGTGTGTCATGATTCTGTGTGTCTCATGATTCTGTGTGTCATGATTTTGTGTGTTTCACGATTCTGTGTCATGATTCTGTGTGTTTGTCATGATTCTGTGTGTCTCATGATTCTGTGTGTCATGATTCTGTGTGTGTTTCACGATTCTGTGTCATGATTCTGTGTGTTTGTCATGATTCTGTGTGTCTCATGATTCTGTGTGTCATGATTCTGTGTGTGTTTCACGATTCTGTGTCATGATTCTGTGTGTTTGTCATGATTCTGTGTGTCTCATGATTCTGTGTGTCATGATTCTGTGTGTGTTTCACGATTCTGTGTGTCATGATTCTGTGTGTCTCATGATTCTGTGTGTGTCATCATCATGTGTTTGTTTCATGACTCTGTGTGTGTCATGACTCTGTGTGTGTCTCATGATCATGTGTGTGTTTCATGACTCTGTGTGTGTCATGATTCTATGTGTGTCTCATGATTCTGTGTGTGTCATGATTCTGTGTGTCATGACTCTGTGTGTGTCATTATTCTGTATGTGTCATGACTCTGTGTGTGTTATGACTCTGTGTGTCATTATTCTGTGTGTGTCATGACTATGTGGGTCATGATTCTGTGTCATGATTCTGTGTGTCATGATTCTGTGTGTCATGATTCTGTGTGTGTGTCGCATGATTCTTTGTGTCTCATGATTCTGTCTGTCTCATCATCATGTGTTTGTTTCATGACTCTGTGTGTGTCATGACTCTGTGTGTGTCTCATGATCATGTGTGTGTTTCATGATTCTGTGTGTGTCATGACTCTGTGTGTCATGATTCTGTGTGTGTCATGACTCAGTGTGTGTCTCATGATTCTCTGTGTGTCTCATGATTCTGTCTGTCTCATGATTTTGTCTGTGTCTCATGATCATGTGTGTGTTTCATGACTCTGTGTGTGTCATGACTCTGTGTGTGTCTCATGATTTTGTGTGTGTCATGACTCTGTGTGTGTCATGATTCTGTGTGTGTCTCATGATTCTGTTTTTCATGATTCTGTGTGTGTCTCATGATCATGTGTGTGTCATGATTCAGTGTGTCATGATTCTGTGTGTTTGTCATGATTCTGTGTGTGTGTCTCATGATCATGTGTGTGTCATGACTCTGTGTGTCATGATTCTGTGTGTGTCTCATGATCATGTGTTTGTTTCATGACTCTGTGTGTGTCATGACTCTATGTGTGTCTCATGATTCTGTGTGTGTCATGACTCTGTGTGTGTGATGATTCTGTATGTGTCATGACTCTGTGTGTGTCATGAGTCTGTGTGTCATTATTCTGTGTGTGTCATGACTCCGTATGTATAATGATTCATTCTGTGTCTCATGATTCTGTGTATTTGTCATGATTCTGTCTGTATCTCATGATTGTTTCTGTGTCTCATGATCATGTGTGTGTTTCACGATTCTGTGTGTCATGATTCTGTGTGTCTCACGATTCTGTGTCATGATTCTGTGTGTGTGTCTCATGATTCTGTCTGTGTCTGATGATTCTGTGTGTCTGATGATCATGTGTGTTTCATGACTCTGTGTGTGTCATGACTCTGTGTGTGTCTCATGATTCTGTGTGTTTCATGATTCTGTGTGTGTCATGACTGTGTGTGTGTCGCATGATTCTGTGTGTCTCATGATTCTGTCGGTGTCTCATGATCATGTGTTTGTTTCATGACTCTGTGTGTGTCATGACTCTGTGTGTGTCATGATTCTGTGTGTCTCATGATTCTTTCCGTGTCTCATGATCATGTGTGTTTTTCTTGATTCTGTGTGTCATGACTCTGTGTGCGTCTCATGATCATGTGTGGGTTTCATGACTCTGTGTGTGTCATGACTCTGTGTGTGTCTCATGATTCTGTGTGTGTCATTACTCTGTGTCTCATGATTCTGTGTGTCATGACTCTGTGTGTCATGATTCTGTGTGTGTCATGACTCAGTGTGTGTCTCATGATTCTGTGTGTGTCTCATGATTCTGTCTGTGTCTCATGATTTTGTCTGTGTCTCATGATCATGTGTGTGTTTCATGACTCTGTGTGTGTCATGACTCTGTGTGTGTCTCATGACTTTGTGTGTGTCATGACTCTGTGTGTCATGATTCTGTGTGTGTCTCATGATTCTGTTTTTCATGATTCTGTGTGTGTGTCTCATGATCATGTGTGTGTCATGATTCAGTGTCGCATTATTCTGTGTCTCATGATTCTGTCTGTGTCTCATGATCATGTGTGTGTTTCATGAATCTGTGTGTGTCATGACTCTGTGTGTGTCTCATGATCATGTGTGTTTCATGACTCTGTGTGTGTCATGACTCTGTGTGTGTCATTATTCCGTGTGTGTCATGACTCAGTGTGTGTCTCATGATTCTGTCTGTGTCTCATGATCATGTGTGTGTTTCATGACTCTGTGTGTGTCATGACTCTGTGTGTGTCTCATGATTCTGTGTTTCATGACTCTGTGTGTGTCATGACTGTGTGTGTGTCTCATGATTCTGTGTTTCATGACTCTGTGTGTGTCATGACTCTGTGTGTCTCATGATTCTGTGTTTCATGACTCTGTGTGTGTCATGACTGTGTGTGTGTCTCATGATTCTGTGTGTGTGTCATGATTCTGTGTGTGTCATGATTCTGTGTGTTTGTCATGATTCTGTGTGTGTTTTATGATTCTGTGTGTGTCTCATGATTCTGTGTGTCATGATTCTGTGTGTGTCATGAATCTGTGTTTCTTGAGTCTGTGTGTCTCATGACTGTGTGTCATGATTCTGTGTGTCATGATTCTGTGTGTGTGTCTCATGATTCTGTGTGTGTCTCACGATTCTGTGTGTCATGATTCTGTGTGTGTGTCTCATGATTCTGTGTGTGTCATGATTCTGTGTGTGTCATGACTCTGTGTGTGTCTCATGATTCTGTGTGTGTGTCTCATGATTCTGTGTGTCTCATGATTCTGTGTGTGTCATGATTCTGTGTGTGTGTCTCATGATTCTGTGTGTCATGATTCTGTGTGTGTCATGATTCTGTGTGTCATGATTCTGTGTGTGTGTCTCATGATTCTGTGTGTGTCATGATTCTGTGTGTGTCATGATTCTGTGTGTCATGATTCTGTGTCTCATGATTCTGTGAGTGTGTGTCATGATTCTGTCTGTGTGTCATGATTCTGTGTGTGTCATGATTCTGTGTGTCTCATGATTCTGTGTGTGTCATGATTCTGTGTGTGTCATGATTCTGTGTGTGTCATGATTCTCTGTGTCTCATGATTGTCTGTGTCTCATGATTCTGTGTGTAGAGTAGAAGTCCGTACGTCCAAATCAATGATGTAAATACACACGCACAAATCTGACCCAGACATTCTGGTGTTTCAGAGTCAGCATGACATCTTGTAAATGACCTGGTCAGAGTGAACACAAGCGTGCACACACACACACACACACACACACACACACACACACACACACACACACCTATTTTCAAAGTTCATGCCTTTCCAGCTACAACAGACAGGTGGATGGGGAGGCTTCTTCTTGACATGGATAGTTTCTGCTATCCTGTGTAGTCGACTGTCATTCTCTGAGAATGAATTCCTGTTGGCTGTACTCTCTCTCTCTCTCTCTCTCTCTCTCTCTCTCTCTCTCTCTCTCTCTCTCTCTCGCTTTGGTCTCTTCTTTTATTTTGTTACTTGGTGACCAGTGGAGTTTCTGATTGAATCCTCTATCGCTGCTGCTATAATGGTGGAAAAGCACAAACTGTGCTGTGCCAAAATCTTGCCTCTTCTAACTAACAACTAACAACTGCTCACACCAATCCAGCCTTGCACTTAAAATCATTATCACATGGGAACGATACAGAGGAAGAAGATCCTCCACGGGATTGTAAGGAGTTGATAAATTCCACAACAAGTGTAAGGGCAGACTTGCAACAAACACCTTTGGAAAAGGACGATCTCCTTCTGTACTGTGATGGGTCAGCATGAGACCTGATGATCAAACCATACTAGCAGGACATGCAGTCGTTGACAATCAAGGTCAGTGCATGGAAGCTCTCAAGCCACCAGCATCATCTGCTCAAGCTGCAGAATTGGTAGCTCTCACAAGAGCATGCAAAGTTGCATATTCCCAGACTCACGTTATGCCTTCTCAGTCGCGCATGATTGTAGTCAAATATGGGAAAACAGAGGTTTCATAACGACTGCAGGTAAACCAATTCAACACGCTGAGTTAGTGAAGACTCGTTAGCTGCTATGATGCTTCCTGCACAGATCGCGATTGTGAAATGCAGTGGACACTCAAAAGTGGATTCAGAGGTGGCAAGAGGAAATATCTCAGCTGATAAAAATGCTAAAGAAGCAGCGATGAATGCATCACTGCCTCCATGGCTGAGCGCTGCTCTAACTGCTCTACAGCCCTCTGACCCACCTTGCACAGTCCGTGACCTCATTGCTTTCCAGAACCAGGCTACTGAATCTGAGATAAAACTGTGGCAAAAGAAACAATGTCGCAAAGATGTGGATAACTTGTGGAAATTCACTGATGAATGTGTAGCATGACCTACAACAGCCTATGATTCCCTCATCGCTTGTGAGCATGGTGCAGCACACGTTCGTTACAAAGCTGTAAGTGACTACATCTCCAAACTCTTCTTCACCATGGGGTTGGAGAAACGAGAGACAGGATTCACCCAAAGATGCCTAATCTGCATCGAAGCAGGACCATCCGCCGAGACCAGAGGGTCTGTTGGAAAATACGTAGAGACACATTTATGTTTTATTGTCGTTAAGTTTTAGTCTGATGTAGAATAGCATGACAGTGTTGTAACTTTTATTTAGAGCAAAGTAATGAGGTTTGTGCAGGTTGTACCAGACTGTTTTCACTCCTGGGATAAGAAGAGGCCCCGCACAGTGGGAGTCAGCCCCCCCCACCCCCACCCGTCCTTGGTGGAAGAAGGAAGAACAAAGGCGTGATGAAAGCCACTGAGAGGAGCAACTTTGTATTTATATGTTTGGAAGACACTGAGACTGAGTGCAGGTGTAACCCTTTGCCTGGACTCCCTGCTGCAAGTCAAACTTTAATTGAGATCTCCGTCTCTGAGAAGTTGATCTTGCGTGTTGGGAAATTTTGTGGTACGAACTAACAGCAAAAATACAGTCTTTATCTGACAGAAATAATTTCCTGACAGGGTCCACTTCAGTCACTCCAGGTTGATTTACACACGTGCCAAAGTGCAGAGGTTTTCACTTCTCTTGGTGATTGTGGATAGATTTTCAAAATGGCCTGAAGCGTTTCCAACCAGAAAAGAAAATGCTCAAACTGTGGTTAAATGTTTCATGGAACATTTAATACCCAGACTTGGAATCCCCTCAGGGACAGACTCAGACAATGGAACACCTTTTACCTCACGTGTGACTAAATTGTTGGCACTCACACGAGGTGTTAAGTGGACTTTTCACATCCCATATCATCCACAAAGCTCAGGGCAGGTAGAACGCATGAGCAGGACAATAAAAGACCGACTGGTGAAAGTCATCAGTCGAGGCAAATAAAACGGACAGAGGCACGACCTCTCAAGCCTGATTTATGCTTCTGCGTCGTGGCGACGCCGTACCTACGCCGTAGCCCCTACGTCGTCATTGTGCATTTATAGTTCTGCGTCGAGGGAACGCGTTGCTCTGTAATTCACCGCCAAGCCATTAGAGGGGTGTGGCTTTATCTTCGTATGGTTTTGGGGGACTCTTGTCGAATTCCTTAGTTTTCTTCCGGTCATAGCACATGGGTCAGAGACAGAGACAACAATGGAAGTTGTAAAGGTGGTCATACTTGCGAACCTCCTCGATAACTCTTTCTTCGGCTTGGTCCATTTTTATTTTTGCGTGTTGCTCTCACCACAGAAACTTAAAAAATAGCGGTGTTGTTGTGCTGAACCGGAAACGTCGTGTGAGCGGACCAATCATAGTCCGTGGACGTTCACGTCAGTCAGGATTTTTTGGAGGTGCACGTCGGGCTACGGCGTAGGGGTCTGCGTTGACGGCGTAGGTACGGCGTAGGTACGGCGTCGCCACGACGCAGAAGCATAAATCAGGCTTTAGACTCCTAGCAATAAGAGCGATGCCCAACAAGACAACTGGCTTGTCACCACATGAAGTTCTAATGGAGTCTGCAACAAAATTACGTTAAACAGTCGTTTTCTTTTGTCTCCAAGTATTCTCAGCAGGTGATTTACTTTCTCCCTCTCCCAGCTGAGAAACCGATGCACAGTTTTCTGCCAGGAGATTATGTCTGATTGTTGGGGAACCCCGCCAAGGCCCACCGGTCCAAGTGCTCCTGGTACCACGAACCGCAGTCAAGGTGAAAGGTCAGCGTCAGTGGACACACGCGAACAGAATCAAGGCCGCACCCCCGTCACAAGCACTGACGACAGTTCCTGCTGCAGTGACAACATGAACTTAGACCACAAAACAGCTCAAAGGACACGAAACGCCAAGAAAAAGCATGAGAAGAATGCAAAATATAATCTGTCACACACAGATATCTACACTCACCTCATGATTGTACTTCGTATTATTACATGTTTTACGATAATTCTTTGTACACTCACTTATGATGTTACTAACTCGGACTCACACCCTGCTGACAATGACGGAATGATGATAACATTCCCTGGAAAAGAGAGAGAATTAATGAGCGCATGAAAAGAGCAGTCACACTGAAGAATGTAAGACACGACTCCACCTAGAGATCGGCACCTCGGACCAGACACCCATGCACTGCATGTACGATCCATTAACCCCTGCTGCAACCAAACCTTATTACCGTAAATGACCAATTAATTGCCCGGTGTCAAACTGCCGCCGGGTCTCGTATGATGGCCGAGGGTCCGACCTCATTTTGTAAAATAGATGCCAGTCTCAAATAAACGGCAGGTTCGTTTAAACACCTGGGGGCCATAAATTGAGATTAATTTTATTTTAACTTGGTTTCATGTAAGATTTTGCAATTTATTTTAACTTCCCAGTAATTTAGGTCACATGACGTTAGTGCACTGCAAACAGCAAATCTTCAAGCTCACAGTTCCATGCAAAAAAAAAAAAAAAAAGATCTAAAAGGTGATAACGCGTCGGGCATCGGCGCGTTGTGAATGTGTAGATCTGCTGTTTTGGCCGCATGAGACTGTCGTGGAAGTCGAAGTGTGCGGGCCTCAAGTGTTCACGCTCTTTTTCTTACCAATAACCAAGAGACGCCTGGTCTCTTTTAAACGCCCAGGCTACTAATTGGTCATTTAGGGTGTATCCATAACGTCTCATTTAGCACGTTAGATGAATTCATTGTATCCTTGCGAGTTGACTGTCAATCAGTGGTAAATGAAACCATTCACGTTCGAGCCTTCTGCTGCTGTGGAGGAGCGACCCACTGTAGGATTTTGTTACAATTTGTGGAAAACCTCGACACCAAATCTCTTTGTGCACATGGATCAAGAGGCTTACGCAGACGTTCAGCCTATCATTTTGAGAGCAAAACAAAAGAATCCACCCCTGGTGTGAGTGATGCCAACGACTGGAGGCATACATTTTAGCCTGGGATTCCTCGTAAAGTGTTCATACTTTCTTCAAACCCATTTCCAGCTTTGGGACGTATAGTTTGGATGTGTGCAGACAGCATGCATACATTCATTCCACCTGATTGGCAAGGCTCATGTGTACCACACTGGATCTCTAAATTAGCTAAATGTCAACCAGAGACTGAGGAAGAAGTAAATCAAACAATTAAATGACCCTCACAAACATCAGATGAACAAAATTCTGTAACGGCGATCAAAGAAAATGATGAGGACTTGAAGTATAATGAATTAAAGGTCAACTTTGACATTTTTTGGTAGCAACCACTCAAAAGAAGAGCAAGGAGGATGACAAAAAATCCTGCTCCGCATGTTCTATGCTACCTAAATCGACTCAGGATTTGTTAGTTCTAGGAGCTCAACCCCTCACGGATCCCCAAGGACTCCCCTCTTGGTGCACAATGGTACATCAGCATGTCGGCCAAAGCCACCCTAAAACAGGAACTCGTGAGTTATCCTCATCTGCTCCACATCCCACAATTAGACTTAATAAGATACGTTTTGGTAAGGTCATTCATGAAATTAATAACTTTCTCAGGAAAGTAACGCAGTATGTGATTTACTGTAACATTTCAATTGGTCAGAAGAATGGAGAAGAGAGAATACATGTGGGTAAGCTGAATGTACCTGAAGATCTCCTTCTCTGGCAGGATGTCCAAGTTTCCCTAGGAGAGACGTTTTGAATGTGCCTTCAGATTTAGCATGAACTCCTAGTAAATCCTCAGCGTCTGCAAACTCATCCGACATTTTTGATGTGTGTTCAGAAGGACGACAAGGTTCAAAGAGGACTAAACATGGGCTTCTTATGAGCAGATCAGTGCAAGGTTATCACTGAACAAACCAGTGGTTGGGAACACCATCAACCACAGGCTTCTACTGGTGCTGCGGATCCAATGTATGGACTAATTTACCCCCACGATTTCAAGGAAGATGTGGATTATGGATGCTTCATGATGTGACATACATAGTGGAACCAGTGGACGACCTTCCTAAACACTTTAATTCATCGAGAGCAAAGAGAGAAATAACAGAAGTCCCAGGTTCTATCCATCTTCAGAATACTGATCCTTAGCTAAGAGATACTATGCATTGCGTGAGGATTTTCAGATTTATTCACATTCCCAATTCGTCTTTAAATCTCTTTTCTGGAATACGGAATTACGATGTGCTAATCATGACCTTACAGCACTCACAAGACATGACTTAGCATTGGTGGCTAATGCTACACTTATGGGTTTTCATGCTATCAATAGTGAACTTGATTTGATGAGAAGGTTTACTAGTGACAATCGTATAGCCTTGGATGCTTTGACTGCACAAGATGGTGGTGTGTGTGCACTCCGAGGGGAATGCCTATGCACCTACTTCCCATCTGATTCAGAAGCAACTGGTCATTCATCCTCAGCAGTCAAAAGTCTTAAAGGCATCCAGGAAGGTATCATCCCAACAAAGAAAGAAGCACGAACTATGGGAGGCTATGGAGATAAGAAGACATGGGAAACCATTTCTAGATTCTCTGGAAGAAATTCCACTCTTTCACGGTTTGTTGGACTTCTTGCTCCTATTTTGATAGTCTTTCTTAGGGTTGCAGTGGGAATGTGTTGTTGTTTTCCTATTTTCCGTCTATTAATTTTGAAATCTGTGTCCTCTATTACCAATATGACACTGATCCAGAACCCGGTGAAAACAGTGAATATCTACGCCCCACCTGAGCGAGAGAGTGAAGATTCTCTCTCCGTCTCATCTGGTTCTTCAGAGGGTTCTGATGATACAAGGTCCAAAAGATTTTGAGAAGGGTAACAACGCACAACGTCCTCATCCTTTCCACCGAGGCGAAGTGAAGCCTGATTGAGGAGAATCGTTCGTCTTCAAGAGAACAGTGATGAACGTGTAGCTGAGCTGCACGAGGGTTGGGATGAGGTGGAGGTGTAACGAGATGAGCTTGGGAAAATGAAGGTATATCAATTTCCCCCAACCGGTCAAAGCAGAAGGCCGTCCCCACTGATCCTGGATCTGCTCCACCTTCCTGCTGGTAAAGGAAGGTTCTGGTGGCTGCTGTTGCAGGATGTGCTGCTGATGGAGAATTGTTGGGTGGAGGTTCATTGAAGGAGGGAGGTGCTGGACCTGCTCTACCTGTAGGAGGTCATGAGGTAATTTCTGTTGTGATTTAGCGATATATAAATATATAAAGTTGAACTGAAGTTTAAACTGTTTTTGAATCATTTTTATCACATGCATGTTGTTTTATCATTGTTATATTTTCAGTTACATTTTACGATGATTTTAATTTTGCTTATTTAGAGGAATGAATAATTAAAAAAAGAAAAAAGGGAGTATTGATATGAAGTGTTTTTCTGTTCTTATGTGTTATCTTTTAATAATACTATGATAATAATACTTTGAACTCTCGTGTACTCATAAGTAAAGCATACATATGATAAAGCTTTACGTGGCTCTAAAGACAGGTATTCTTGGAATGTGTTTCCATGTAATCTTCTCCATCTGTGAGTCCCTTGTTGTGGGAACGGCGCCAACTCGTCTGATCACTCAGGAGACCTGTGAGACCTCCTTGTCAATCACCTTTAAATACTTCCAGATGTTCAGGAGCTCAAATGAGGTTCCGTGCAGCGATGCCTTTGATTTGCCAGCATGAGCAGGAGATCCCGGTGCCGTTTCTGACATGAAAGAAGTGCGTTGAGCAACTCAGTACGGTGTTGGATCGTTTGGGACCATCTTCACCCATGGCGATAGAGTCCAAATCCGGGCCGACATCTTTGTACCATAGACCGACTGAAAACTGGCTTTCCAACGATTCTTGAGAAAAGTTCAGGAGGGTTTCAATGATGGCTCTGTAAGGGTGTGTAGCAGACGATGAGCTAATGAGAACGTCATTCAGACTGACATCTACCTGTGAGGATATAGTTTTTAGAGAGCACTGAATTATTTCGCAGTTATCAGCGTTTGTGAGATCTGAGCCATCCAGGTTTGTTATCTTTAGACGAAGATAGAGTCGTGTTGAGTTTAGGTCGACATAAAAACTTCCACTTCCAGGTATCAGGAAATCTAGCACCTCTTGATCGGCGGCAGAGTTTAAAGGATGGATCTCTCCATGATTGGTCTGCTCTCTAGATAGCTGTGTCATCGGCGGAGCAAAGAGGTCGAGCTCTGATTTCGTGCATTCTGACGAGAGGCGGTGTGCGACGGACATGTTTAAAATATATTTCTTCCAGGCTCTTGGCTTTTAACTTTCCCCTGTATTTTCGATGCGGTTTTACGCTTGTTTCTTTTAGGCAGGCTCAGTGATAACGCAGATGTAGATCTTTTTCCTCTTTCGTGTGCTATTCGCAGTCGTCCCGCTCCTTCCTGAGCTTCCTGTTGCTGACTGTCACGATTGGCGATTGGTTACAGCTCCAACGACCTCGGATGCTATCCCCTTTGCGGCAGTTTTCAAATACGGTTTAGCGACATTAGCGCCGCGTTTAAGAAAGGGTAAGACAAACCTGAACGCTCTACTCAACATGGATCCCAGACCACGCCCATAAATTACAGGCGCCCCTACAAATCCGCCAAATGACCCCCCCTCCAGGTTCACGTAGTAATTTACAAGTCCAAGTCTAAAGTGCAGCTTGCAAATCGTCTTCCCGCATGTGAAGCGGACCGGGGTGTTTAAATCTGTTTTTAACTCAATCTGGATATCCTGGATGTGCTGTTTATTGACAGGAACGTAGCGGAAGCGATTGTAGGAGAAAGTGATCAGATCCCCGTACGATCCTTCTTTTTTAACGATTCCTAGAAGGGAACATCGTCTCCGACATGCTGCGCTTCCACGACATTCGTATAGACGTCAAAATTATGCTGACCCCCGTTAATATCACATGGATATTTGCTCACTGGTTGTCCGCCCGTTCGCACCCATTCACCGGGTTCAAATCCTAGCATGTAGGCTGGTGGTGCCTTGAACCTGACAGAATATTTATCGGGTCCTATTATAGTGATTCTTTTCTTTATAGAACTGTAATATAAAACTATATCAATTTTTGTTAACTTAAGTAAAGCATTACTCTCCCTCAGCAGCACTTCAACGCTCTCATAATTCCCTGTAGGAATTCTCTGATCGATGGGAGGGAGCTTGGGTCTCGAGCGGTCTTTACATCCTAAGTGTCTTCTAAACTGATAATATTATTCCACGTGTGACGGTTCATGATCTCGGCTCACGCCACCTCATAAGGTCCTTGTAATTCTCTAGGCTGAGACAACGTTATGGTATAATTCGAGCTGTCATTGTCTGGGAAAATGTCGTGACAAGCGTTCGAGGGCAGCGTCACATTGAAAGAGTCTCGATCATCCATTATTCTCTTTTCCGATCTTTCTCGTTTTCCTCCCTCTTCCAGAGTTCTGTGGCCTCTTTAGCGGGGAGCCAAGAGTCAAACTGACGAGGCCACCCTCGCCACTGGACTAAAACCATCTTCTCACCATTTTTAGTTTTCCTGTCTACAATTTTTTTCTATACGAAAAACACTGTCAGGCATGATTGTCACTTTCTGCAGTTCTGGCTCGTAGAATGTCCCATTCAGAATTTCGCCTCTTATATCTTATAGATACATTTACGCTTATATTTGCTTAAACTAGAGTGCAGGATACACAAGGCAGTGAAGCACAGACTAGATTGTGTAAGAGTAGACACAAGTGAAGGGTCACAACAGGGACTAGCAGGAGTGTAGCTCATGACTAGCATCACGTCCTCAAGCTATTCAAGGTCAGAACAGTCCACAGAAGAATGTAACCTACCCACCCCGCTACAGCAAAGCAAGCTTGGAGATAATTGCTACAGTAGCCTGAAGCAGTGGGAGTCAGAAGCAGATCAGAGCAAGGTCATGGATCAGGAGAAGAGAGGGTTTGATCTTCACAGCTGCAACAAGAAGTCCACGATGGGACAGATGATGCTGGCACGCGGTCAAACAGAAGAATCTGCCTACTAACAAGAACGTCAAAAATACACACTCGCACGCAGAAGCGCTCACATCAGCACCTCCTTGTAACACATGAACCTGGAGAGAGAGTGAGATCGTTGGACTTCCTGCCCCAACGCCAGGGACGACGCATCTGCGTGTGCTGACTCCAGGACAGGGAGCCGATCTCCAGAGCTCTGGATTCTTTTCTGTTGATCTGAATAAATTCTACTGAACCAACTAGAAGGAGTCCTCTCCAGATTTAGAACAGCGCAATATAGACTCTGTGGGTCCTTCTTGTTACGATCCAGCATTCCTGTGTCTAACTCACTCTCTCTGCCAAGCTCCAAGTTCTGCCCCTGTTGGTTGGTGATTGGCTGCTCCCTCTGTCAGTCACTCTGCGGCACACAGGAAAATCCATTTCCCTGATTACCCCTTGGGTCTATAAGTCCGAGCTGGTTGTTTCTGTGTTATTCGGTGAATATTAAATAGCGTTGGTCGTCCTGACCTGCTCACCCTCCGTGCATTTTGTAATTTTATTTTCGAGTTTGCTGCCTCGTCGCTGATTTCTAGTTTTTTCATTGTTATATTTTTCTACTCCTCGTTGATTGAAGATTTTTCTAAGTGTGATTCCGCTCCACTTTTCCCGAGCCACTGTGGTGACCCAGTATTTTTGTTAAAAGTTATTTCCCGGATCATAGCAGCCGTGTGCTGACCTTTTTGATTTCCTTAGTTTTCCGTTCCCGTTCTAATTTGGCTCGCTGATTCCTCAGCCTTGATTTGTTTTCCTCTACAAATTCTTATTCCACCCCAGAGTTCGTCTGGTGGTCGCCCTTTGTCATCGTTCTTTCAGCTTACAGTGCTGCCCGTGTTTAGATTTAGGGTTCTTCCAAATTTTAGTTTTTGCGCCCCGTGCGTTTTGTCAGTCTTACTTGCTTGTTGTACCTCAGAAACCACGACCATTGAACACCAATGAACCTCAACCTTGAGCTCCTTGTGGGGACAAACTGTCTCCTCTTGTGCTGATGGCCTGGTGAAGGCAGGTCTGACACTTCTGACTGATGAATGATGACTTCTTCAAAAATTCCTACACTCTCTTAATTTAGAAACAGGAGGGTCTCTGGGCAGGCGTTCGTTCTCTATGAAACATTCGTCGGTGAATGTTCATACATTTGATCAAATACCCTATTTAGTATTTCGAAATCCGCACAATGTTTAAATACAGGGGGTTTCGTGCTCAGCGGTCGTGGGCCATATACATGAGGTCTTGTAGGGGTGACCTCGGCCGGACTCATTTTTATACTGCTTGATAGCTGTTGCTATACAGGAGCTATCAGGCAGATCCTGAAGTACATCTTCATACCTACAAGTGTTTTTTGCAGTGAAAAACCGCCACATTCTTGATTTCCGCGTTCTATTAAAGCGTTCCACTACCAAGGCTTTCATTTCACTTCCTGTTGCAAAGTGTTAAATGTTGTGTTTCTTCATCAGTCTTTGAGAGACGCGATTAAAAACCTCTTTTCCTGCATCCGTTTGAATTTTAACAGGTATATCGCTCTCCTCTAAAACTGAGGCAAAAGCTGTTGCAACTTCAGACGCCGTCTTGTTTTTTTGACAGAGCACTCATATCACACAGATCCGCTTGAAATTGATACAAAAGACGGGGTGTGAACACACGATTCCTAGCATACGTTTTTCTTGCTGTTTTGTCAAGGGTATATGCATCCTGGGCTGACAGCCATTCTCACACTCGATGGCTGCTAACTTTTTTACGGGTCTGCTCTTCTGCAGTCTGTTGAAGTCTTTCTACACCCCCATATGATCCAGCTCTTGCGGGGTCGTAACATATACGTTTCAGTACACGCTCCATCTTCCTTGAAGGCATGTCTGCTAGTAAACAGATAAGATCAGGGTACATTGTTTTTGAGTTTGAGTTTATTGGGTAATAAAGCACGTTTAGTGATCAGAATGCATGTTTAGTGATTACGTATTCATCTTAAAACAAAAAGACATCAATTTTCACAATAATGGAAGCGTACAGCACATTTACTAACTGATCAACTTCAATCCTATGTCCGTTCTTAAGTTTAAATGCTGCCGCATCAACTACATCGGTCTACAAGACATACAAATGGGTAGGGTTTAAGCCATCAATAGAAATATGTTTGATAATTTCACGTAATGTTACTTCAAATTCATCCCTGTAGTTTGAGCCGATACAGACTCAGTTCCTCCAATGCTCTACAGGACTCTTGTCTCTCCTCTCTCTGTGTCTCCAGCTATGAATGCCTTTGTGAACCTTCTCCAAAATGCTTTCCTCAGACTTCAGATTGTAAAGACAAGCATCCGCTGCTCCTTCCAGTCTAGCCTCTTCTATATCTACTCCAGTTTTCTCCAAGGTATTGAGAGCTGGGAGAAATTCCCATGACAACAGAAAAAGCATTAACTCTTCAAGGTTTTTTTTGTTTTTTTTAAATATCCAGCTTCTGGAGGAGGGAGACAGGTGTGCTCAGTATAATACCACTGGTGACCAATTTGGCCGCTGAAACTGTCTTTTTTCATCTGCTTCCCCACCACTACACGCTTGGCGCTGGCAACGCAGGCCAGGCCGGGATCAAGGAAACCCCTGTCCCCTTCCTGCTGAGACTGCAGTCTTTTGTTTCAGTGTCAGAGATCAGATTTATACGTCTCTTATATCCTCCCATGGGCGAGGATCGAGTTGTTAACCGCTTTTCCAGCAGGATCCGTCTCCGCTTCAGGTCTTCTTGTCTGAAAAACGGCTCAATTTGTTTCAAGAGATTACCCAACTTTGGGAAGTCTACCATCTTAAACGTGTAGGAGAATGCGAGTTCAGTCTCATCGCTATGACCTGTGCCGACGCTAACCAGGAGGCATCTGGGAAAACAAGCAAAGTACACCACACATACACACGATACAGAGGCGCCCACGTACAGACAGGCGAGGACCAAGATATGTGTCATCGGGGAACGTCCCATTCCTTTCTGGTCCTTGAAGATAGTGTAAAGGCCATCACATCACACGAACACACACACAGCCTGAATACAGTATGAAGAGGTATGTCATATTCTGTATCAGGGGAAGACATCTCTGACTGCGCTGCTAGGAGGGTTCCTTGCTAAGAATAAAGAGATTCCCCTCTGGCACCTGAGACTCAGTCCTGTGATTCCTCCCATCCATCTTTTTCCGCCACGACAAACGCCAGTTGAGTTGGGAAATAGCGCTCTTTCTCCATAACGGTCTCGGGTCTGTCAGCATTGCGAACGCTAGGACATCATCTCACCAGCAGCCAAATGTGCGATCTTGAACAGCTGACAAGGACCACCATCCGGGCGCACTTGCGAATCCGTTCTCCGCACTTCACTAGTGGGGAGTCCCACAAACCCCCGGTCGTGCACAAGCTGCATGTAATGGATGTAATCTTGAATGGAGGACTTCAGTTCTTCAAATTCACTTGAATAGATTCTCAGGTGCAGAACCTCAGGTTGAGAGGTTCCATGACTGAATAGATCAACAAAGGGGAGGAGCCTGTCAGACTTAAACTCACTAACCAATACACGCTCCCCGTCGTGAGGTAGAATCTTTTTCTTGAGCTCAAATTCATCCATTTTTTCCCACCACTGACAAACTAACTAACAACTGAACATCTGTTACGAACACAAAGACTGAGTCAAACACTTCGCCTTATTCCACTCCTGACACAGACCCCAGAACTCAATACGCGACATCCAGTCGTGTTTACTTTGCAGAGGTTCATCAACACCCACGGCCAAGACCACCCACAAATGATACCTGCACAAACATTCTTTCACACACACACACACACACACACACACACACACACACACACACACACACACCGTTGTACACACATCTGAAACAACGTAGGAAAACAGCTCCAAGGCCAGGTTCATGGCTGCGGCATTGTCATCTACTGTACAAAACACTTGCAGGCCCCATGCTTTAATTGTTGCAGATCGACGATCAGCAGTGTTGACAGCTGTGTGTCGCTCTGCCATGACAGAGGCAGTCAGCACTCTGGCTGTCAGGTCCCACTCCTTAGTAATGAAATGAGCAGTCACTGAGATGTAAGGGGGGCTGCACGGTGCTGCAGTGGTCAGCGCTGTCGCCTCACAGCAAGAAGGTTCCTGGTTCGAGTCCTGGCTGCAGCACGGGATCTTTCTGTGTGAGTCTCCATGTTCTCCCTGTTCCTGCTGGGTTCTCTCTGGTACTCCAGCTTCCTCCACGGTCCAAAGACATCAATTTGGGGACGAGGCTGATTGATTCTCTAAATTGACCGTAGGTGTGACTGTGAGTGTGAATGGTTGTTCGTCTCTGTGTGTTGGTCCTGCGATGGACTGGTGACCTGTCCAGGGTGAACCCCGCCTCTCGCCCGACGCTGAGATAGGCTCCAGCCCCCCCCCCCCCCGCGACCCTTAACAGTAATAAGCGGGAGACAATGGATGAGATGTAAGGCGCCATGGTTGAGGATGTCCACAGGTCGGTAGTTAGTGTAAGGGAAATGCTCCTTGAAGATTGTTGAGAGCTGCTAATTCTCTGAAGAATCACGAACTCGGGGTGATGAATACATATATATATATATACATATATAAACATATATATGTTTATATATGTATATATAAACATATATATGTATATATATACATATATATGTTTATATATGTATATATAAACATATATATGTATATATACACATATATATAAACATCTGTATAAATATATGTTTATATACATATATGTATATATACATATATGAATGTATATATGTTTATATATGTATATATAAACATATATACATATTACATATATAAATGTATATATGTATATATAAACATATATGTTTATATATATGTATATATACATATATACGTATATATGTTTATATATACATATATATACACACATATATACACACACACTGTATATGTGTATATGTATATATAATTATATATTATACATATACATACAATGTATATATATACATACAATGTATATATATACACACACACTGTATATGTGTATATGTATATATAAATATATATTATACATACATACACACACAATGTGTGTGTATATATATATATATATATATATATATATATATACATATATATATATATATATATACACTGTATATAATCAAATAATAAATCAAATCAAATCTGGTGTTGGCGAGGATTCATCCATCCATCCATCATCCATCCATCCATCCATCCATCATCCAGGATGCAGGATCCCAGGGTTCGATAGATGCAACTCATGAATACAAATCTGATCACTCAAACTTAATCTCAATTGTTTAACTTTCCATCAAATTACCAATAACCATAATCACAATCCCAACAACTTCACATTCAAGACCACTCCTAACAAACAACTCCTCCCCTTTTGTTCATCCTGTTTCGCCCAAACATGCCGTAACCATCTAAGCCATCATGTGGTTCTCCATCATCACGAAGCCATGTCTCTGGAACTGCTACTCTACAAAATTTGTGGCCAAACTGTTGAAGGAAGTCCTTGATCTTGGAAAAGTTACTGTACACACTCGACTGATAAAGACCCACATATAAAATTAAATTTTTCCTCAAAGTAGAATTCACAGTTCAAATCAATACTCTGGTAGGAATGGGCCTCTGTGTCTGTGTCATGTTCCTTAAAAACACAATCCACTATGAATGTTGCCACCCACCTTTGGGTTTCCTCATGAATCCCAACAAAAAACACACAAACAATAAAATGTGTGACACTCGGCTGTTTGACCTGTCCTGGTTTTCCTTCATACCGATCAAGATCCATGATCTCGCTGAAGACAAGTACTTGTTCAGGTGTGCCATTGAGTCTCATCATGATTTTACAGTTCCTTGTCCAGGTATCCTGAATTTGCTTTTGCTTCCTCAGAATGCTTGCTTGTCTTGTAATTTCAGCATTTTTGAGCGTTGTATCTCGTTCCAGATCTCCCAGGCTTCACTTCATCAGTTGGATCCAGCAGGCCTGCCTGCTGTTTTACCACCTTAGTCAGTTCCTGACATGAAGTTCAGGGATCTTTTTACTTCTTCCATGTCGTCTGCTAACATTTTAGTGTCTTTTGTTAAAATGATATGATTTTAAGAGAAAAAAAGAAACAACTGGCTTGCTGATACTCCAGTTGCAATGATGGTTTGTCAAGCTCATGCCATGAAAAGTTCCCAAAACTTCAAAATTATCAGAAAGTAATCCTGCAGAATTGTGACAAACTCTGCTGGAAAGAAAACAAACTTCACCAACTCCTTAGATGTCAGGTTCTTTTCTTGAGTTTTGACAGAGCTGACCATCCCTGTCTGTCCAACCAGCAGCCATCTTGAATATCCAGTCTAGACAAATTTATACATATATATTTGCTTAAACTGTAGTTAAATTTATACATACATGCACTTAAAATAGAGTGAAGGACACACAAGGCAGTTGTAATAAAGGTGTTTCTGTGGCAGTTCCCAAAGAGGTAGGAAAGGTTCCAACACTGTATTTAGTTCATCAATGTACTTCTTTAGTGTTAGTAGCGGTACCGGGATCTCCTGCTCATGCATCCCAGGCAGAATCGATGACTTAGCTGCAAGTCACCTTATTTGACCTCGTGAACATCTGGAAGTAGTAAAAGGTGTTTTACAGAGGGGTCCCACAAATCTCCAAAGCACCAGGATTAGTTGGTGCCGTTGCGACTCTAGGAAGGAACTTATAAATACTGGAGACAACACAGATAGACATTCCAAGATATAAGACAACAGAAAAACACTTCCTATCAGCAGTGAAGCACAGACCAGACTGTTTAGAGTGGACAGGTGAAAAGGTCACAACAGGGAATAGCGGGAGTGTAGCTCATGCTAGCATCACTCCCTCAAGCCAATTAAGTCAGAACAGAGTCCACAAGAATTTCTATGGTGGGATGAGGCCGTGAAAGATAAGAGCATGGCCGTAAATCGGAAAGAGGTTTTAATCTTCACAGCTGCAACAACAAGGCCACGATGGACCAGAAGGGACTGGCATGGGGTCAGACAGAAGATCCTGCAACAGACATGAAGATCAAAAATACACACTTGCACGCAGAAGCGATCACATCTGCACCTCCCTGTAACACATAAAAACTGGAGAAGATAGTGAGATCGTTGGACTTCCTGCCCCAACGCCAGGGACGACGCATCTGCGTATGCTGACTCCAGCATAGGGGAAGACCATCTCCAGAGCTCTGGATTCTTTCCTGTTAATCTGAATAAATTCTTTTGAACCAACTGGAAGGTGTCCTCTCCGGATTTGGAACAGCGCAATGTAGACTCTGTGGGTCCTTCTGATTGATTAATGATGACTTGTTGAAAAAGTCCTACACCAGTGGGTACAGTTCAGGAGGGATTTGGTCGTGGTTGACTCCTTGCTGCCTCCTCGTGGTTTCCGTCAGCCTGTGGGATCCCAAGGTACTTGGAGCTGCTCTGGATGTCACATTTATTCACTCCTGGTAGGTCGACCCCTTCAGCTCTGATCATGTTGCTTCTCCTTGAAACCATCCAGCCACATTTGTCCAATCTGACTGACGTCCCTGTGTCGTTGCGTCCTGGTGGTGTGGATCAGGGAGTCAGTTTCTCCCTCCTTCCTGGTGTACAGCTTGATGTCATCCATGGAGAGCAGGTGAATGATTGTTGCCCCTCTTCAGAATCGGTATGCCTAACCACTCTTGGTGCTGATCTGACTGAGGGGTTCAGGTTGATGCAGAGCAGTAGCGTTGACAGTGCACCTCCTTGGTTTATGCCGCGCTCGATGTTAACTAAGGCTGCTGGCACTGAGTTGGCCTCCAGGGTCGTCTTCCACATCCCCATCAAGTTTCTGATGAAGGTTCTCTGTTTACTGTTGTTTTGTGGGCGGCATGGCTCAGGGGTGGAGTGGCCGTCTAGCAACCAAAGGGTCGCTGGTTCGATCCCCGACCCCGGTGACCATGTCAAAGTGTCCTTGAGCAAGATACTGAACCCATAATTGCTCCTGATGAGTAGGTTGGCGCCTTGCATGGTAGCTCCACCATCAGTGTGTGAATGAGATGACACTGTAAAGCGCTTTGAGTGCCGCTAAGGTAGAAAAGCGCTATATAAAATTGAGTCCATTTACCATTTTACAGCTTCAGACATTCCGGCCCCCTTTTCCTTCCTTGCACTCCTCAGGAAGTCTGGAGCAACCCCCTCAGAGCACTTAATTCTGAAATTCTGAACGAGTCTGAACGAGGAGCAGAACAATTCCCCCTTGACCCATCTAATAATAATTAACCACTTACATGAACCAAGAACATTCGCTTCCCTCTTTATCAAGACGTCCAGTCATGGTCTCCTGTTCCCCTTGACCCAGGAACTCGTAACTCTAGTCAGGAGTGCTGGCCAAAGGGGGGTCTCTCACCTCATTGCAACCTCTGCCCCTGCAGGGTGTAATAAACATTCGCCTTGTGGGAGACCCGAGATTATGAACTGAGGAAGTATTGTCTGATCATGTGAAGACTCCCCCTCTCTCTCTGGGTGTGTTTATGTGTGCTGAGACAGTCCAATATTCCAACTGTTCACATCAACAAGAATGTTCATGTGAAGGTTCTGTGTCACTGCTACATGAAGTACAAGAGTAGGAATTTATCAACGTCCATGGAGGAAACCTGGACTCTGTTGATTTAGGGATGTCACCTTGGAACTGAAGTCTCTGTCCCTGAATTCCTCACTTAACTTTGTCCACACTCACACACCCAAATACACACACACAGTTGTATACACACACACACACACACACACACACACACACACACACACACTCACACATACAAACTCAAATCCAAACACACACACACTCACACATACAAACTCAAACCCAAACACACACACACACACACACACACACACACACACACACACTCACACATACACATACAAACTCAAACCCAAACACACACACACCCATGTGTGTGAACATGATGCTTGGGATGTTTCACTGTCTGCAGTTGTCAAGCTTTCCTTGCCTCTTCACTGTCATAACTCTGAGCGATCTTCTTCTCGATGTGATCTGTTTGATGGACGATTGCTGTCTGTTCAACCAGCTTAATATGTTGATATCTGAGGAGTGAGGACGGCAAAGTGTGCTGACTGTCCAGCAACCCCTCACAGGTCAAAGGTCACTCCCCCGAGGCGGACCAGTTTACTATCATAGTCAGGACATCATCCGCTGCTGGGGCTCTCTTCAGCTTGCTTCTTCCTTTTTTCACCAGCTCCGAGAGCGGCTGGTCCCTCTCTCCCCCTTTTCGTTCCTATTCCACTAATTTTTTTGTTTCTTTGTTCTTTAACTTGAAACAGAACTTCTTGTCTTTCCTCGCTACAACTTTTCCTTCAGCAAAGTTTTTTTGGTACACTAAGTTGAACGTGCCTCTCGTTTTTGAGTTCGTGAAGGCATCGGTCTGCATAGCTTCTAAATTCTGGATTTTCTATTTTCGGAATTTATGATCGATTGCGGCTCACAGTTGCTATACTGTTGAGTAGAGAGAAGCCCCCTTGGGCCTGAGAGGAGCAGCCAGCAGCCTGAGACCAGATGGTAGGGGATCAATGCGCTTCCCTTCGCTCCCAGGATGCAGGGTTCCTGCTGGTTCCTAGAGTTCTAACAGTAGAATAGAGCCAGAGCCTTCAGCTATCAGGCTCCCCTCCTGTGGAGCCGTCTCTCAGTTTCAGTCCAGGACCCAGACCCCCTCTCTAGGTTTAAGAGCAGACTTAAGACCTCCTTGTTGATCAGGCTTATAGTCAGGACTGCTTAGGCTGGCCCTTAGACCTGCTGCTACAGGCTCAGACTGCTGGGATCTCCCATGATGCACTGGGCTTCTCTCTCCTCCTCCTGTCCTCAGACGTGTTACTAACTCCTCTTCTTCTCCCCTCATCCCAGATCCTGGTGCTGCTGGAGGAGGCTCCAGACCTGAAGAGGCTCCAGCTGCCACCCGTAGCTCCACCTGCTCACGTCCCCGTCTGTCCATCAGTCTCTCCTCCTTTCTCTCTCTCTTTATCTCTGTCCCACTCTTTCCTTCTGTCTCTCTGTCTCCCTCCATTCTCTGTCTTTGTCTCTGTCCATCAGTCTCTCCTCCTTTCTCTCTCTCTTTATCTCTGTCCCTCTCTCTCCTTCTGTCTCTCTCTGTCCTCCTCCATTCTCTGTCTTCGTCTCTGTCCTGCTCTCCTGCTCTCTCTCCGTCCCCACTGATCCTGGATCTGCTCCACCTTCCTGCTGGTAAAGGAAGGTTCTGGTGGCTGCTGTTGCAGGATGTGCTGCTGATGGAGAATTGTTGGGTGGAGGTTCATTGAAGGAGGGAGGTGCTGGACCTGCTCTACTTGGACAGAGTCAGGACAGAACTTTGGTTGTGGTTTGGTGCTATAGAAATAAAACTGACCTGACTATTAGGAGAAAGGTAATCCTCAGCCACTTGCTGCATGATCTTACATAACTTGTGTCACGTGCAGGCACTGTTGATACCACAATGGTGGACACACCCCAGACCTTTGGTCTTAACACGCTTGCAGGAGACAAAAGACCAAGAGGCTCTTCTTTAAATCTGTGAGTTTCCATGGAAGCCCAGCGCTGGGAGAGCTCAGAGCTTCGGTGGAGACGTGGTGAGAACTGACTCCCTCCTGCCAGGAAACAGTTGTATTAATTTGAATCAAAATGTTTTGAATCAAACAAAGGCGTGTGTGTATGCTGAAGCAAACCGGTCTGTGCTGGCTACACTCAAGGACATCAGCATGGTTAAGATAACGGGAGGATGGTTGGAGCAAATACTGCTGGGACCTTCACTCCTGTGGCTCATCTCGAACATCACCTTAAAGGAGGCCTGCATTCCTCAAGCAGACTTGAAATCACAGTAGAACAGGAAAACAGTCATGACAGAACAAGAAGCAAATCATGGTGAGAAAAAACAACCTTTTAGTTCAGAAACTGGACACAACGAGATGTTCAGAAGGAGCCAACAGGAGAGAAGCTCGTTTTCTGGGCAGTTTGTTTTCCCGTTCTGCTGACACTTGTGGAGGAACTCTGTAGGTGAAGGACTTCATCAGACACAAGGAACAGGCTGGATGCTCGGAGATGGCTTAGGCTGGTTCACTTTGCTGGACGTCCATGACGGATGTACAAGGTTGACTGTGAGGCGGAGGCTGAGTCGGCTCCCCCAGGACACCTGGGACCGACCCCCCATGAACAGTGGCACTAGTAATTTCATTTTTGAAATAGGAGGGTGATCTTTCATCATCCATTTTCTCTGTACATGTCTTAATATACACATGAGGAGGTTTTATATTTTTATTTAAATGTCTGGGTTGTTTATATGGGAGCCTTTTAAAGACCCTGCAAAATTTCATTTTGTTCTCATGACAATAAAGACTCTTGATTCTTAGTTCTTGATCCTGCCTGGTCTGGAACATCTCTGTTAAAGCCTCTTTTGCCCCATCATCCATCTATCATCCCTCCATGTTCCCCCTCTTCTCCTGATGAGGGTGGTGGGGGTGGAGCCTATCCCAGCAGCCTTCCCCCTGGACAGGTCACCAGTCCATGGCAGGGCCAACACATAGAGACAGACAACCATTGGCTCTCCCAGCCACGCCTACGGTCAATTTAGAGTCTGGATTAACCTGGTCCCCTCTTGATGTCTTTGGACTGTGGAGGAAGCTGGAGTACCAGAGAGAACCCAGCAGGAACAGGGAGAACATGGAGACTCACCCAGAAAGACCCCGTGCTGCAGCCGGGGCTCCACCCACAACCTTCTTGCTGGGGGCCACAGTGAGGACCACTGCTCCACTGGGCCGCCCTCTTAATATTTATATTGCTTACAAAAGAAACAGTACTTCTAGTTTGATTTTCCTCTGTTGCTTTACAAAATTACAGATATAAATATTGACGATGGTACAAACTAGCTGTACTTGTGCGAGTGTGACGTTCTCCACGGTTTCTAAGCTGCTGTGAAGACTGAAGGTAGCTGATGCCAACAGACTTAACAAACTCATCCAGAAGGCCGGTGACGTTGTAGGGGTAGAGCTGGACTCTGACGGTGGTGACAGAGAGGAGGATGTTGTCTAAACTCCACACAATCCTGGACAGCACCCTCCACCCCTCCATGAAGTCCTGGTTCAACACAGGAGCACATTCAGTGCTAGACCAACCCCACCTAAATGCACCACAGAGCACCACAGGAACTCATTCTTGCCTGTGGCCATCAAACTCTTGAACGCCTCCCTCTGAGTGATTCATTACTTAACTGTGCAATTCTCTTGTTAGAACTCCTGTGCTTTGTAAATAGTTTATTCTTACTCTTACACTTTATCTTATTCTTATTTCTTAATGTCTGCACTTTTCTAATTATTGTAATTTGTAACTTTATACTTTGCTTTATAGTTCTCTGAGAGCTTTAATAACTGTAACAACAGAAGTTCCCCCCAGGATTAATAAAGTATCCTGATTCTGATTCTGTGAAGCAGGGAACTGTTCCGGGTTCTAACACAGGTGGAGAGAACGTGAGGAGAGTCGGTGTGTTGGAAAACTGAAACAACTGTAAATCTAGATTCCCATGAAAAGGGCACAAAAATGTTCAGTAGCAGGTGACAGTGACGCCATTAAGTTTTGATTACTGCAGTTTTAATTTTTATTTTGTTTTATTTTGAAGCTACATGCCACCACTGCACCACAGCAGGAAAAAGACTAGAGAGAGGAGAGCAGTCCCCAGGAGGTCTCCCAGCGCGGTCAGGTAGGGTATGGAGTGACTGTCAGGGTCTTTGCCCCTCCGCCACAGGCAGTGGACCAGGAGATCGGCTATGAACAGCAGGGCGACGACCTGAGAACAGAGAGGACAGAGCAGCTGTGCAGCAGCCACCAAGTCTGCTGGAGGAAACCTGGCTGCACACCTGACTCACCTGAATCAGGGAGGCCGACAGGAAGGCAGCAGTGAGGAGAGGGCTGGGCAGCTTTTGTCCTCCTTTCATCAGGTGGATGGTGTACAGGAAGATAAGCTGACCAGGGATGACCAGTAGAAGCAGCACCTGGGCAGATCGGTGATTCGGTCCTGTCGCGACAGAGATGAACCCCAGACTGTTGTCAGCCAGTTCAGGTGCCTGTGCCTGCGTCTGAGGCCATTCTGGGTAAATGGCGCGTCTATCTATGACAAGTGTCTATCTGGCCAGACAGGAAGCCTCCTCACAAGCTGCTTGGTGAATCCGGTGAATTTTTCAACATAAAACTTAATGTGCAAACTCCCGAATTCAAAAATATTGATGGGGCAACATATTTACCTGAACCAAGCAAAGTGTTGCAGCAGCCCCTCCGACCCTCAGGAACCTCTCCAGGGGGATAATTCAGATGCAAAAGAGTGGAAATACGACTGGACTGGATGGAGACGAGGTTTCCTCCGATTCCTGGTGAGAAAAGAAACAGTGGAGATCAAGAGCAACACTTTTACAAAGCAGCAGGGTTCCTGCTAAAAAACTTCCTCCTATGAGGGTGACCTCTTCCAACCCCCCATGCTCAGGGGTTTGCAAAAGTATTTATACCCCTTAACTTTTCCACATTTTGTTCGTTCTGACCACAAATATAAATTTGTTTTACTGGAATTTTATGTCACAAAGTGACAGAGAATTGTGAAGTACAAAGAAAATTATACGTGATATCAATTTTTTTTTAACAAATAAAAAACATGTTGTGCAAATGTCTCCTCCCAGGGAGGATCGTGACGTGGGCCAGGGAGGAGACCAGCAGTGGATCAGATGTGCTGCAAAGCCTGCTCACTTGGTCCAGCTCCATTACTGAACACCTGATAAGATGCCAAGACTCCTTGGTCCTGGAGCAGCTCCGGCCTGGTCCAACCATGCCAGACCCCCTCAGCCCTGTCTGCACCCTCCTGGACCGTCACGGTTCTGTATCTGGACTTTTCCAGTTCGTTCAACAGTATTTCTGATTCTGAATGAATTTCAATCATGATTCAATTAAAACTTCTTGTACTAAACTACTTGCACTTCAAAAAATGTACAATATTCCAATGAAAAACACAAACCAAAACTCCGGACTCACCGTTGATGACTGGAGCATAAATTATGATTCCTGCCAGGTTTGGATCTGAGACACTCTTGTCCAGAATCAGGCCTCCGACACTGAGGAGAAACAACCATCGATTTACCCGTGAAACCACTCAGAACGTCTCAGAGCTGCTGATTTCCATTTGTATTTTTTTGAATTTTATGTAATTTCAGGTCTTGCTAATTCACTCAGGACCCTTAATCAGGGGGAAGGAGGAGATCAGCCAATGAGCCAAAAATGACTGTACACAGAAAGGAACTACACAAAAATATAACAAATTAGTAAGTCAGTATTGACAAAGAATAAAAAATTGTTAGTAATAGTTGTTTTACGTGATGACAGGTTTGTTACTCGGCTCTAACAGTTGTCTGCTGTCACCTGAATGAACGCCTCCGAGGATCTCAGTTGAATTTATTCGTATTTACCCAAATAAGCAGTTGAATAATTTCACAGTCCTGAGAGCGCTGGTGGAGAACTACAACGATGCAAGCAGGAATGATTAAATACATGTTTAAATCAATGGAGGTTAAATGAACTTAATGCAAAATCCAAACGTTATCAGGTTGCACCTCCCTCTCTCTCCACAGAGCACACAGTCCCATGTCAGCGGCGTGCAAGGACAGCTACCAGAGGCTGGAGAGGTGCAGTCCACTGACAGCGCCCGGATGAACGGACTGGATCTTAGGGGAGTTCTGTTGAAAACTTGGAGCAGCTCCATAAAAAGTGAGAGAATATAGAACATTCTTTCTGTCAAGTGAGAGTGATTGATGACCCTAATTAGCTTATCCCCGCCCCTTCCACATTCCTGGGGGGTGGGACTTCCAGTCTGAGTTCCCCATCCTGGGGGTTGGGGGGGGGGGGGGGGAATCATGTTGATAACAGATGTTCGGATGTTAGTTTGTTAGTTGTCAGGAGTGGAAGAAAATACGTTGACCTTTTGGCCTTCCTACATTGTTCCAGAGTCTTAGTGTGGCAGAATGTTTGTGCAGGTATCAGTTCTGGTGGTCTTGGCTTTGGGTGTTGATGAACCTCTGCAGAGTATTTAAACACGACTGGATGGAGTGTGTTGGGTTCTAGAGGTCTGTGTCAGGAGTGGAATAAGGCGAAGTGAAGCGCTGGACTCAGTCTTGGTGTTCATAACACATGTTCAGTTTTTTAGTTGTTAGTTGTTAGTAGTGGAAGAAAATGGATGAATTTGAGCTCAAGAAAAAGATTCTACCTCACGACGGGGAGCGTGTATTGGTTAGTGAGTTTAAGACTGACAGGCTCCTCCCCTTTGTTGATCTATTCAGTCATGGAACCTCTCAACCTGAGGTTCTGCACCTGAGAATCTATTCAAGTGAATTTGAAGAACTGAAGTCCTCCATTCAAGATTACATCCATTACATGCAGCTTGTGCACGACCGGGGGTTTGTGGGACTCCCCACTAGTGAAGTGCGGAGAACGGATTCGCAAGTGCGCCCGGATGGTGGTACTTTTCTCGTCGACTGTTCGAGATCACACATCTGGCTGCTGGAGACATATTGTCCTAGCGTTCGCAATGCCGACAGAGCCGAGACCGTTATGGAGAAGGAGCGCTATTTCCCGATTCAACCAGCATTCAAGATGGTAGACTTCCCAAAGTTGGCTAAACTCTTGAAAGAAATCGGGACGTTTTTCAGTCCAGAGGACCCGAAGCAGAGACGGATCCTGCTGGAAAAGCAGTTAACAACTCGATCTGAAGATGTTACCGGAAGCCGACCCATGGGAGGATTTAGGCGACGTATAAATCTGTTTTCTGCCATTTAAACAGAAGTGCGGGTCGATCCTGGGAACGAATGTGAATGCGGTTATGACGAGGTTGATTCTGAATCTTCTGACCTCACTTCCTGCTGACCCCCCCCCCCCCCCACATACATATCCTGTTAATGCCTGCTAGACCCAATCTGCTCATTTCAAGACTCTCTCCTGACTGCTATCCCCGCCTTCCACCCCTCCTACTTTCTGGTGTCGCCTAGTGGACACACCCATCCATTTCAAAATACATACATATGACAAGGTAGAACAGAGAGAAAGTACTTCACTTCGCCATGGCTGATTTTTCCAGCGACAACGTTGCGAGCTCTCTTACTCCTGCTAAGAGATACAAGCCGTTCATTTCTGATCTGCGCACTCAAGGACGCGCTGAGTCTCAAGACTCTCCGCCCAAGGCCTGCGACCTCTCTGAAACGTTTCTGAAAGCAGCATCGCAGAAGGCGCGAGTGAGTATACAGTCGGCGGTGCTACCCTTCCATGCGGATGCTCGTGGCTTCGTCGTCCAGTCACATACTGCACTACTGGGGACATAATCCAAGCATCGAGGACTCGCCCTCAACGGTCTACAGCGGAGAGACTCTCTCGCCCTCAACGGTCGAGCCCAGTGAGACTCTCTCCCTTGATACTCTACCCCGCTGAGACTCTCGACACCTTATTGACTCCGCCTGACTCACCTCAGCCTCGGCCTCAGTCCCGGCTAGCGAGCTGTGTTGATTTCTTAGACAGCGTAAAGGCATGTGTTGCTACTCCGCTCTCCAAGTCAATATACCAACAAATGAAAGAGGACTGCTAGGGATGTCAGACACAGCACCTGAGTCAGAGACAGCACCAGTGCTTCAATCCAGAAGAGTATGGTAACAGTCTACGTTTTAAGGCATTGGTGAAAAATGCATCCGCCGATCATTTTCTTCCAGCGATTGCGAGAGTTCTTGAAAGCCTAGGAATTGATGCTCCACCCTCCAGACTACAAGGAGCGTCAGAGGCTTTTCTTCATGAGCTGAAGAACGCAGATGATATTCTGGGGAAAATTAACGAGATCGTTGACACAAAGGTAGCCGTTGACGAGGTCAAAGGCGGTTTAATGGAGTAACTCCATACCCTCTTGTCCCCGAGTACACCCTACAGCGTGGGGGCTCTCGAGAAGCTCCAGACCCCGGCTGACTCACCTCAGCCTTTGTCTCAGGTGAAGGGGGACAGGGGTTTCCTTGATACCGTCCTGGCCTGCGTTGCAACCGCCATACGTGCAGTGTTACAAAAGGATATGGAAAAAGACTGTTTCAGCGGTCAGATTGTTTACCAGTGCACAGGACAGGACACACAGTGAGGAACACCACGTTCTCAACAAGCTCTTGCTGATATGTTTTGGGTCCAGGCAAGGATAATCACAGTTTTATCTTTTCCCAGGATAGCCTGCGGCCCGATGTGTTAACGTCATCAATCCCAGTCTTGATAAGTAATAGTCACACTAATCTGCCTAGAAACAGAAGGCACCCAACAAGAACTTATCAAATTTAGCCTCCATCCCTCGTCAGCCTATCATGAAAAATAGTCCAGATAATTTCTCTAGCACACTACATTCAGCTCTTTTAAATGACAGATCTTTAGCTGGAAAAACATTCTTAATCAACGACTTCATCATCGAGCACACTCTTAACTTAATGTTTCTAACTGAAACCTGGTTAGAACAAGACAACAGTGCAACCGTTCTTGTTGAGTCAACCCCCCCTAACTTCAGTTTTAGGAGTGAACCGAGGAAGCATAAAAAAGGAGGGGGAGCAGCTCTGCTATTCAAGGACTCAATGCAATGTAAGCGGATGTATTATGGTAGTTTTGCCCCCTTCTAATATGTGGCCCTTCAGTTGAACTCTGCTATCAAAGCAATATTCCTTCACGTCTACAGACCTCCTCAATACTGTGTGAACTTTTTTGATGACTTTACTGAACTGCTGTCTATAATTTGTATTGACTTTGACAGTGTCGTTATTGTTGGTGATTGAACATTCATGTTGACAACCCCCAGGACAGAGGCACGAAAGAATTGTGCCCCCTCCTTGATAACTATGGTTTGACCCAACATGTAACAGAGCCCACACATAACAGAGGTCACACTCCAGACTCAATTATTTCCAAGGGCCTGAACATTCCTAAAGTGATGGTGACTGATGGTGCTATCTCTGGTCACTCCTGTGTGTTTTTTGAGAGTGCTACTGTGCGCACCACTCCTCAGACAGAGGTGATTACCAAGCGGCTTATCACTGACAACACCAGTGGAGTTTTTAAGAAGGATTTTACTCCTCTGCCTGCTCTCTCACGGCTCTCGGTCAATGAGCTTGTAGAAAATTTTAGTTCTAGAATTCCAAATGTGATGGATGCCATTGCGCCCCCCAAGGTGAAGATGGTCTCTGGCAAGAAAAGACCTCCATGGAGAAATGCCACGCTGGTCAGAGTTGAAAAAAGAGAGTGTCGGAAAGCCAAACGCAGGTGGCGAAAGACAAGTCTTCAGGTTCACTATCAGATCTACAAAGACAGACTTTGTATCTTTAACCTAGAACTGAGAAACGCAAGGCGATCCTTCTTCTCTGACATCATCACCAAAAACAAAAATAATGCGCGTGCCTTATTTGCTACAGTCGAGAGGCTGACAGAGGCTGACAAACCCTCCAGTATCAACAGCCTCTGAACTTCTGTCCACCAGGGCATGTCATGAGTTTGCCCCCTTCTTCACTAATAAAATCCAGAAAATTAGACAAACAGTCAGTGCCTCAATATCTGGTACAGGTTACATGTTGTCCCTGCGGACTCACCCCAGTAGCATGATACAGTTCAATCCGATCAACATTAAAACCCTGGAGGACATCGTACTAAATCTGAACCCCTCCACCTGCTGCCTTGATATTCTGCCAACAGTCTTCTTGAGAACAGTTTCTAGTTGCTTGGCCCCAGATCTTCTGCAGATGTCAACATGTCACTTCTCTCAGGTGTCTTTCCACGCGCCCTGAAAACTGCCGTCATAACACTGCTCTTAAAAAAGAGCAATCTAGACACCTCAGTAATGAACAATTAAAGGCCTTTATCAAACCTCCCATTTTTAAGCAAAATTATTGAATAAGCAGCTTTTTAACAGCTTAACAACTTCTTACTTCTAAACAACTGTTTTGATGTTTTCCAGTCAGGGTTTCGACCGCACCACAGCACCGAGGCTGCTCTTGTCAAAGTCTTTAATGACTCTTGTCAAAGTCTTTAACGACATCGACTTAAACTCAGACGATGGCAAAATTTCAGTCCCAGTATTGCTGGATCTCAGTGCTGCTTTCGACACGGTGGACCACAGCATTCTACTAGATCGACTGGAAAACAGGGTGGGACTTTCTGGAATGGTACTAAACTGGTTTGAATCCTACTTAAAGGACAGAGACTACTTTGTGTCTCTAGGTAATTACACATCAGAGCGGACAAAAATGACGTGTGGGGTTCCCCAAGGTTCCATTCTGGGGCCACTCCTATTCAACATCTACATGCTCCCTCTGACTCAAATCATAGAAAACAACAAGATATCTTACCATAATTATGCAGACGACACACAGATGTACATAACCATACCACCAGGAGACTACAACCCAATACAAACACTAAGGAAGTGCGTTGAACAAATCAATGACTGGATGAGCCAGAATCTTCTTCAACTGAAAAAAAATAAAACTGAAGTCATTGTTTTTGAGTGGAAGAAGAGCGATTAAAAGTCTGCGCTCAGCTTCAATCGGTTATGTTAAAAAGCACAAACCAAACCAGAAGTCTTGGTGTAGTCATGGAGACCTGAATCTAAACAGCCACACAAAGACAATGACAAAGTCAGCATCCTATCACCTGAAGAACACATCAAGGGTTAAAGGACTGATGTCCCAACAGGATTTGGAAAAGCTTGTCCATGCGTTTATCTTCAGTAGACTGGACGACTGTCACGGTGTCTTCACAGGTCTCCCTAAAACATCGATCAGACGGCTCCAACTGATTCAGAACGCTGCCGCTGGAGTCCTCACTAAGACCAGGAAAGGAGATCACATCACTCCAGTTCTGGCTTCCTGTCTGCCAAAGAACTGATTTTAAAATCCTGCTGCTGGTTTATAAAGCACTGAATGGTTTCGGACCAAAATACATTTCTGATCTGCTGGGACGTTACGAACCATCCAGACCTCTCAGGTCGTCAGGAACAGGTCTGCTCTCTGTCCCCAGAGTCAGAACCAAACGCGGAGAAGCAGCATTTAGTTTCTATGCTCCACATTTCTGGAACGAAATCCCAGAAAACTGTAGGTCTGCTGAAACTCTCAGTTCTTTTAAATCACAGCTGAAAACCCACGTTTGCCGTGGCCTCTTATTAAATCAAACCTGAGCCTCTGATCAGCGTCTCACTGCTCTGTAACTTCTGTCTGCCTGTTTAGCTTCTATCTCTAACTTGACTTGAGCTGCAATGGGACTCTTCTAATTGTGTTGAATGTCTTTTTGTGCTTGTTTTATGTAAAGCACTTTGAATCGCCCTGTTGCTGAAATGTGCTGTACAAATAAACTTGCCTTGCCTTACCAGTGGTATTATACTGAGCACACCTGTCTCCCTCCTCCAGAAGCTGGATATTTTCAAAAAATCTTTGAAGAGTTAATGCTTTTTCTGTTGTCATGGGAATTTCTCCCAGCTCTCAATACCTTGGAGAAAACTGGAGTAGATATAGAAGAGGCTAGACTGGAAGGAGCAGCGGATGCTTGTCTTTACAATCTGAAGTCTGAAGAAAGCATTTTGGAGAAGGTTCACAAAGGCATTCATAGCTGGAGACACGGAGAGAGGGGTTTTGCTGCAGCAATTCCTTGACTTCTGGTACTGACTTCCGGAATCCTTTCCCCTCGTCAAAATCAATTCTTTACAAGCCCCGAAAAATCAGTTCAACTACCAGTTGAAATCTGAGCTGGAATATTCATAAAAGTAGTATGGGAAATTACTTCAGCGCATTGTTTTCAAAATATGGAGGAACGTGTTTTCCACCCCTTAAACATACATCTCTTTTAAAACACGCAATTGCTAATCGAGTCAATGATGCTTCAGTATATCAGACGAGCGCGGGTGTCAATAAAGACGACTTGGACTGTTTTTAAAGAGTTTTGGCTATGGTGAGAGACAAGAGTCCTGTAGAGCATTGGAGGAATCTAGTCTGTATCGGCTCAAACTATAGGGATGATAGGGATGAATTTGAAGTTACATTACGTGAAATTATCAAACATATTTCTATCGCTGGTTTAAACCCTACGCGTTTGTATGTCTTGTAGACCTATGTAGTTGATGCGGCAGCATTTAAAATTAAGAACGGACATAGGATTGATGTTGATCAGTTACTAAATGTGCTGTATGCTTCCATTATTGTGAAAATTGATGTCTTTTTGTTTTAAATACCACTATATTTACATCATTGATTTGGACGAACGGACTTCTACTCCTCACACAGAATCATGACAACGAACGCGTGCCCAGAGACCCTCCTGTTTCTAAATTAAGAAATATAAGAGGCGAAATTCTGAATGGGACATTCTACGAGCCAGAACTGCAGAAAGTGACAATCATGCCTGACAGTGTTTTTCATATAGAAAAAAATTGTAGACAGGAAAACTAAAAATGGTGAGAAGATGGTTTTAGTCCAGTGGCGAGGGTGGCCTCGTCAGTTTGACTCTTGGCTCCCCGCTAAAGAGGCCACAGAACTCTGGAAGAGGGAGGAAAACTAGAAAGATCGGAAAAGAGAATAATGGATGATCGAGACTCTTTCAATGTGACGCTGCCCTCGAACGCTTGTCACGACATTTTCCCAGACAATGACAGCTCGAATTATACCATAACATTGTCTCAGCCTAGAGAATTACAAGGACCTTATGAGGTGGCGTGAGCCGAGATCATGAACCGTCACACGTGGAATAATATTATCAGTTTAGAAGACACTTAGGATGTAAAGACCGCTCGAGACCCAAGCTCCCTCCCATCGATCAGAGAATTCCTACAGGGAATTATGAGAGCGTTGAAGTGCTGCTGAGGGAGAGTAATGCTTTACTTAAGTTAACAAAAATTGATATAGTTTTATATTACAGTTCTATAAAGAAAAGAATCACTATAATAGGACCCGATAAATATTCTGTCAGGCTCAAGGCACCACCAGCCTACATGCTAGGATTTGAACCCGGTGAATGGGTGCGAACGGGCGGACAACCAGTGAGCAAATATCCATGTGATATTAACGGGGGTCAGCATAATTTTGACGTCTATACGAATGTCGTGGAAGCGCAGCATGTCGGAGACGATGTTCCCTTCTAGGAATCGTTAAAAAAGAAGGATCGTACGGGGATCTGATCACTTTCTCCTACAATCGCTTCCGCTACGTTCCTGTCAATAAACAGCACATCCAGGATATCCAGATTGAGTTAAAAACAGATTTAAACACCCCGGTCCGCTTCACATGCGGGAAGACGATTTGCAAGCTGCACTTTAGACTTGGACTTGTAAATTACTACGTGAACCTGGAGGGGGGGTCATTTGGCGGATTTGTAGGGGCGCCTGTAATTTATGGGCGTGGTCTGGGATCCATGCTGAGTAGAGCATTCAGGTTTGTCTTACCCTTTCTTAAACGCGGCGCTAATGTCGCTAAACCGTATTTGAAAACTGCCGCAAAGGGGATAGCATCCGAGGTCGTTGGAGCTGTAACCAATCGCCAATCGTGACAGTCAGCGACAGGAAGCTCAGGAAGGAGCGGGACGACTGCGAATAGCACACGGAAGAGGAAAAAGATCTACATCTGCGTTATCACTGAGCCTGCCTAAAAGAAACAAGCGTAAAACCGCATCGAAAATACAGGGGAAAGTTAAAAGCCAAGAGCCTGGAAGAAATATATTTTAAACATGTCCGTCGCACACCGCCTCTCGTCAGAATGCACGAAATCAGAGCTCGACCTCTTTGCCCCGCCGATGACACAGCTATCTAGAGAGCAGACCAATCATGGAGAGATCCATCCTTTAAACTCTGCCGCCGATCAAGAGGTGCTAGATTTCCTGATACTTGGAAGTGGAAGTTTTTATGTCGACCTAAACTCAACACGACTCTATCTTCGTCGAAAGATAACAAACCTGGATGGCTCAGATCTCACAAACGCTGATAACTGCGAAATAATTCAGTGCTCTCTAAAAACTATATCCTCACAGGTAGATGTCAGTCTGAATGACGTTCTCATTAGCTCATCGTCTGCTACACACCCTTACAGAGCCATCATTGAAACCCTCCTGAACTTTTCTCAAGAATCGTTGGAAAGCCAGTTTTCAGCCGGTCTATGGTACAAAGATGTCGGCCCGGATTTGGACTCTATCGCCATGGGTGAAGATGGTCCCAACAAAGGGTTGGTCAAGTGCGCAGGCTTTGCTCGTGGTTCACGACCATTTGAGTTAATTGGACCCCTATAAATATGGAGTGGCAGGAATTGTGGGTCACAGGGCATTCGTTGGAGCAAGGGAGCTGAATCCTTTCAAGTTCCAACACGCAAACCTTGAATACCTCTCTCTCAGCTGAATTCACGCGTTATTCCCTCAAAACCTTTCCAACCGCATTTTGACTCGCATCAGAGTGTTGGGGAATTTTACAACCTCTATCTGGGTACAAGCAGACGTGTCAGAGACTCTCCACTCTGCATTGGCCGTGAAAACTTTGAAAACGGTCACTACTTATTTCTATCAGGGCAGTGTCTGTTTTTAAGCGCTCTATCCTTTTCATGGTGTCAGAGTGCAGCTCGCTGAAACACACGCCTGACAGAGGAGATTCTTCGTGGGGGTTGAGACACTTGGGACACCCATGAAAATAGCAGCCTAGAAATTCAAAGACAATTTTCTGGCCATCTACGTCGGCACATCCATCAACAGAATAGCGACTTCACTTCCCCGCCACTCAAAGCATGTCTTATTGAAATCCCATGTGAGAAGGCTTCAAACTCCAGCCACTGTGTTTGGTAATTGTTTGGACAGGGGATTGCCACGGTTTGGGGATTTAGGAAACGGCTTTGGAAAACTGCTGCGCTGCTGATGCAATTGTCACGCTATCAAACAGGTCACAGCCGGTTGTCTTTACAAATTCATCGCGGAAGTTGATTGCACCCTCAGCTAAGATTTGGACATCATTTTGACAATAAGCTACTAACTCCCGGTCGTAGTCGGACTCCTGATCTTTTACCGAGTGATACCACTTAAACAAATCCTGTCTCTGCTTCGGCGTCATCTCATCCGCCCCATACATTGCTGGCGAGGGATGGGGACCTTTATACCCGTTTCTTGAGAGGTCTGTGTACTTGTGCGGAAAGTAGCCTTTTTTAAGCTCTGTTTTACAGCCTAATGCTTTCGGGAATTCTCGGAGCGGGATGGGGATGAAGGCGAATGATTCAATGAACTTAAGATGATAGTCATTATCAGTGCTCAGAATTATTTTGCTCCCCTGGGCTATGACGAAAGGTGACAATCGTTGGGTCACATAAGCGTTCAAAATGATATGATGATCAAAGCCTTTCCCGTCGTGTGAAATTAAAGCTGTATGTTTGTGCTCTTTTTGTCGGGAATGGAGAAGGAAAGTTACAGCACAGTGAGGTCCTCCCCTGATCTCTCGCTCCCCATTCAGTGCCTGAGCGACTACGAGCACGGGGATGTGAGACCCTGTGCTCTGGCTGGTCTCAAAACAAAAAAATACCATTTTTTTTTAGTGATGTCTTCTTCTTCCAGTTTTTTTGGAGCCATGTACAAAGATATTTAACATCATTTCCTATGCTTAAAGGGGGCGTGCTCTAAAAGGTTGTTCTCGGGTGGGGGTGTTGTTTTAGGTTGTTAAAAAAATCCCACAGAGCCTGAAGGCGCAGCTGTGCTTTTTTTTAGGGTCTTTGATGGACGTGTAGTAAGTCAGTTTACATCTGGAACATCTGTAACTGATCTGACATTTGCTGACCATCTTTTTGAGCCTCGGGCGTTGTCTTAATTTTCTATGTCGTTCGTAACAAAGGGTGTTAGACTCGCACTAGACTTTTTGAATCGGAGCCTGTTTACAGTCTGTGGTGCAGACATTGCATGTTTTGTCACAAAAGTGTCTGCATTGCTGCTGGTATCCGGTGTGACAGTGTTTATAGAAAACCCTTGACATTTTTTTATCCCGTAAAAATGATGATTGTGTAAAAGGAGGTCGAGCGTAGTCTCTTGAGGAGGCGTTCCTGTTTGAAATGTCACCAGTTTTTAGTTTCTATGTCAGAGGAGCGATAGAAGATGACTATTTTTGACCTTAAAAGCTCTTCAGATTAGCAAACGTCCTCAAATGTGGCGGCTGTGTCAACACTAAAACCAACTCTGGTGTGAATGTCACAGCCTGCAGTCAGGGCGTCTCCAACTGTTAAATCAGGGTTGGTCAGTAATGCTAAATTTACAGCCAGACATGTTTGATCGGTGGTAGGGACGACAAATAGATGTCTGCCTTTTTTCCTCATAATTTCAAGTGAAGACTGTTGTTGACTTCCTCCAGCGTCACGGAAATAAATAAATGACTGAGGCAAAGCATAAACCTGCAACACAGGAAGGCCTAAAAGGCCGACATATTTTTTCCCAGCAGTGAAAACTAACAACTAAAAAACTGAACATGTGTTATGAACACCAAGACTGAGTCCAGCGCTTCACTTCGCCTTATTCCACTCCTGACACAGACCTCTAGAACCCAACACACTCCATCCAGTCGTGTTTAAATACTCTGCAGAGGTTCATCAACACCCAAAGCCAAGACCACCAGAACTGATACCTGCACAAACATTCTGCCACACTAAGACTCTGGAACAATGTAGGAAGGTTGCGCTGTCTCCTTGACAGAAAGACTAATAAAAGCTAATGGCAGAAACCAGTGGGACACCAGGTAGACAGCAGGTGTTAAATTGGACACTGATTCTGTCTCTTGGGCTGTATCTGTTTTACCGTTTGGTGGCTGGCACCCTTTTGGGCTGGGGAGGGGCATTTGCAGATGGTTAGGGCTGTCAGCGTGAAGAGAGGAAGGTAGTGGAGTCTTTCCTGAGTGAGAAGGGGGCGCTAGTTGCCTCCTTTAGGTAGCCAGGGCACTGGTCCCCACTTTTTACAGCCGTCTGCCCAGCAGCACTTCGCTGCTGTTGTTGGTTCAAGAGCGAAAACCTGATTGGATGCACCCAAGGAGTTGAGTATAAACCTTACGTTGCATCTGTCTCATTATTTTTTCTTTAGTTAGTCAGTTTACCTGGTCATTAATCCCTTTTAAATTGTGCAGGGAGCCAGCAGGTAGTCGCTGTGCTGAGGGTCCAGTATGCAGTCGCTCACAGGCTGGGAGCGCAGTGGGGGAAACATAAATGAAAGCGTGCAGTGGCGTGCTGTGATTATATTGAGTGCGTTATAAGCTAGTCCCCTCCCTATCGAACCCTCTCATGGTTGATAAGCTCTGGGTGTCTAGAACTCCCCCTCCTGGCCGTTTATCTAACTCTCTGTCGGTGTCCTATGGCTGTTGTGTACCTGCACCCTATATTGTTGTCCATTTTAAGATAAATGAATAAAGCCTTCATTTTTAAAAATCATTACTGTTTCCTGTCCGCTGTGTGCGTTTTGTTTGAATCCTCTGACATACAGGAGGTTTATTCCACTATCAATGTAGGTGTACGGGTGTGACTCCTGCCACGTCCCTTTGTTCCAGTATGCATCATTTTACATGGAGGTTCAATAGTAAAAGACAGTCATGATAAAAATAAGTAAAAAGTCATGATTAGAAAAATTCCTCTGTCTACATCAGAAACTAGACCCCGAGAGTACCTGCTGATGGCCATGGCAGTGATGATCGGCGCCCAGCCTGTGCGCAGGAGGATGTGACTTGATGGGTGTTTGGAGGACATCACAACCCACAGAGGGATCAAACACACCAACAACAGGTCCAGCAGGTACAGCACATAGGTGCACGGATCTGTCAAGACAAACGGTCTTTATTTATTACTTCATTTTCAACCAGAACTCACGATAGAAATGAGTCACGGTCAGACCAGTGTTTACCTAACAAGGAGTAGAACCACTGACTGAAGCAGGCCAGCAAGGCCAGAGAGATGAGATCCCCACAGCTCGCTGCAATGGGCGTGGCCACATTGTCAGGATTGATTCTCATCCGCTTGGAGCCAATAACCACTCCCACCGTCATGATACCTGCAGAGGGGGGTCAGAGAAAACCTCCTCATCTGTGGCGTGACATGAAACCAGCTCTGACGACACGTGCTCCTGGCCACAGGGTTGCGTTCACTCGCTTTTGAAAACCCCAAGACAGAGGGGGAGTTGTTCTCCTAGCTACGATAAATGAGATGATAGTGAGGCAGGAAGTGGCAGCTTATGACAGTAGCATGTGAAGAAAGGAAGGTAGGAAGGAAGGAAGGAAGGAAGGAAACAGGAATTCAAACTACAATAGATTCTTTGTCTTTTCAGCAGAAAATCCACTATGTTGATTTGTTAGAAAACGCTCTCTTAAGGTCTGGAGGCCCAGAAGAGTAGGAAAGATCAGACTTTGGGTTAAATTCAAAACATCTCTAGCAACATCACAAATCCTGATTAAGTAATAGAACTTGAAGGCGTTAAATCACACGCCAAATGACTTAATAAGTTGCGCGCTGCTCCTTCCTCTTTTGGCGATTCCAGCCTGGTGTGTCTGCATTAGTAACCTGTGTGAAACCTTATTCACCACACGTTGATCTCCTTCCATCAGCCAGAGGCTTGAGAGTCCTTAAAGGTCCAAATCAACTCAGCATCTGAGGTCATTCGTCTGATCAGACAGTAGTTTTTTTCTATAAAGTGGATTGTTAATGAAATTGGACTTTTATGATTTGGAGTGTTTTATCTCATTGTAATTGATGACATCCTCTTAAGGTGTGTTTATTGTATTATCTCTTTTGTGGGGTGTCTTGACCCCTGCTGCAAGCTGAGTTGCCCGACGGGGACAGTAAATGCTTTCTCATCTAATCTAGAACAGTTGGACCTAAAGTGTAACGATGCTGGCGAAAGCGCTAATGTACAAAGGTGTGACTGTTCAGTCCACAAGCTTATTTGCTTATAGAACTGTCTCTGCAGCTTTGTCAGTCAGTATGACCTGTTGTTTTGTTGTGTGGTGAAAAGAAAACTTCACGACTTCGGTTTCATCTTGTGAAATAAATAACATTCCCAGTTCTTCGGAGTGGCCTTCACTGTGCGTACATGCAGGTGGGGGTTCAGCCAGTGTCAAGGGAGGTGTACCCACTACTGCAAAATATACTGCAACATTGATCGATAATAGCCACTACAATTCTAGACAAAGACACTACCATCCATCAATCCATCCACTTTCTTCTGCTTATTCCTGTTCAGGGTGGTGGGGGTGGAGCCTATCCCAGCAGCCTTCCCCCTGGACAGGTCACCAGTCCATGGCAGGGCCAACACATAGAGACAGACAACCATTGGCTCTCCCAGCCACGCCTACGGTCAATTTAGAGTCTGGATTAACCTGGTCCCTCTTGATGTCTTTGGACTGTGGAGGAAGCTGGAGTACCAGAGAGAACCCAGCAGGAACAGGGAGAACATGGAGACTCACCCAGAAAGACCCCGTGCTGCAGCCGGGGCTCCACCCACAACCTTCTTGCTGGGGGGCCACAGGGAGGACCACTGCTCCACCCACAACCTTCTTGCTGTGAGGCGACAGTGCTGACCACTGCACCACCTTGCCGCCCCTGATCGATACCCTGATGGTCAAAACCCAATATTGATTAAGGGGCTGAGGGGGATTGTGCCGTGGCAAATGCTCGCCCACACTGGGCTGGCTAGCCGGCTGCCTGATATCCATGAGGGTGTGAACAAATGGATCAGAACATCTGACGAAGAAACAGTGACCCTGGGGGACATTAAAGCTATGTGGGCACAGTGTTGTGGGGTCCCACTCTGGAAAACATATGAAGAATCAGCAACGAGTGGCTGTTGTGCCCCAGAGCAGATGGAACTGACTTCGATGTGTACCGACCCATACTCTGGGGGGCGCCGTGTGAGGAATATCCGAAAAAAGTGGATCCCAAAGTGCTAAAGGGGGAACCACTATTGGAGCTGAGAACGGTACAGCCTACATAATGAGAAGGTGGAAATAAGAGACAGAAGAAGACATACATCCAGAGTCACAAATAAAACCCCAATTTATCACCCAGACTGAATGGGTTGAGAATCAAGTGTTGCTGGACAAAGACTGAGACTGTAAATATGACTTGTCCAATTCTACACTTGCTGAGTGAGCAAACAAATGCTATAGCTGATAGTTTTTGGACATGTGGGGATGATGTGCTGCATAACAAGGGTGGATAGAACCGTGTGCTTCAGTCAGACTGTGAGTTCCAATTGCAGTTATATATGACACACAACTTCTACAGCAGCATGGCAGAACAGACAAGTGTTAGAATGGGTAGCAGCAGAGCGAGGAGGAGTTTGTCAAATGTTCTGGAAATATTGTTCTACTAAAATCCAAAATAATACAAGTCCTTTAGGATCGTTCACATTTGCCATGGCAAAACTGGACAAGTCAAATGTAGAAATGAGGGAGAATGCTGGTGGGGGAGGCAGCCTGTCTTTGGATTGGCCAGACCAAATTTTAGGAAAATGGGAAGCTGTTTTGGCCAATGCAGCCACGAGTGCTGCCATAGTTCTAATTATGGTTTCTTTTTTGGCACGTTGCATTGTTCTCATGCTGAGGAGACAGTGTCTACGAGCAATGGACAGAAAAATGGACACGATGATGGGCCTGACTATCTCTGTCTGCGTGAATAAAGAGATTCCCCATCTGACACCTGAGTCCCAAACCTCTGATTCCTCTTCCCACCACAACAAAGCAATACTTTCATGAAGGACAAATACACAACACCATGTAGCGTAGCTGACCAATCAGGTAGCGTTATTTCTTGAGTGGCAGCGAAACAGCCAATCACAGCAGCTTATATTTTAGAGCATTTCTCTGGCTGCATTCACTAAATATTGATACAATGACATGGACACTGTCCAATAAGAGACAAGAAGTGTTGTCCCTTCCTTCGTGAAATTTAAAATGAGAAAAAAAATGTTAAATGTTAAAGTATTTTGTGAAATGTGGTTGTGTTTTCATAGATGTTGAGCTTTTGACCTTACAGGCCACTCTCAGTTCACCTGTACGCATCACATGAGTCTGGGCTGAAGTGAGCAGCTGTGGTTTGGCGGGGAAGTGAAGGCTAAAGGCAACGGCAGGTTGACAGTGTTGTTGCTACCTTGCAACAGTGAAGCCACAAAGGCTGTAGAAAGACTGGCTGAACACAGAAGCATCACGTGACTGAGGAGCATCCGTCCTTCAACCATCCAACCCAACATGGCTGCCATCAGGAAAGCAAGGAGGCCGAGCACTGTGGCCTGTAGCTGCAGGGAGGTAAAAAGAACCACAGTGGAGTACTACTACGATACATGGCAGATTAGTACTTAGATTACTCACTTGTAGGTAATATTACCTGCTTGAGCGCTAGGTTCCCAAGGATCAGCATCCATTTATCTCTGGCATGTTCCATTTGTCCTGCATTCACCTGAAGACATCAGATGATTATTGATATTATGATATTTAAAGTATACACGAATACCACAAGTACAACATAGCACGGCTGTGTGTGTTATTGGTCAGATCCCTGCAGCAGCGTAACTCATTTAAATGATGAAAGTATTTAAGAACAATGAAAATAAGATGGGAAAATCATGTGACTTGCGAGGTGTTGGTGATGCTGCTCTGTAAAGTCAAAAAATATTCTAAAGCGACAATGATCCATGACCTTGGTGGTAAAAACATTTAAGGTGAATGACGTCGTTCCCACCACGACACTGACAAATAATCGGGACAACATTCAGATATTGTATGACCTCCTTTAAATACATTCTTTTAAAAACAGAATTTCTAAGTTTTTGTCTGCTTGATTTTCTTCCGAGGCGGCCCGGTGGAGCAGTGGTCCTCACTGTGGCCCCCAGCAAGAAGGTTGTGGGTGGAGCCCCGGCTGCAGCACGGGGTCTTTCTGGGTGAGTCTCCATGTTCTCCCTGTTCCTGCTGGGTTCTCTCTGGTACTCCAGCTTCCTCCACAGTCCAAAGACATCAAGAGGGACCAGGTTAATCCAGACTCTAAATTGACCGTAGGCGTGGCTGGGAGAGCCAATGGTTGTCTGTCTCTATGTGTTGGCCCTGCCATGGACTGGTGACCTGTTCAGGGGGAAGGCTGCTGGGATAGGCTCCACCCCCACCACCCTGAACAGAATAAACGGAAGAAACTGGATGGACGGACAGACGGATGGATGGATTTTCTTCCTGTAGGATATTCATTGATCTTCATAATCTGATGAAAAGTTTCAGAGTCCAAAAACCTGTAATCCAAAAGAAGGAAGCTGCTGTGTCATTTCACTCTAATCTGACAAAACACTTCGTACCAGGGCCGCTGTCGGCCTATCACAGAGAGATTGCATCCCGAGAATTAAAAATCTTTTTTTAAAAGCACATAAAATACAGAAAGCGATGCCTGTGGTGATTTAGAAATGGTGTAACATTGTGTGACCAGCAGGAGGGGAACCAGAGACTCTGCCAGGTTCATTTTACCACTTTATTCTGATCTTCATTCAAGTAGTCATGGATGACAATGTCACGTATATTTTATAGTAAAGTTAGGTTTTGTTTTTTTTTTAATTAGCCTTTTATGGATGGATGGATGGAGGAGTGGTCAAAAGGAGTTTTTTTATCCATCCATCCATTCTCTATGCGGCTTATTCTGTTAAGGGTCATGGGGAGGTGGAGCCTATCCCGGCTCACACTGGGCAAGAGGCGGGGTTCAGCCTTGACGGGGATGTTTTTCTTATCATTTTTAATATAATATGTATTTACTGCACAATATCAGTTCCCAGTATTAGGTTGCACCAGCAGCCGTAGACCTTACCCATCAGCAATGAGGGAATGAGGCAGGAGGAACATGATCCAACAACCTCCTCCCTCCACAATCCAAATTTGTCCAAAATAATGTTGTGTTACAAAGTTTGGAAATAAGGTGTGTACTTATTGTCCGTCATCCCAGAAACATACGTGATCTTGAAAAATGTCACACAGCTTGAGATCAGCCTTCGCCTGTTAAATTTGTTGTCTTGTTGTTTTCTGTGTTATTGTTAAGCGTCCTTGGGTGTCGTGAAAGGCGCTATATAAATCAAAATTATTATTATTATTATCATTATTATTATTGTCGATGAAAATGTATGAGACCATACTTCCATGAAGGTCGATAGGCAGGGTGGTGCTGTCCAACTGGCTTTTGAGTGTTTCCTCAAACAATTCGTACAATGGAAAGCCAGACACGGCGTTCAAGGCAGGTGAGGCATCAGCACTCAGAGTGGTGAGAAAAGAACTGAATGCAGGCATCGCGAGGGCTGAAGCCACATACGCCTAGAAAATCCAGGGTCACTTCAACACAAACGACCCCCGGCGCATGTCAAAGGGCATCAAGTTCCAGAGATGCACAATACCTAAAGGACCTCTCCTTGCCAGATGCACTCAACCTCTTTTATGCCCGCTTCAAGGACCCTGATACCCCCCCCCCCCGACTCACACCAAAACCTGACAACACACCCCTCACTGTGACCACAGCAGACGTGAGGAAGACCCTTCAGGGAATCAACCCTCGCAAAGCTGCAGGCCCTGACAACATCCCGGGGTGAGAACTGAAGGACTGTGCATACCAGCTGTCCGAGGCGCTGGCGGACATCTTCAACACCTCACTGGCACTGTCATCTGTCCCCACCTGCCTAAAGACTGCAACAATTGTCCCTGTCCCGACCCATTGCACTCACCCCGGTAGTCATGAAGTGCTTCGAGAGGCTGGTCAAGCTCCACATCAAGGACCCCATTGATGTCACTGTGGACCCCCACCAGTACACCTACATGCAAAACTGCTCCACTGATAATGCCATTTCATCGGCTTTCCTTTCATTCTCTCTTCCTGGACTTTTCCTC
>NC_141326.1:1672500-1795000 GCF_037954235.1 Aulostomus chinensis | reverse complement strand
AGTGGGACATGACACTGAATTTAGCACCAATGGAACCACTTCCTTAAATCCAGGTGTGGCCTGATCAGACAAACATCTGGAAACTACAGTTTTCCTGAGTGGAGTGTAGTTGATCAGTCCAAATTCCAAAGTGATTGATTGGTGGTCTGATAAAAGCGTTCTGTGGAAACACAACCAGATGTTCAGCTTCAGTTCCACATGTTAGGAGGAGGTGGAGGTGTGGTTGTGACAGTGAGGGGTTCATGGACAGACTGATGGACACCAGTTGAGTCTAGGAGAGAGAAATGCAGGACCAGACTGTGGTTATCAACACCCTCATGAATACTGAAGTCTCCTCCAATCATGACTTGATCTGATTTAGAACTAAACTGATAGAAACTCTGAGGATTCAGATCAGAATCCAGAGTCGCGGATGGCAAGCAGCTCGCGGAATTCAGGATCTTGCCAGTGCGCTGCCACGATCAATAAAAGTGTGGAAGATCACAATATCATCAGCTGCTCTTCGTTTATTGTGCTCTTGTTTCATCCTTCTGGGTTCACGTTTATTGGCCCTGTGTGATTGTTCCTCATGAGAGTTTGACCTCTCAACCCTGTGCTGTTTTATTGTTCTTTCATTAACTGTGCAGTCCTGTGATGGAATATGTGGGATATTTATGGAATTTTACACAAGGAAATCGTGGGAACTTGCAAAAATTGCAGTTTGATGGGAAATCACTTTTTTTTCTTACTCAACACTCAGCGGACCGTTCTCACCGGACTACGACCGTAAAAGGGAGTCCAGTCACTGGACACAGTCTCTGACCCATTTGGTCTGGTCCTTCTGCCGACACTATCTGCAATGCTCATGCATTGCCATTCAAATACCATCTTACACACTCCACAGCACATTCCAGGCTATCGAAATAAGAACTAGAAGGGGAGCACAGTCCCCGTGTTCAGTGATAAAGACTGGGACTGGTGTCACGAGAGTCGCGATCCTGGGATCCAACTAGTTCTTGAAAGTTTGTGCCAAGCTCCAGTTGTTGCATTTGGAGGATAAACAAATCACATTCCTTACAATAAAAGCATTTGTCTGATGTTGCCATCACTGGACATTTTTTGCAGTCACACCAAAGTCTCCAGCGTTCTGTCCCTTTCTGCTTCAGCAACGATGGGGTCAGTGATGGATGCACTCTCTCTTGCGGCTCTGTCCCGTAGTTCGGGTTCCGTGTATTCGGGCTCGTACATGTAGTGTTGGTTGCTCAACACAAAATCTTCCTCGTCTTCAAAATCGGATGCATCGCTTTCTCTGTCGACAGAAGCCATTGTAGAATAAAATAAGATTTAGTTAGCTTCTCTTCCGACTGGTATGGATGTAAACAAAATGTAGGCTACAGTTACGCTACTACTTCCTGACTGCGATTACGCCATAGTCCGCTGCAGCTGTAACGTGAGCCCACTACTACCTACTAGAGCAGGGATGGGCAACTGCTGGCCCGTGGGCCACGCACAGCCCACACCCTCACTCGATGCAGCCCTTAGAGTAATTTTTGAAAATGATAAAATATGTGTCCTCTGCGGCACTGAATCACTTGTAATGACACACTTTGGGCAACAGATGGCGCCTCCAATGCAGACGCCGCCTTGTGCACGTTTTGGGAAAACCGTGTGTTTCAGGTTAAATGGGAGGCAGAATATCTGTTCACAGAATTTAAGGGCAAACCTCGTCTGCTCAGAGACCCTGTCTGCCATGACAGAGTTCAATTTTAGTTGCCACTGTAACGATAACAGTAAGAGTGATACAGGTATTCAGGGAAAATGTAAAAAAAGACTGTGTAGTGTAAAAATGCACAAAATAAGTTCTTGCAGTTCATGTTGGTCTGCTGGTCTGCAGCTTTCCGCGATCTTTGAGGTGGATGGTGATTTGTGTGTTTTATTTTCATGAGAACCCTTTGCGCTGGGAAAAAAAAAATCACAGTAAGTGGTTATTTAGTGTTTGCTTCAAACCTTTGGTATTCCTATTTATCAAAGAAGAGTACAACTTTTATACATGCATTTGAGCATGAAATTGTTAAGTTACTGCACTGTATGTTGGGTCAATAAACATATATTCCACAAACACGTATATTGGCAGTTTTAGCATATCTGGTTAAATGTGCCGTCTTATGAGGCTCTCTGGTAGTGTTGACCAAAAAACAAAAGTGGCCCTCTCCATCATTTACGTTGCCCATCCCTGAACTAGAGAAAAGGTAAAATCTGTAATCTGAGGTTAGGCCCTCAAAAAACACAATGAACAAAAAGTTTTCTATCCATAATCATTCTATCAACATTTAAACTGATCTTCTGGGGTTTTAGTTCAGTAGCCTGGAATGTGATGTGGAGTGAGCAAGATGGTATTCAAACGTCAGGCTGATGGGATCCTGTCCACTCGCACTAGCGTTAGCATTGCAGATGGCGTCGGCAGGAGGACCAGACCAGATGGGTCAAAGACTGTCTCCAGTGACTGGCAGCATCCTGGGTGAGCTGGAAATGAGGCCAAATGTCCAAAAAAGTGAACCTCCCTTTAATAAGAGAAAATTCAGAGTCTTTTCTACTGACTTCCTCTGATAAGGAAGCACGCTGCATCCCAGGAAGCACTGGGAAAAATGAAGCTCATCTTGTTTTATTACACACCTCAATAAACACACGGCTCAAACTTATAAAGCTTGATGAGTCAAACGAGTTCCAAGCTTACTTTTGTTTGTAAATGAGATGGATTTGCGGACTTCATCGTGTCTTCTTCGCAGGGTTTGCAGCTTTCTGATGACATCACTTCATAACATTCCCAAGGCAGGAGGAGGAAAATGGCGGCTCTTGTGCAAAGTAAACGCAACATTTTTCAACTTTCTGCGGAGATATGTGTGACTTTTGCAACGAAAATGCTGGGATTTTGAAATCATGCAAGCCAGCATATTTTGCGCATTTTGCATGGAAATCATTGATTTATGCAGCAAAGGGGCAGCGTCTGAAAAAAATGTGGCCCCTGCATTAATGTGCTGACTGGCTGATGATGCAATGAATTATACAATCGCACAATCGCATTTTTCTGGAGGGACTGACTGTGGTTTTGCCTTTTATATAAAGCAAGTTGTGAGTTCGTATTGTGGTGTCTATTTCATAAACTCTGCGTGACTGTTTTGTTTTTCTGACCTGAATGCTTCTCTAAGGATCCTAGAACGTGATATGCTGACGCACCGCCTGCTCTTATCGTGATTTATGACCTTGACGCGCTGCCAAGCCTTCCAGGTGCAGGGGGATTCTGCTCTTATAAAAAAAAAGAGCCTGCATCCAATCTGCTCTCAGTCGTAGGAAAGCTCACACTGAGGACGCCGCTTGTCACACAGCAAACGTCTCTTGTAGTGGACACCACTGACAGCCTCAAAAAGATGGCGAAGGCCAGTGCTGCCTTCCCACACCCATTTTCAGGTATGAAGGAGACGTATTGCTGGTGCCTGGTCAGCTGTTCTGCAGGACAGCTCAGGCGTTGAACTCTGCAAAGATAATAAAGCTCTTTGGACTCGACTTTGCTGGACTCCAGTGCTTATTTGGACTTAGAATTTTTTCACTCTCAGAACTTATTTGTGTCTCAGACTTTTAAACTTTTTGAAATTTAGACTGAGAAAGAAGGTGCCTTGGCTCAGGTGAGAGGAGGCCTGGACCCCAACTGGCCCCTGAGCGAGCGCCACAGCCCAACCCTCATCAGTGTCTATGAAAGATGTTCTACAAACAGGCTTCGTATACTTAGGTGTTCCGTGATATCTTAAATCTACTCACACCAGCAAGTGTTCAGAGTTTATGGTGAGCTGTAAGAGTGGGTGTGTTGGTGTGGAGGAGCTCAGTGAGCTTCTGAGGAGCTCTTAAAAGTGAAAAGCAGTATCTTATAAACTATGCAATATTTACCTGGGAACCAGTAGACTTGCAGCAGAACAGGTGTAATGATGATACAGATGTTCTAGTGATGAGACAGGAGGTTCTAGTAATGATACAGGGGGTCTTAGTGATGATAGAGGGGGTTCTAGTGATGATAGATGGGTCCTAGTGATGTTAGAGGGGTTCTAGTGATGATAAAGGGGGTTGTAGTGATAGGGGGTCTTAGTGATGATAGAGGGGTTCTAATGATGTTAGAGGGGTTCTAGTGATGATAGGCGGTCTTAGTGATGTTAGAGGGGGTTCTAGTGATATAGATGGGTCCTAGTGATGTTAGAGGGGGTTCTAGTGATGATAGATGGGTCCTAGTGATGTTAGAGGGGGTTCTAGTGATATAGATGGGTCCTAGTGATGTTAGAGGGGGTTCTAGTGATGATAGGGGGTCTTAGTGATGATAGAGGGGTTCTAATGATGTTAGAGGGGTTCTAGTGATGATAAAGGGGGTTCTACTGATGACGCGGGCAGCTGAGGTTTTTGACCAGTTGCAGCTTATGGATGGACTTGCCAGCTGAACCAAAGAGAGGGGAGTCACAGTGATCGGGGTGGGATGTGACCAGGTGTGAACCAGGGTACCGTGAGAGTTGGGGGAGAGGGACGGGACAGATGGGGGATGTTACGTAGATGGAGGTACACTGATGGAATGATAGCGTACTTTTGAGGACGACACTCAGACTCTTGACCTGTTTGTGATTTTTGATAATGGAGGGTCTGATGCCATCAAGGAGAACCTCACTTGTTTGACAGAAAAACCGCTGTAAGCAGTTATGTGTGTGTGTGTGTGTGTGTGTGTGTGTGTGTACGTGCGTACGTGCGTGCATACGTGCGTGCGTGCGTGCGTGGGTGCGGTGTGATGACCTGTCTGTACTCACAGCAGTGGACAGCCTGGAGGCCAGAGTCATTTCCAGGTTCCCCTTCATGCCCAGCACAGCAGGCAGCAGGATGAAGATCTCTGAGATGTCCTGGAACACGTCCCAGTTCTGCCACCAACACACAAAACATGCTCTTATCTTCCTGACGAGGGTCATTACTCGAACTGAAGTCTGGAAACCAGATGTTCTGAAATTCAGATTTCTTTTTTGTTGTAAATAATAATTTGCTTCTTTCTCCAGCTAAATCTCTTCCCCGCTCCCTCTGTATCTGCTTCCCCTCTTTTCATCTCTCTCCTCACTTGCAAACAAGTTTTCAGTGTCTCACTTCCAAGATTTGACTGCCAGGCAGCTGGCCGGACTAGAAACCATGGCGCCCACGACTATCATCAGTCAGACCTGTGAAGTCTGTTGTCAGACTGTCACAGGTTAAGGGGGTCAATGAGAGGCCCCAAAAAACTGAATCAAGCCTGGGGTGTTTGAGGCTGCAGAGGGACTCAGCATCTCAGCATCATCAAGGAGAAGTCTGATGTTTGTCCTGATGGACCATCACTCAAGTTTTATCTGGTTAAGCAGCTCCAGGTGATGATGGTCAGTGTCTGGAGTCATAAAGGGGCCATATTATGCAAGTGTTTTAGGGGTTGAAGGTGAAGAGGTTTTTAAGAGGGGTGGGAATCGCCAGAGACACCACGTTACGATATTATCACGATATTCGAGTCATGATACGATAATTTCACGATATTGCGATATGGTGAGTATTGCGACACCAAATATATCACGATATATAGCAACATTTTCAGCTGCAACAGATGCCAACATAATTAATCCTGACAAACGTGTCATCTGTTGAAAAAAAGGTTTCAGGCGATGAATCTTCCTTCAAACATTTATTCCAACAAAATGGACTTGAAGCTGCAGCTCCTTCAGGTGTAAAAACACTCACTAAAACTGAACAGAAAAATAAAACATGTCTGTCTTTTCCAACTACCAGACAACTCTTGAACAGTTTAAAATATTGTCTACTCATTGCAACGGTCTCTTACCTGACAAACCTGCCCGTCTTCCACTCAGTCAAACTTTACTGAATGCAGACTTGTAAACTTTTGTAACACTGCAGCTCACACAGGTTTCTCAGCTTTGAACAGAGAGATTTTCACAGAAAACAAATAGAAAAATAAAGCATCACTGTCTTAGTTTTCAGACTGCAAGACAAATGTTACACAAATCCAAACATGCACGACTTCCCCTGACCAACGTGAATGTTTGACTTTCAGTCAGTCAAACTTTACCGATGAATGGCGGAGACCTGGACTAGAGTTTGTACCAACACTGCAACTCACACAAGTTTTGCAGGTTTTAGTTGCAAAGTAAATTGGCTTTAAATACAAAGTAAATCTGAAAATAATGTTCTCCAAAAATAAAAAGGTCAAATGAAATGAAATTAAAATGTATTCTTCAATCAAAACTTAAACTCAAATATTACAATGACATCAGAACGTGCGCTGTCAATCAAAGAAATGTAACCGTTTGTTCAGTGAACGAATGTCAGCATTCCTGCAGAAAAAGAGAAGCTGATCAACCCGTTCAGACGTAAGAGCGCTTCTTTGTGCTGTCTCGATGTCGCCTGCAGACTCGTTCTGCCGGGGCACCTGTACCAGAGACACAGAGGTATCTTTTCACCAGTTTAGCAAGTGAAGGTTAGACTTGTTGGTGTATTTTCCACCAGCTGAGTGGATCCTCGCTGAGTGCCAGGGGTGCAACTTCAGAGTATCTTCTTACCTCCTCTTCAGCTACGGCAGAAAACGATTTTGGTGGTGCCGCAGCATCGCTGTAACTTTTACCAAGCAAGGCTACAAATCCACACGACTTCTTGGCTGGGATGGGAAGGGATTCAGGATCCCCCTCAGTCTGACTGGGTCTCTCCTGATGTTCCAAGGCCTCTGCCTGAGAGATGGTTGGTCTCATTAAGATTCCACTGGCACTGCTTCTCACTTCGGGAGACAACAGGGTTGAACAATTTGCAGGCTGTTGTTCGAGGAACCGCAAAAGCATTTCGTATGCACGATTCCATCGCGTACTCACGTCAGCTTTGAGTTTGTGGCTCGGAAGCTGCAGCATCTTCTGCTTTGTTTCCAAAGCGTGGTTTGCCGCCGTGCTTCTGTTGAAAAAGGCAGTGATGCGCCGTACTCTCGCCGTAAGCCTGGCTACTGTTGGCAGGTTTAGTGCTGTGACGTGAGATTAAGCGTGTGGGCCAAACGCTTCACATGGTCGTATCCCGCTGACTGAATGGCGACACACGTATGTGACGCATTGTCTGTTACCAAAACCAAGTCTTTGTCTGCAGTCCCCCATTCTTCTGCTGCATTTCACAAGAGGTCAGCGATGTTGGCCCCGGTGTGGCTTTCATGTACCGCTCGCATTTGGAGAACATGCAACTGCAGTTCCCAGTCCTCGGTGATGTGGTGCGATGTTACAGTCACGCATAAGTCCACCGACCTCAATCCAAGCGTCACAAGTTAACGCGACCCTTCCTGTTGTTCTCAAGGATTCTTCGACTTTAAGCTTCACTCCTCGGCAGAGTTCCGGCACAGCAGTATCGGCAAAGAAGCAGCGAGATGGAATCACATATCTGGGCTCGAGTGTCTTTAGCATGTTGCTAAATGTGCATTTTCCACCACTCTGAATGGATGTTAGTCTTTCACCATGAAGTAAACGATGGACTGAGTAATCTTCCTTGCACGCTCAGAATGGGAAGGTAGCTTTACTACGCTCAGTGTCTCTGGCGTCGGTAGATTTTTTTGCAGGTGCTGGTTTCATCTGGCCATCACCCGCCAGTGCTGCTGGGTGGTAGCAGGAGAGGTGAGCTCTCATGTTAGTTGTGCTCCCAGAGTATTTCACTTTTGTACGACAGTCCTTGCAGATCGCATTTTTCATGTCAATGTCTTTCTTTCCCTCTTTTTTGAAAAGTCCTAAGTAACTCCGGTATTTAATATTTGACGGTGCATTTATCAGTTCTTCTTTCTCTGAGTGTCTGTCCTTCCTCCATGTTGCTGTGATCACCTTTGACCTTCTCACGTGCCAGCCAAATCTTGCAAGAGCCACGCCTTCACTGTGTTGAGCTCAGGAAAGAGTGAACGGCACCATCTAGTGGGCTAAGGCAACAATTGATTTTAATTTGGTTCATCCAGAGTTGATATTTTTCGTGTTTAAGTGACCAAAATATCGATATTTGGTGTCTCTGAATCGATACAATATCGCCACGTGAAATATCGCAATATTTCACTATCTCAATATTTTTTTCCACCCCTGGATTTTAAGCGACCTGCCAAAGCTGTTGACACTCACAACAGCGATCCGTTCTGTGGTGGTGTCCCCTCACGAGAACAGAACTAGCAAGACTGCTACTCTGCCTGAAGCCGTCCCTGCCAGAGCTATGAGCAGCAACGACAGTCACAGATTTCTGCAGTGAAATGTGCAGGAAATGCACAAAGTTGACTCAAAGGTTGCAAGAGGCAATAATTTAGCAAATGCAAGCGCTAAGAATGCTGTTTGCTCATGGATGAAAGTTGTCTTTGTGTCGGCACGGATGTCAGAGCCTCTGTTTACAACTAATGAGCAGCTCTCACGTGAAAGAACAGGCAGAGATGAAACTCTGGAGAGAGAGGGAGGCTATCAGGATACTGGTGAGCTGTGGAAGTTTGTAGATGGAAGAAGCGCACCACCAATAACATGATGTGACCCATTAATGTGCTTGGGAGGTGGAGCCTTCAGGTACGGGCTCCTCTACTGTGGAACCAGCATCTCTCCATGGGTCAGAGAGGCAGACACTTTAACTACGTTTAAGTCCAGGCTTAAGACCTTCCTCTATGACAGAGCCTTCAGTTAGGACTGGTTCAGGTAGCTCTGAACCATTGATAGCTATGCTGCTACAGGCTTAGACTACTGGGGGACACATCAAGTTACATGGAGCCCTCCTCTCCTCTCCTCTCCTCTCCTCCGAAGTATCAAAGAAGCTATGAAACCTATAAGAGACAATGTCTTGAGGCTGTCGGACAGTTTGTTTGTTTGTGTCACTGCTGTTTCAGAAGCATATTAAACTCTTAGCAATCGATTCTGGAAGCCTCCAGTGATCATCAATGGAGTTGATTCTTCTTTACCCATCAGACAGAAGCAGATTTATGGCTGAGACAACAACTGAGACGAGTCAGAAGAAGGCCCAGGAGAAGTCAGACACCACAGAAGCTCGACTTAACCGCCTTGCAGTGTTGTAGTCCAGTGCTTCACGGAAGATATTTGGTGACAGTGGAACAGAGGGAATTGGAAAAGCCTGAGTTCACTGAGACGTTCCTGTAATCTGCTCCTAAATGCTGAGAATACAACCGACTCATCTTGTTCTGTGCTCACTCCTGGTCTCGTGGTCCAGAAACATTTCCTGTCACCTTCGCCTTCTCTGTTTTGCTCACCTGAACCACATCCAGCAGCATCCCAGCACAGACTGTTCCTAGTCCGGCCAACAGGAACGGCACCAGGATCTGCAGCACCATGGAGCAGATGGACTCAGCAGGGGCAGCACTCGGACCTTTTGCTTCCACAAATCCACAAAACCTCGACCCACTGATGAGCTCATTGGTGAGCAGAGGGTCCGCCTCAGTGTACTGTCGCTCGTAGATGAAACTGGTGTCGACTGGGGAAGTAATCTGATTACTGCTGTAGGGCTTTGGACCTCCTGAGGGCTCTGTTAAGGACGGGGTCAGTCGGTGCGTCTGTTCCCGGCTTTTTGGGGACGTCTGCCCCCCCTTTGACTCTGAGACAACCATGTTGTTTTTCAGCAGGACGTTAACCTGAAGGAGAATTAACACCAGAAGTTTTCACATTAATGTTCATTGTCTCATCATATAAAATCAGTACCTAATCAAGAGTTGAGTGGAAGGAAAGTGATCCAAAAAGAAGAAAAAAAAAGAGCACTGACGGATGCATAACGATGGAAGCAGCATTTAGCCGTCGAAAAATTCTGAATCAGCCGAAGGAAGTCGTGTTTGTGGAAGTGTGGCTGCTGCCTGAGGCAGAGTCATGTGATGGAGCGGACACCCTGAATTATCATTCCTATTCCTGATTGCCACTTGCAGCACTGAGGTCGCATTGTCTGACCGACATAACGGACTTGACTTGAAATTCCCATGAGATGAGCTGATGTGAAACAATAATAGTTGAACACAAGCAGAGCACCTAAAACCCTGCTATCAACAGAGCAGAAATGTCAAATACACGTCCTTTCAAACGCAGCAATGCCATCTTATCATTGTCAACAAAAAACAATCCTGTGGTTTGGACAAGGAGCTCTGAGCTGCTGCCCTCGCAGGTGTCTGTAGCTTTGCCATAACAACCATAGCTCCTCCCATGACGCACAAATGAGCTCATAGATGAGGCTCAGACGGCTGAATCTGAAGGAGAGAAAGTTTTAATTGACACTATCTATTCCAAGGTTAGATTTCTTTTGGTGTGTCAATATCTCCAGAATCTCTGCATACATGAACTTAAAAAAGCATGGCAGCTTTTTGCAGAAATACTGATGTAGAGTTCTGTACCTTACCCTCAGCGTCAAACACAGCAGAGGATTCTCCGACTCTCACACTCCAGTGCCGACCGTGACTCTCCCTCGTGGCCTCTGTCATCCTCGGAATGGTGAGTCTCCACACTGAGCACACACACACACACACACACACACTCGCTTCTTTCATGTCTCAAGTATGCTGACGATCATTAGGTAGGAGGGATCTGTGGTTGTATCAGAGTGGTCCCCCTGTGCTGTAAGGTTGGGTTTGACCAGCCAGATGTGAAATATAATTTTAAAAAATAATTGCAATCTAAATTCGTAGGGTCCCTAATGATTCATTATTTTTTTCATTATTTGATCAGGCAGAGAGACGCTTTACACAGGACATTAAAAAAAGGAAAAAAGAGGCGAAGAAAATATTTATAGGGACAACAGGTCTTCCTGTGGTCAAGATGTCTGCTGCTGGTGAGACAACGGCTCATTTGTAGTTCTTTTATCGAAGGCAAAGCAACAATGTTGCCATTCACTCACTGACTGCAGTTAACATGGAAAGCTGCCGGCTTGTGTGTTGGCCGCGCAGACATCAGAGGAAAAGCGTCTCCTAGAACTTCATTCGTCTCTGTTCTGCACTTTGAAGTGACAAAGGAACTTTCACAAACTTATCCGGCTGTCTTGTGTGACCTCCATAACCACAAGCAAGCACCAACCTGGGGGTTTTCTCCCCGTGGACAATGCCCCACGGATGAGGTCTTGATAATTCACTGGTTTGAAATGCTCACCACAGAGCCTGTTCTGTTTTTGATGAAAGACCTAGTTTTATCTGCTACTTAATTAGGACATTTTTGATTGAACATAGCCACGATATACCTGAAGTGCAGGTGTACACTCGGTGTATGACAAGTGGCCAATCTCGTGGGTGGTACTAGGGGTCAGAGTGCAGGGAGTAGAGTCCAGGTTCAGCCTGGGGGACAAAGGTGGATCTCCTCCTCTGGGTCCTGCAGGCCGGACACTGTAGCCTGCGGCTGAACAGCAGCCTCTCGAATGCTGGGAAGAGAGCGTGTGAGGGGTCCTTCAGGATCTGGGCAGCCATGCTGCGGACCTGCTGCTCATACACAGTCGTCAGAGAGTGAATGGAAGTCCAATTATCTTGGAACACACCTTGACGATGCTATGTAGGCGGTTCTTCTCCTGCAGGTTGACGAGTGGAACCAGCACCACTGAGAACGACAAGACTGATTCAATAAATGTGTAGGGGAAGGTCAGGAGGATCTTGCTGCTGACAGAGAAGGAGTTCAGTTTCCTCAGCAGGTACATTCCTCCGTGTTGGAGGAGAACCTCAGGTGGTCGTCAAAGACGGTCCCCAGATATTTGTACTCCGTCACGGTCTCTACCAATGACCCATGGATCATGGTGGACAGCAGCAGCCATCTCCCTCGGTCTTCCAGAGAAGGTCACCACCGTCTCCTTGGTCTTGCTGACGTTAAGCTCCAGCCGGGGGTTGGAGGTGTCACACCACTCAACAAACTGCTGCAGGGCCGGTCCATGGTGCTGGGACCCATGGATCCGTACATTCTCCCAGGCTGGTTGTACGGCTCTGCTGATCTACTGGCCATCAAGGGTGGCAAGGCAAGGCAGTTTTCTTTGTAGCCTGTTTTCCCCTCCAGTTTGTCTCCAGGCTTCATGGCATCATAACAACATCCTCTGCCCTCAGAGCCTCACATCGACTGAGGAGAAACTCCATAGAAAACCTTTAACAGGGAAAAATGGGAGAAACCTCAGGGTGAGGAGGGGAGGAGGATCCCTCACCAGGACGGACAGACGTGCAGGAGATGTTGGTACAGACAAGAAAACAGTTTATAACACAGAATGGAGGAAACATGGAAATGTTAATAACAGTTGAAGAAGGAAGCTTCTGGAAGGGGAGGCAGGGAGAGCAAGCCAGCTTGATGGGGGACTGGATGGTAGACTGGTTCATGGAAGGGGAGGCAGGGAGAGCAAGCCAGCTTGATGGGGGACTGGATGGTAGACTGGTTCATGGGAGGGGAGGCAGGGAGAGCAAGCCAGCTTGATGGGGGACTGGATGGTAGACTGGTTCATGGGAGGGGAGCGCAGGGAGAGCAAGCCAGCTTGATGGGGGACTGGATGGTAGACTGGTTCATGGGAGGGGAGGCAGGGAGAGCAAGCCAGCTTGATGGGGGACTGGATGATAGACTGGTTCATGGGAGGGGAGGCAGGGAGAGCAAGCCAGCTTGATGGGGGACTGGATGGTAGACTGGTTCATGGGAGGGGAGGCAGGGAGAGCAAGCCAGCTTGATGGGGGACTGGATGGTAGACTGGTTCATGGGAGGGGAGGCAGGGAGAGCAAGCCAGCTTGATGGGGGACTGGATGGTAGACTGGTTCATGGGAGGGGAGGCAGGGAGAGCAAGCCAGCTTGATGGGGGACTGGATGGTAGACTGGTTCATGGGAGGGGAGCGCAGGCCGGTGTAATAGTAGGGAATAAAAGGGGGGTGCAGGTGGCGGTTGGAAGAGAGGGATGGAGCTCTGGTGGATCTATGGAAACACAGAAGGAGAGAGAGACTCTGAAAGGTTCTAATGGCGCACAACTGGGCGGCCCGGTGGAGCAGTGGTCCTCCCTGTGGCCCCCCATCAAGAAGGTTGTGGGTGGAGCAGTGGTCCTCACTGTGGCCCCCCATCAAGAAGGTTGTGGGTGGAGCCCCAGCTGCAGCACGGGGTCTTTCTGGGTGAGTCTCCATGTTCTCCCTGTTCCTGCTGGGTTCTCTCTGGTACTCCAGCTTCCTCCACAGTCCAAAGACATCAAGAGGGACCAGGTTAATCCAGACTCTAAATTGACCGTAGGTGTGGCTGGGAGAGCCAATGGTTGTCTGTCTCTATGTGTTGGCCCTGCCATGGACTGGTGACCTGTCCAGGGTGAACCCAGTCTCTCGCCTGTAGCCACTGGGATAGGCTCCACCCCCCATGACCCTTAACAGGAATAAGCGGAAGAAAATGGATGGATGATGCATAACAGGGACACATTTTGGAGGCACGCAATGTCCCTGCAGTGGTGTCAGTTTCAAGCATAGACGTGAAGAATACACTCCAATACAGGGGGGCATCCAAGGTACGAGGAGCACCTGAGTCATCAGTTATTTACAGCACACTCTCTTGAAGGGGCGTGAACTCAAGTTCTTTGCTGTGGTAAGAACCATCCCCACCTGCTGCTGCCTCCAGCTCTACAGCTTCAGCTCCTCGCTGTACATTGATGTCATGCCTCTCCTGTAAAGGTCAGTCTGGTTTTCAGCTGCCTCTGCTTTGGCATGAGCTCCTGCTTCCCCTGGCTAATCTAGAGGTGATTGATGAGTGTGACGAGTGTGACTTTCTGGAGCAAATTTGCCAGAGGACTGAACCTGTTCCAAGGCCGTCTTGTGGTCCCTTTCCGTTGCCATCATCTGGAGCATTGGTGACTTGTCTCCGGTTTCCGTGGCAATAGCATGCAATGCGTCTTTGTAGTTTTTGTCTTCACCAAAAGCTTTTTGCAGACAACATATTTTTCTCTTAAACAACTGGCTTAACATCATGTTCTCCTTCATCGCACCCCCAAGGAACAGGCCGCTGGTTGTGTTTGGCAGGGTTTGAGGAAAATGTATTTTTGTTTCACTGCAAAATAGAGCAGCAAAATACAAACTCATAGATCTACATGATCTGTATATCTCCAGTTCATTAGTGAAGAAAAACTGACAGATAATCAATGTCAGGTTTTACTGCCAGTTATGTTGAGATGTGTCGTCAAAGCAGGAAAGTGTGTGACAATAACTCACACATGTTTGAGTGCTGTGAGAGGCAGCGATGCAGCAACGCAGCGTTCATAGACAGGAATGTACACAACTCACAAATAGCTGCATTCGTATGCAATATAAGTGTGACTACTTCATGACTCACAGATTAATTGGATTTGGTGGGTTTTCAAGGATGGATTCATGAGAGTGTTGCACTGAGATGCTTTGTCTCTGAGCCCATGGAGACAAAGACGCCCTGGTGTTGTGCACTTGTAACTTCACCTTTCGTCCTCACAGCTGTTTGCGATCACTGCCAGGTGGTCACAGACCCTTGAAAGAGTTTGCAAAAGATTGGCTTTTCACTTAATTTGGTTTAAGTTTGACAAACCACAGAAACACTTTGCTTTTCCCAGCAGGGATACCACCACAGTCCTGGGGCCTCTTTTATAAAGCTTGCTTACGCACAAAACCGGGCTTGGAAGTGCGTACGCAACTTCTAACGCAAGAGTTGGGATTCATTAAAAAAAAGACCAGCGTAGGAATGTGCGCAACTTTAAGCAAACTACAGACCTTGCTGACGCACATTTTGGAGACTCTTGTGACAAGGAGAGAACAACTGGTTCATGGAAAGAGTGCACATGAATGTGTGTAAAAACACTACCTTTTCTGCTCAGTCAAAGGTCACCAAGGGGTGCCGGCAAGGTCACAGAAATGAACCTTGCCGGCACGATGAAGAAGTGCGACACTGTTGGTCATTAAACCACGTGGCAGCTGTTGGTGCCTCAGATTTAACGTTCCTGTGTTGCTACATTTGGGATTTAGATTCACAACATTTCATTTGAGATGTAACCAATAGTTTTCACTCTGAATATTTCGATTTAGCAGATTCAGATGTTTTATAGCCTCATTTACCAATGTAGTCTCCATGTGCAAGAGAACAACTTCCACATGCATTTATCAGATTTTGTTTGAAGATAAATGTGACTAAATCCTTTCGTTTGTTTTTACGATGTCGATCTACCGACTTTCACCACATCAGCGGAGCCGCTTGCTCAAACACCAGCGTCACACTGCCCGTTTCAAGTGTCTTCTGATCCCCACCTGTTGTCGCCACGCTCCGGCGGTGCAAAGCCACTTTCTTCTTGGCCTCCACCTTCAGATTGAACCGCTTCTTTTTTATTTCGGCGACGCTGCGCTCCGTGCCAGCCGCGCTTACCGCCGAGCGACGGCGCGCCATTCAGTGGCTTTTCGTTTGTTGGTAATTCCTCTTGAGTGGCCGCCGAATAAAGTTTCCCGTCTCGCCGCCACCTCATCAACAAGCACCTCCATCTCGGAAAAGTTTCTCTTTCGTCTGGTTGATGCCATAATTGGGCGTGAACCACAGTCCAAAGACATCAAGAGGGACCAGGTTAATCCAGACTCTAAACTGACCGTAGGCGTGGCTGGGAGAGCCAATGGTTGTCTGTCTCTATGTGTTGGCCCTGCCATGGACTGGTGACCTGTCCAGGGGGAAGGCTGCTGGGATAGGCTCCACCCCCACCACCCTCAACAGGAGAAGAGGGAGGGATGTCATGTATGAAAGTGTGACTCCATCGAGGTCTTGCATGCATACCAACCTGCTCTCAGATCCCAGGTGGTAGAATAGGTTGGGTCTTCGTTAAAAGAAGGTGGCAGGGTGTTCATGGCTCCTTTGGTACTGCTGTCAGTGGACGGGTGTTGGATAGTTTTGACTTCACACGTGACTGTGGCAAGACTGTCACTGCCAGCAAAAGTCTTCAGGTGAATCAAACACTCCCATTTGCCTCCATGATGTGCAGCAGGGGGACTGAGGGTCCATTCAAGTTCTTTTGTTGTAAAGCTCATTTTTATTGTCTCTTGTGGAGATCAGCATTTCATTGTTCCTCTTCCTGGTTTGACAACAATATGGCCGAATGAGTCAAATCAGCTTGAGTGGCATGGCAGGTGTCATCCTGCTAGATCTGCCACCTGCTGCTCACCCATCTCTGGGTACTGGCATCTTGCACAGTTTGATATTATCTTCCCGACCCTCCAGTCTGATCCATTTGGCGAAAAGATGACAGGATTCAACCAACTTGGCGGTGAATGTGTTCAAGAATGAGCGCAGACACCTGGTGGTTCTCGGGAAGAACCATAGGATGCTTTGCTTCCTCCTGCATGGCTACTTTGCTCAGCTGGCTCAGGTTTTGGGTCACGCCTGCAGATTGAGCTTTGTTTGTTTACGTATGGTCAGACTTCCATTTGTAAGAGCTGCCGTCTCTCCTGGAAGGTCTCGGTTGTGCCAGAAGCAAACAGTTGCAGTCTCTGTATGTTTATGAGTTCCAACCGATTCTCAAAAGCAGTGGTTCTCAACCTGTTCCGCGCAGGCTCCCTCAAGTGGTACGCAAAGGATTCCCTGAAATGTTTTTTTTGAAAATGAAGCACGTCAAAAAAAATGCAGTTTCAATGTTCAACCCTTCCACATCCCAGCCAGCAGGTGTCTCCCTCCCTTCTTCAGCTGTTATTAACATTTCCATGTTTCCTCCATTCTGTGTTATAAACTGTTTTCTTGTCTGTACCAACATCTCCTGTCCGTCTGTCCCTCCTGGTGAGGGATCCTCCTCCCCTCCTCACCCTGAGGTTTCTCCCATTTTTCCCTGTTAAAGGTTTTCTATGGAGTTTCTCCTCAGTCGATGTGAGGCTCTGAGGGCAGAGGATGTTGTTATGATGCCATGAAGCCTGGAGACAAACTGGAGGTGAAAACAGGCTACAAAGAAAACTGCCTTGGCTCCTGCTGCACTAATCTAGTCTCCTGGTTACCAGGTTGACTCAACTAACCACTTGTGGTCACAGGTAGAAAAGCAGGAAGAAGACAGACAAGTCAGGTGATAGATCCTGTCACTACACCTTTGGTGATGATGTCACACACTAACAACAACAACATGAACCTGTCAAAGGCTAAAGTTGCTAACTTATTTGCTACTGCTGGTGAGCAAATGTTAGCTGAGGATCCATGTTGGCCCCCTGCTGGAGCTGAAGAGAGTTGCTACGCTACTCCAGTCAATTCCACTCCGGGGGTCGTCTCCCATCTCAAGGGTGCTACTCTTGCCTTTCCCCAGATTTTGAGGTAAATGTGGACACTCTGCCCTCCTCCACTGAGGACCGCGCGGTCGGCAGACATGATGAGAGAAACACACACAGCTCTGTCACAGTTGTCAGCTCATGGCCAGACACATGGTGGACATCAGGGCAGGGACGAGGCAACAACTCCCTTTTCCTCCTGGTTATGGGCCTGCTTCGCCACAAGGCCTTCGCTACAGGGCACAGGCGTGTGGGGGGATCCTGAGGAGGACGAGGAGGTCTGCGAACCAACCCTTTCTGACCTGCTGTGGGAAAATCCTCATTTAAAAAGAAAAAAACTTTGAAGATTTCTGTTGTCACTGAATGCGACAGAAACAGAGAGACAGGAAGATAAACGCTTCATTGTGTAGTTATGGATGTTTTCTTTCCACAAGTCCGTTAGAAGGCATCGTATGGAAAGAAAAATAGCCTTCAATCTTCAAATTAACCAGTTGTGGAATAAAAGTTTAGCTGGAGGGGTCTCGCCTTACATTCCACACAAGATCCGATCCTGACGAAGGCTACAAACTGCGAGCTCTAATTTGTGTCTGCCAGCTGGTCAGTTTTTCATTTTCCAAAAGATTTATTCAGTTTATCATCCCCTGCTGTACTGGAGCTGACCAGAAGAGGGCAGGAGGAGCTAACATGAAGGGACATCCTCACAGTCCAGAACGTCTCATGTTTAATGTTTGAGGTACTTTAAGACAAGACAATACAGACACATATCAATCACGCTATATATGTGTAGTGGTTGATATGTGTCTGTATGTATATTTACACATAAATATATACGAGTGTATTATGCAAGCAAATCTGTATCATAATTCAAATGAAAATAGATGAACAAAAATGCATTTGGATTTTCAGAATGTGCCTGCATTTCTTGACTCATAAATAAAATTAAAAATAAATAATCCGAACTGCAATTGCTTTTTCTTTTTCAACGCTGATCATTCTGTAACTTAATTAAAATGTAAAAGCCATTTGACATTTAATTTTCAAAAGATGCCCCGGCCAATATGTGCCAAAATTCTATTTGAAATGTCGCCTCTGAAAATTCAAATGCATGAGCCGTATGGCTTTCATTTCAGAGTCAAAACTTCATGATTTGACTCAGAAATAAAATTAAGAATAAATAACACAAACTGCGTTTTCATTTTCTTATTTGAGCTGCACATTTCGTAACTCGGTTCAAAAGAGAAGCCTGTCGGGTCACTGCTTCTTCAAGTCCACCCCACAAAAAGTGCACCAAAATTCAAATCACCTTTGCAAGCGGCGCACGTGAGTGACATCAGCGGCCGCGCCGCTCTTCTTCTACGCATCCAAGTAAGATTCTGAGCCAATGGTTGTCTGTCTCTATGTGTTGGCCCTGTGATGGACTGGTGACCTGTCCCGGGGGAAGGCTGCTGGGATAGGCTCCACCCCCACCACCCTCATCAGGAGAAGAGGGGGAACATGGAGGGATGATAGATGGATGATGGGGCAAAAGAGGCTTTAACAGAGATGTTCCAGACCAGGCAGGATCAAGAACTAAGAATCAAGAGTCTTTATTGTCATGAGAACAAAATGAAATTTTGCAGGGTCTTTAAAAGGCTCCCATATAAACAACCCAGACATTTAAATAAAAATATAAAACCTCCTCATGTGTATATTAAGACATGTACAGAGAAAATGGATGATGAAAGATCACCCTCCTATTTCAAAAATGAAATTACTAGTGCCACTGTTCATGGGGGGTCGGTCCCAGGTGTCCTGGGGGAGCCGACTCAGCCTCCGCCTCACAGTCAACCTTGTACATCCGTCATGGACGTCCAGCAAAGTGAACCAGCCTAAGCCATCTCCGAGCATCCAGCCTGTTCCTTGTGTCTGATGAAGTCCTTCACCTACAGAGTTCCTCCACAAGTGTCAGCAGAACGGAAAAACAAACTGCCCAGAAAACGAGCTTCTCTCCTGTTGGCTCCTTCTGAACATCTCGTTGTGTCCAGTTTCTGAACTAAAAGGTTGTTTTTTCTCACCATGATTTGCTTCTTGTTCTGTCATGACTGTTTTCCTGTTCTACTGTGATTTCAAGTCAGTCTGCTTGAGGAATGCAGGCCTCCTTTAAGGTGATGTTCGAGATGAGCCACAGGAGTGAAGGTCCCAGCAGTATTTGCTCCAACCATCCTCCCGTTATCTTAACCATGCTGATGTCCTTGAGTGTAGCCAGCACAGACCGGTTTGCTTCAGCATACACACACGCCTTTGTTTGATTCAAAACATTTTGATTCAAATTAATACAACTGTTTCCTGGCAGGAGGGAGTCAGTTCTCACCACGTCTCCACCGAAGCTCTGAGCTCTCCCAGCGCTGGGCTTCCATGGAAACTCACAGATTTAAAGAAGAGCCTCTTGGTCTTTTGTCTCCTGCAGCCGTGTTAAGACCAAAGGTCTGGGGTGTGTCCACCCAGGAGGGTTCTCTCCGGTACTCCAGCTTCCTCCACAGTCCAAAGACATCAAGAGGGACCAGGTTAATCCAGACTCTAAATTGACCGTAGGCGTGGCTGGGAGAGCCAATGGTTGTCTGTCTCTATGTGTTGGCCCTGCCATGGACTGGTGACCTGTCCAGGGGGAAGGCTGCTGGGATAGGCTCCACCCCCACCACCCTCGACAGGAGAAGAGGGGGAACATGGATGGCTATATATATATATATATATATATATATATATATATATATATATATATACACACACACACGTACGCACCTATATATCCATCCATCCATCCATTTTCTTCCTCTTATCCTGTTAAGGGTTGAACCTGAACCTTCTTGCTTGAGGCCACAGTGCTGACCACTGCACCCCCGTGCTGCACCACACAAGAAAATACTCCTGTGGCAAAACATCGTCTGAATTTTTTCATTTTCATAAAATGTGCCCCAAGTCCTCAAATTTCAGTAAATAATCCACTTCTAGTAATTTTTCAGCTGTTCTACTGAAGGAATTAGAGGTTATTGTTAATCAAATGTAATTAACAATTCTGTAATTTCCTTTGGCAAACACCTTCGTCCACAGCAACCAACAATACAAGCAAGAATGTAGCCTGGAGGTGCAAACCTGTCATGGAGTCGATCGATCCTACAGATCGACGGACTCGACAATCACAAAGATTCAGATCGGAAGACTTCAAAAGCAAATTGAGAAAATTAATAACTTTAAAGCAAACCTGACAGGAGAACCGTTCTATAGAGTGAATTCCATTTGACTTTCACTGGATGTGTGAGAGAGAAACCGAATTTATCCGTTTGTAAAATGAATATCTGTAACATTTTTGAATCAGTAGAAAAGGGTTATCTTTTTATCTGCCTCTTTGAGGTCTTGTGAGCCATCCAACAGAAGCAAGAAGAAGCTGAAGGTAAACAAAAGGAGGGCTGAGGCGTGCGTGTTGGGAAAATCGTGTGTAGGCCACATACGTGTGCTCGTAGCTGGGGAGGTGCGCTCTTGTCACTGAGTGTGAAACGGTCTTGTGTGTCAAACCTTTCACTTATGTGACTCCAGGAAAGCTGTAGGACCAGGAAACACTCGTCTCACCGGGGACTTGATGATTTGTTCTGGTGCACGTCTGGGACTGGTCATCAGTGGTGTGGCTAGACTGGAGAAAGCCGTTCGGTTTTGTCAAACCAATTTAAAGTCGCCATATAATGAAAACCTGACCTTTTCAGTGCTTGGGTGCATGTGATGCTCTCAACTCCCAGGGTGGCCCGTGACATGTTTCACTGCGCTCGACTGTGTTCGAGCTGCGCCTGCTGAAAGGTCTTCGTTAGCTTGGCTGTCTCGGAGGAAGTCACACCTCTGACAACAGCTCACGTTTGACCACTACAGAGACCTCCCAGCAAGGGGCGAACCTCCTCATGCTTCGCCCACGTGAGGCTATTCTCAGCCGCTCGCCATGGCGCCGGTCAGCCAGCGGAAGGCATGTTAGCTGAGGGAACGGATGTGAATTTGCATCTTTGCATGTGATTAAATCACACAAACAATTTGCTTTCCAAATGAATGTGTTTGTGTTTGGGTGCGGATGGAAAACCGCTTCCTCTTGTCTGCGTTGCTCGGTGTTCATCCCAGCATCACGTTTCATCGCAGTGGTCGTCATGCAGCATGTGACCAGTAGAGCTGCTCCGTCTCCACACGCAGCTCTACTGGTCACATGTTTCTACACTGAAATAATCACATTATGAACACAGATCTAAATTCTGGTTAAAGCTTTCTAATCTTGTCACCCAGTCCCACATCCCTGCTTTTCAGCTGAATAAGTCCCTCTTGCTTTATTGCTTACGACTTCAAAGTAAAGAGCCGTGTTGGGTGATGCTAATTTGTGGAATTGCTGGCTTGTTTCTCAGTCTGTCAGAGTGGTGTCAAGTAGTGCTGAAATGATGGTCACTTTCTGCATATTACTGAATGTTTTTGTTGGTGAAAGATCTCTTTGAACTGATGTTGAGTAGTGCATCAAGAAACTGAGGAAGGTATTGGTTTCCTGCTCTGTTCCATACAGGTGGTTTGATACTCTCATATCATAATAACGACTATATTATCATTACATGATAACTTACAAATGAGTACATTGCCATGAGGCGCTGTGGGCTCGGTAGCTTCCCTGGATGTCACCTTGCCTTCACCTTGTATCTCCTACATTGCTTTGTGACTCCAGAATGCAGGAAGAGCCAGCCACGTATATTTAGCTTGTAGCTAACAGAGACGGACAGCTAACAAAAGCAAAACTGTCCAAAATGTCCGCCTACAAACTCTCAGATTCACCGTCTGGTATGAGCTCTGTCTTCTTCATCCAGACAAATGATCGGGGATCCACAAACACTTTGATTTGAGCTCAGCCCTTCCGGTTATGAAGGGTTCCTTGTTCACGGTGGAACTGAGCATGACGGGCTGGCAAAGTCAGTAGCTGCTAATGCTAACGCTATGTAGGACCGAACCACGGGTGTCAGTTCTGGGCAGTTCGCTGTTGTTAGCTGTCAGTCCCCATTAGCTTCAAGCTAAATGTACATGGCTGGCTCTTCCTGCATTCTGGAGTCCCACCAACTGAGCTCAAGACACTACTTTGCAGAATTTTGCTCCATGCTTGGTGACGTATGACTTTAAGAAGTGCAACGTCCTCCATGATGAATTTCTGCAAGCGTAACCTCTGGCCTCCACTCATTCCAGCTCCTGCTGGCAGGAGAGACCCAGCATGGAGATGACTTTGGTTTGAATTTGCTGAAACTGATGAGCCACACATCTGACAGAGCAGGCAAAACATCCACAGAGGCTTGAATCTTTAAAACATATTTGTATGTATTTTTAAAACGTATTAATGTAACGCCTGGGTGTGACACTGCCAGGCACGAGTGCAGGCGGTTATTTGAACCACAAAGCTACGACGGAGTAAAACAACATGCAATTTACAAGTAAAATCAGGCCTGGGGACGATATGAAATAGCACTCCCACACATGTACACACACCAGTAGCATTTAACTCCCAGTCTAGCCACACAGGAATAAATGCTGGGTAGCCAGAGGTGAGTGGTTCGAACACATGCACGTTGGCCTCCCGTGCTTGAGCCGACGGAGAGCCGAGCCTGTAATTATGCAGGAGGTGAGAGCTGCGGGCTTCCTCTGTGTGCGCCGGGGCCAATGACTTCCCAGCATCATGTATTTTGCCCTCAAGGCTTGTAGATGTCCTCACGACGCTGGGAGACCACCGGCCTTCAGAATTCTGATGGAACATTTAAAGCGGTTGCCGTTATACACAAAAATTTCCATGGCAACCTGCCTTGGCGTTCTCGATGGGGAACATGGGGTGTAAATAACACAACACCCACGTTTATTGCCCAATCGCTGTAATGCATATTCATAGCCACATATAAGTCATTAGGGACATGATTTATTAGTCTACCCACCCATCTCTCCATCTAGCTATTCATCCAGCCATCCCTCTCTCCTTTTTGGCTTGACTGAGTAGTAATTACTCTGAGGCCAGTTGAAGGATGCAGCCCCCGCCTGCTCTCAGCTAGATTGTAATGGGTTCATAAGCGCTGCTGATTGAATTGATTGCCGCAGTTGGAGTCTGCCTGAGATGTACAATGGGGTGGAATATGCAGAGCGCAGAACATTAATCAGCTCACACCGACAGGCTTCAGGCTCTCATTTTATTTCAGGTACAGTTTAATACGTATACAGTTCAAGTCATATATGTAAGAGACGGCGGCGAAGCAAAGACCGCACTTCATTTCCTCTCCATTTGCTCTGACAGATGTCTTGTAAAGTTGCCTCGCAGGTTCTCTTGTATCCACCACTTTCCGACATTACAGCACATACATTCACTTTACACCAGAACATGCAGAACTCTCAGATACTCACAATGTTCCCCAGATGGGGGACGCGTCACAGGGGTTCAACCATGAGCTCTGTAGCCCAGGGCCCCAGACCAGGGTGGGTGACCACCCCATGCCTCTGAGACATGAAGGACCTCCAGGATAGGTGACCCCCGTGTGAGGGAGGCCAGAGATGGGTGAGGCACTCAAGTGTGGGAGTGGGAAGATGTGCGTGAGGGGTGGTGTGACTGACTGTGGTCACCAAGGTTAAAAAACTCACTGTGGCTGCTACACCACGTTCGCCCCTACCTCGGTGACATAGCACTTACCTTTGTTCAAGAGCCCTAACATGATGGTCTCCTGCAGTAGCGGAGCTGGAGGTTTGTGCCAAGGAATTTCAGGGGGTGTTGAAAGTGAAGAAACATCTAGAGCCGCAATAAAAGAAGGATTTAAAAGCACATAGAAGAAGTGAACGTAGCGTTGGTGGGCCAGACCTGGACAAGATGGCTCTGCTCGCCCGAAGGAAACACCATCTAATTACTATCGCAGCTGCCATGGCGCCACAATATATATGTGTGTGTATATATATATATATATATATATATATATACCTTTTCAACCTTTTAAATGAGTTTGGTGTTTCGCGTGATGTTCAGTAAAGAAGAAGAGCTTTCAATATTCACTTTGTTTTCAATATTGAACCTTACAGGTGGAACTACGTTGCAGTGGACATCCACTTGTCATTTGTAACTGTGACACAAGGATCAGTGCTTGCACCTTCAATTGAATACCAGGTCTCAGTGGTCCACGCCGATGTTCCACGTCCTGCCCTGAGAAACACTGGAGAATAAACCTGACTTTAAAAAGATGGAAGCGTGTGTGTTCCTCCCTGCTGAGGTACAACAGTGTTTGCGAAATAACTGGACTATACGTGTACTTTTACTACAAATGCTGGGGTCGCTGGTTTCGTTCCCTGTATTTACTCTTAGGCATCCATACATGAGTGTATTCCAGGGGCCCCGGTGAAACTCCTCACCATCGTTGATAAATATATAATAAATATATGAATAAATTACAAACCTACACTGAGGTGTGTTCACGGTGCATCTCCATATCAACCGTTCAATTAGACCTCTCATGTAACCACTGGCGACGCCCCCTGCTGGTAGCTTGAAGGCTTCACTCCTCACAGCCGAAGGCTACATCCACTCCTTCCACGCTCAACCACCTAATTTAAGACGATACATCGTTCGGTCTCTTGAGTTCAGACCTTCAGGGGAAACACTGATCGCTACGCATGGAGGGCCTGAACACAAAGGGTTTGGCTGTTTGGTTGTTTGTTTGTAGCAAGGGCGGGACGCACTGAGGTAGACTGTGACTTGTTGTCAAGAATGTGAATTTACAACAACAAAATCACTAGTCTTCCACAATGTGCCACACTGGAGCTAAGAAAAGGAGGATCAATCTGCCCAGGAAGCCTCGGGACCAGGATGAGCCTGCCTGTGGAGAAGGTCGAAAGGTCAAATGAAATCATTGAACACTTCAAAAAATGAGAGAAAGACGCACAATCATCTAAATGTGCTAACATGAATCATGAATCACAACGATGGTCTCCATTCATCCCATCCTGGGAAGACGAAGGGATGCGGAGGCTATTTGAATTAGCAAACATGCCTGAGAGAGGAAGGAACCTCCATGAGTTCGTTTGAGAGGCCGTCCCTGCAGCCTGGCAGCTGCTCCCAACACGCATGTAGATACACATGTTCCAGTCACGCTGTGGCCAGTATGATGCCAATCCAGCACATCCATAAGCCTGAGCAACAGCCACACACACACACACACACACACACACACACACTGAGCGCTGAGCTGTTGTGACAGAGCGTCCGTTTTAATAACAGAAGACTCAAAGCACACAAGTTTAATCTCCTGGTATTGGTTATCTAAAGGTCTGGCAATAAAGTTGGATCTTGGCAGGATAAGGAAGATAAGAGGAAAAGGTTGGAAGGAAAAGAAAGGACAAAAGGAGAGAAGCAAGGAGGGAAGAAAAGGAAATGAAGGGGAAATGATAGGTAAAAGAAAGATGAATGAGAGTCGAAAAGGGCATGGGGAGAAAGGAGTGAAAGGAAAGAAGGGGAGGAACAGTAAAGAGGGAAAATGGGAAAAATGAGAAGAAAAGGGAAAGGAAATTAAGGGAAGGAGGAGTGGAAAGAAAAGAGAGAATATGGATGAAAGCAGGAAATATGGAGAGAGGAGAGAAAAAAGTAAAGGGAAAAAAACAGAGGGAAAGGAGAGAGAAAATGAAAATGCAAATGGCAGTGACAAGCAGTGAGATAACGGATTTCATGTGTTATTCAAGCCAAACATCACAACACTTTGTGAGTGCAGGTTGTGTTGTGAATGACAAACATCCTGTAAATGAATGATAATGGCTTGTTACAGCTGAAGTCTGTCCACAACGTCTCCGCTCCATCCTATTTCCTGTTAATATTGCTGGCTTCAGCCTCGCTGACCTCGCCGCCGTTCTTCTATTTCTATTAATCTTTAATGGCGGGTAAACGGCCCCCCACCACACACTGACCGACATGGCTTTTCCACCTCATTATTGTCCTGAAGGAAAAGGGGGGAACAAAAAAAATCACTTATTTCTCTGAAATGTATTGGAGACATGATATTTGTAACGTTTCCTCATTTGTTTTGTTTGCTGCCGGCGATTTCAAGCCTCGATGAATTCCTATTCTTTGATTACGTTCCGGACGGCTGCGATGTGAGACTTGTGCACTCTCGCCTCCTTAATGACCATCATCTTCCTCGGGTGGACGGTCATAATGTGACACGGAAGTTCCGAAGCTGAGGCAGCACAGACAATTATCAATTTTGAGCATTTTCTTCTCCTCTTTTTCTTTCTTTTACCAAGATATTCAGGTCAACCGAGTGCAACCCTCCACCCCACACACACACACACACACACACACACACACACACACACACACACACACACACACATAAATACAGTGCCTCCTGATCTCATCAAGTTCTATGACATTGTGACATTTGGAGGTAGATTAAATGGCCAGCAGGGTCGTGGAGTGCTGCGCTCCATGTTTTACTGCTCGGGGATAAGAGCTCTTAAGACCTGAAAAGGACACATGTGCAGACAAACACACACACACACACACACACACACACACACACACACACACACACACACACAGTAGTCCTAACTTTTCAAATGCAGTATTTTTACTTCCCTTATCATCTGGCGGTAAACTTGTACGGTCTGTGTGTGGCTGCTCCACGTGTCGTCCCCTGACAATGTCCTCATCAGAGGTTGCTGTCAGAGCCAACAATACAAAGAGTGACAGCTGCCTTCGCTGGCTCACGCCACCACCACGTTTAAGTTACCGCGGCCATTGTTTCTCTATGGGGAGCTGCTGCCTGGGTTAGCGCACACAATGCAGACGCAACAATGTGGCGGCATTGTCCAGGTCACAGCAGCGAGCAGGAGAGTGACAGCGTACAGCCAGCTCTGACTTCATTAGATCGCCGCCGCTCTCCTTTCTCTTTTTTCTCACTCGCTGGGTTCTCTAAGCACCTCTCCCTCTCTCTCCCTCTCGAGCTGCAACGTGCCCTTCTCAGGACTCATTAACGTCCAGTTTGAGCCACTGAGCTGCAGGTATTAGCCGAGGAACATTGGCGATCGCCACACGGAGACATGAGTCCTCCTTAAACCCCTGAGTGCGCACCCTCACAGAATGACACATTAGAAATTAGCTCCACATCCAGTCTGCTTCTAATTTTCACATTAAAAAAACACATTAAGAAATAATAGGCTCCCCATAGTTCAAATAACTTGCCGGCTCCAGTTGTCGCCGTCTTTCTGGAGGACTTAGGTCACGGCATGTACTCAGACTTGAGCAGAAGAAAAGGTTGGAGGGTGAGAGTTTGGGACTATTATTCCCCCAACCCTGTTCCAACAATTATGGACAGCCTGTGAATAGTTCTATGTCATTAGAGCAGGCTAAATTATGCTCTTCACTTTGGGATGAAGGTCCTTTCACTCAGAGCCACAGAGAGAAATAACTGGGAGAAGACAGTAGCGTGCACAATGAAGCTGTTCGAGGACAGCAGGCTTTCATTTCTCCTCTGGTAATGTTCCATATTAGACTAATGTTCAATTAGGTTGTCAAGGCCGCTTAGTGAAATGTAATTCTTACATAGAGAAGGGTCGGGGGGTCCTTTTATCGTATACCGTCGTGTCCAATATGAATAATTTCCCTCACATGTATGGTAAGCTAATCAAATCATTAACTATCTGCTCATGATGATGAATTCAAATAGGTTGAGAATTCATGTTAATGACATGCAGAAGAGCGGCGCCGCAGTGCCAAAGGAGTTTATTTTAATTCATACCGCCACTTCATTGAAAAGGCTCTTAATTTGGCGATGATACAGCGTCTTCACGTTGAGACGGAAAATGAAGACATATAGAGGAGAGACGGTACTGAAGGCTGGAAACACGAGGTGAGGCGGGCATCCGGCAGCCCGCCTCGCGGAGGAGGGGCGTCCTGGACCAGACCAGACAGGTGTTGCCTTCATCCTGTTGCTCAGACATAAAGGAGCTGCTTTGCGACACACAAACATCTTTTGACAGTCCCTTATTGCCTTTAATTGGAGTTCATTCTCCGACTGAATCATCTCTGCAACCAGAAAAGAGCTTGTCATCATTTCAAGGAACCCCAGAGATAATGAACCTGTTCTGTTTCATCAGAAGAATTCTTCTTCCATGTCTGTTTTGTTTGGGCTTCATTTTGACATCAAGCGGCGTGACGAACAAAACACTAAATTGTTCTAACTGAGGCATTCAATATTTTTAGATTTTATTGTTAGCAATGAATGGGACAACAACACGAGCGCTCTGCCGAGGTCCAGGATTGATGAGACCATGTGACTGCCGGCTCCAACTGGTCACACGGACCGCCGGGACTTTCATTCCACTCCCCCCCCCTCCTGCTGTTTGTCATTTCTCTATCTTACCTCCTTGTCTTTCCTCCTCCCTTCACCTCTCTCCTCATCCACACTTCCTGTCCTGGCGCCTCTTGCTCCTCCTGCTTCAATCAGCTCTGTGTTGGTGAGTCTAGCATGGAGTTGGTGGGAGGGATAATGGCCACTGAGCGGAAGTGAGCAGGGATAAATTGCTACTTCCTGTGCAGCGTGATGGTCATGTCATCACCTGGGTCATTTGTCTACCACCACCACCCCCTCTGCCTAAACCCTCCTCCCTCCCTGTCCTTTCCTCTTTTTGACTCTCTCATTTTCTCTCAAGCTTCAGGATGTCTTTAAATGCCACGCCGCGCTGCAGACAGAAGGCTGACAGACCGTCGAGGGCCGCGGCAGGCTGATCATTAGTAGCGCCCTTCTGCTGACTTCAGTTGACCTGCAGAGAGTGAGAACATGAGGTCAGGTGACATCACGGGAGGACCTCCAGACAGCAAGGACCTCAAAGTGTAATTTTTGAACACCATTTACATGATCATGCAATGACACACATGATTACACCAACTAGGCTGTAGCTGGTGCTAACTGGGGCTCGCTGAGCTACAAATGAACCCGATTGGCCTACCGCTCTCTTTTCACAAATTTTGCCAGCTATTGCCATAAGAACGATGTGTCACGGAGCACGTGGACAGACGCTGATGATGATGCTGAAGGGGGAGGGCAGGAAAATGGCGTGATGAAGAAATGGACACAAGAAATTAAAAATGAGACTTAAAAAATGTTCCAAAAGGAGCCAGTCAGCTGCACAAAGAAGCCTGAGTTATCAGCAACAGCAGATGATCATCAGTGGTAATTTGTGTGTGTGTGTGTGTGTGTGTGTGTGTGTGTGTGTGTGTGTAGGGAGGGGGCAATTATGTAGAACTCCCCCTTCTTTCACTATATTCCCCTCTCTGTCTACCCCCTACGGCAGCCCTGATGGGACACAGCCTTTCATTTGCTCATTATGGTAATTGGTGTGTGTGAGGGGGAGGTACATGTGTTCTGCTCCCCCTCTGCGTCTGTCAGAGAATTAGAAAATGGAATTTTCTGAAGAGCAGTGTGCGTCTGCCTTCCTCATCTCAGATGACACATTTTCATTATTCGCTCTGTGACAGGACCCATTCCTCTTTGCTCTGGCCACCAGCGTTATGATTTACACGCCTTAAGATAATTTCATTTTTAAAACAAAATCACAAAAACATTAAAACCACTAAATGTTAAATTAATAAGTTTTGCAATTAAATGTGTTTTTTTTTCTTTGCCTCGGGCCATTCTCAGCTTGGATACAGAATAATATATAAAAAGAGGAGCTCTTTACAGCAGCGTTCAGACTGATTCGCAAATTTAATAGTTGCAACTTTTCCCGACAACACTGAATCATTTTTAAAATCAAATACCTGAGTCGTACCATTCATACTCATCAGTAGTACGATGGTGAACACTCCAGAATTCTTGTTTTTCAAATTGTAAAATTAAATCCTGCAGAGCCACACCCATGTGAACGAGCGAGGAAAAATCCCTCTTGTGCCTTTTTCCAACCAGTAACATCTGCATTCGCTCGGCCAACAAGCCACTTGGTAGATTCTACAAACCAGTGGTCACTGGTGACCAGGTGCAGCCGGGTGACCAGGTGCAGCCGGGTGCAACAGACCATGGGAGCTGCACACAGAAACAGCTCCTAACAGAGACCGACTCTGTGGATTCTGCTCTTCTTCTGCCACATCAGTTAGCTTTGAGAGGGACTAGTTAATCTGGTTTTACTGTTTAACATGCATGAAGTTACTCCCCTGACATAATAAACTCAGTTACTAAAATGCTCGGGTTGCTAACCAGCTAAAGGAAAGAAGACGAATTAGCTTTGTTGACGCTTCCTCCTCCTCATCTAGTTTACTACCAGCTTTGTTTCTGAGGGTTACAAGATCAGAAGTCAGTGAGTAGAACTTCTACAGACGCTGGATATTCTAGACTGCCAGGTTCACTCAAATTCCATCTTTTCAGAGAATGAAATGCTTCTTTTTTCTACATAAATTTAAGTGTTCTCAAAAACCCCAAAACACACCAGTGCGGTTACGACAGGAGTCACTGGGTTGTTGGTCTCACTGATGGCGATCTTGTATCCATCACAAATATGTACAAATATATATATTTAACCCTTTGGCAGCCTGTGGAAGAGTGAGAGGAAGGCAGTGTGATGTCAGGTCGCAGTGGGAGAACGGCTGAGGGGGAGAACAGAGAAACCAGCCGGACCACTGACCTCTCATCCTGTACATGGCAGCGTGAGATGAGGGCTCGCTGCAGGGGAGGAGGGGGAGACAGAGATGCAGGCACAGCAGGTGGGGTTGGGGGGGGGCAAGAGGAGAGCTCTCAAGAGCTGAGGTTATTGGGTTAGGGAAAGGAGAACAAGTGGAAGGAGCACAGAAGACGACATTAGAGGGAGAAGGGTTCCTTTATTCTTCAGGGAGGTGAGGGGGAAGGGATGTAGGAGAGGTGTGGTGGAGGAGAGACACTGGGAGGGGCGATCAAGGAGAGAAAGGAAAGGTGCGACTGGGATTAAAGATAAAATGAGTGGCATCTGGATACGGGAGATGAGAGGTGGGAATGTGAGAAGAAAGAAAGAAATCCTTCATTAAAAAGGTCCGTCACGAATCTAGCAAGCTGTCGCATTCAAATAAATTAAATTACTAAAAATCATTGCTCCTCTAAAGCCTTCATTTTAACCCTTGTGACTGCGACACATGATTAGGTTTTTATTGTGAATGGAGCAGACTGCAACATGAAGTCAACGCTAACAATCTCGCAGCACTTCATAAATCAGTGTCTGCAGGTTGGATGGGGGCCGGTGGGCTCCTGCAAGCAAGGCTGGACGAAGCAGCCAGGACTGGTGTTGCCTTCACCAGTGTTTTTAATGTCTTCTGTACATTTAACCTCAGTATGTGTGCACATTTCTCACGAGGGTGCGACAGAAATGCATCAGCAGCTGCTACTATTCTAGCGTTTCTCTGTATTGTGGCTGAAGAATCGCAATAGGCATTTTTACTGACTTGAAACTCCTCAAGGGAGCGGCAACGCCATGATACTTCACCCTTTGGGTATATTTTCCCTTTCTAATACTCAATAATACGTGTCAGGAGCTCATAAAAACGTGTTTTCTCTCCAGCCTCACTTTTTTTCGACTACAGAATGCAGAGAGAGCCAGACAGATACATTTAGCTTGAAGCTAATGGAGGCTGATGGCTAACAACAGCTAAACTGTCCAAAACACATCTATTCATCAACCCTCCATGTCATCTTTGCCCCGCCGTCAGCTCAGAACCAGACAGGTTCTTGTTGGTTTGTTTCTAGCTTAAACCAACGTGTTGGTGGATTTCTGAGGGTTCTTTTGGGTGAAGGACGATGACCTTCTGTCAAAACTGCTTAGCCGCTGTTAGCCGTCAGTCCCCGTGAGCTCCAAGCCACATCTGCAGTAGGTGGCTGGCTCTTCCTGCATTCTGGAGTCGCAAGTTCCGTGGCGTGGCTCAGAGGTAAACTGGCAGTCAAGTAACCAAAGGGTTGCTGGTTTGATCCCCACTTCTCCTGGTGACCACATCCACGCATCCTTGAACAAGACACTGAGCCCATCACTGCTCCTGATGAGCACATCAGTGTGTGAACGGGTGACCGAGGCGACGCTGTGAAGCACTTTGAGGTAGAAAGGGGCTGTATAGTAATGAGCGCATTTACCAAAAATTAATGCAGGAGGGGAAAATGCCTCCTTCAGACTTCTCAGGTGGAAACCCTTCAAGAATGTGCATAACTTCATGAATTATTCTCCTTTCCGTTATCATCGTAAACTGAGCATCGTATGGTAACTAAATGCACTGCATGAGTTTAGGATTTACATTTATTGTTCTATATATTTACAAAAATGTTGAAATTGATTTTTTATTTTTATTTGGATGAAGCAACTGAATACACGGACACCACACTCTAAAACAATCCACGGCTGCTGTCGGAGGTGAGCTCATGCTCAGGGTTGTTCAGGGTTTAAACTCACAAACAAGTGCGCTTGTCCAAATGGATTCATCAGGACACTCGTCGACTGAACAGCTGACTGAGCAAGACGAGGGGCTTCTTGTCAATATTAATTACCCCGTAAATATCATCAGGGGAAGTGAAGCACAGAGGGAGCTGAGCGGGGAGGTCTGGAGAGACGGAGTTCTCTAACGTCTGACGCAGAGCAACTTGATGTTTGTCCTGTTTGTTGTTTCATTTTCACTGAACAAAAGAAAATATCTTGAAAACTAAAGCTGCACATCTGATGGGGGACATGGCAGGCCTGGTCTTTACCGACAGCAGGGGGCCTGATGAGGACTCCCGGTGAAGCGGGTGCTGGAGGTTGGAGAGATGGGCTGGGACGAGGGAACGAGTGCTGCCTGGGAACGCTGGGGGAGGAAGATGGGGAGGGAAGGAAGGTGTGAGGTGAAAGGGGGATGTAAGAGGAGGGAGACGAGTGTGCGTGGCAAGGGCTGTGAGTCAAAGACCGCTCGCTGGGCTCATGTCTGGCGGCAGCCATCTTCATCATCCTCTCCTGCTCAAAGCTGCTCGCAGAAATTTGGCATATCTGCACTTCTGATGCCGACAGCGGGAACCTTACGGGTTCTGGTCTTTGGTTTGGTGCAAATATTTGGTGAACTGAAACAACAGCAGTCGTTCCAGTTTGAATTTCATAGATAAATCTGCATTTTCTTGTGTCCTGATGCCATCGTAGTATTCAGGTGAGTGGACGTCACCATCATTTAACCCAGATTCTTAACAAGGACGACAGGGTCACACGCACACACAAACACACACAAGCACACACATTCTTCAAACCAAAATTTGAGCTGAGATGTGCTGAGTTTTTACCCAGGGTGGAACACAAGAATCCCTGAGAGCGCTGAAAGTTCTCCTACGGCCCACGTGTGGCCTTCAGCCATAGTGCTGACTCAGAGCGCCTGGCGCACCCCACCTCTGACCCACGTCAAGCCAGCTCATCTTCGCTTTTCTGGAAGTGCGTCATCCTCTCAGCTGCGCTCATGATTGCACCTGCAACCTACGTCTAGATGTTGCACACATGCATCACTTTGCTCCCAACAGTCTTATTTGGAAGATTTGAAAGAAATGAGGAATTAAGTTGACTTGACTCACATCGTCGGATTTGATTCTGATGCTTTACGTCCAGTTTTGTAAAAGATGCAACACTTCAAGAAGAACTGTTTCACCAACTGTGCCTTCAGCCGTTGGGTCCTTCATCTAATAGTTGCTACAAGGCTGAGTTGATTCCAACCAAGTTGAATTTGCCATCGTCACTGTGACTTGACGTTTAATGAGAAGTAACAGGTGGATCAGCCAAACCGTTTCGATCAGCGAGCAGATGGCTTTGGTGCATCATGACCACAAGGCCACTGATGCGACAACACAGCGCACGACGCTCTGTGGAACAACGCGTACGTCAACAATAAGTTGACAACAGCTGTCAGCTGTGAAATCCCTGCTGGTTGGTTCTGGGTATTCCAGCCAGATTCAGGTTGGTATTGACTTGGTTCTGCAGAGGTCCAGGTTTCAAACTATAGATGGTTCCATTTCAGTTCTGGGTACCGTGTCTCTTTGGGTTCGAGCACGAAGAGCTCCAGACTACTGGGGAATTTTCTAGAAATGCTAATGATCGTGAGCGTTAGCTTAGCTCCTCCAAAGATGATGGTGTGACAACGACGGATTTCGTTTTTCGCTAATGACGCGATGGTATACGTCGAGTTTAAAACTTGTGTAAGAGAAGTTGCTCGGATGCTGCAACATTAGCTAAAAAGATATAGCAGGCAGAGCTAACGGTGTAAAAAGTAAAACCACATCAACGACTCAGCCAACAGAAAAAGTTAATGTCTTTACATCAGGTGATCTCAACGCTCGCCGCTCACAAGGAGCCTTGACCTTCCTACAACAACCACATAAGTAAATGTCATCTGAGGTCCATGACAAAGGTCCTGGCAGCTGAGTAGAACTTTTTTTGCTCGATATGTTTCACCCACAGAATTACAACGTGTCGAGAACCTAACTTGGATAGGAACAAGTCACCCGACACAGACTGTAAAGCAACACTGGCCTGAGAGCGAGGGGGCCGCATCACGGACTCCAGTCTGGACATCAAGACAATGTTTTTGCACTCCCGCTGCTTTTCAGCAGTGGTGACAAGCACCTGTGTAGTATGTGCAACAAAGGTTCCTAGCAACAGTCGCCGAGGAGAGGTATCGTAAAGATGCACACCTGTTTGATCTGCCGGGACCCTCTGAGATAAGTGGCCCCAGTAACCATGGTGACCAGGATGTGGGATAGATCCATGTGGTTCTATTGACTGGCCTTGGATTATAAAACACACACACATGCACACAGACACACAGAAATTCAGAGAATACATGTCACACCTGAAGAAGCACGCCACACACGTTCACAGATGTGCGCGCACACGCATGCACCACAAATAAACAAGCACATATGCGACGTGTGAAACATTCACAGAGCACAAAATTAGACGAGCTGAATGGAGACGTACACAGATGGAAGCAGAGCCGCGGCCCAGCGCGCCCGACTTGTAACAAACTTCACACGTGCAGAAACGTGAAAAAGGTCTCATACTCACAAAAAAAAAGAAAAAGAAAGGAAACAGCAACACATCTTGTTGAGACTCCATTCCAGTCAGACGCACAACAGAATTTAGAGAAGAGGGAGGCAACAGATGGTCGACATGCTGACGGTTACTCACTGTGCAGGTGGAGGAGCGAGCGTTTTGCCTCTCGCTGAAGAAGTCTGCACCGACCTTGGAGTGAAAATGTGAATCTTTAGCTGCAGTTGTCACGGACATAAAAATAGACACAAAAACATCTGCACAAGACAGACAGACCTGAAACAAGAGCAACTCAATAAATTCATGGAAACACAAACAGCACGAGCCGCCTCCCGTCTTCATGTACTGAAGTCAAGTCAAGCAGCCCTCGATTGTAGGTGCACTTGTGTGATCTGAGGCCAACCGTTGTGCGAATTCGGCTCTTTTGCTCAACCCTTGTATTAAAAAGAACGTGAACCAATTAATGAGCCCACTGCAATGGAATTGCCTTCACAACACTTGATAATTGGTACATAAACGTTGCTTTTGTCCCTGACGAAGCAGGTTAATCAACAGATCTTTAATTATATTTTCCCTCACATTATCACCCTGGTGCCTGCATGCAAATCAAGCCACCACTATTTTTTAAATTAAATGTTATTTAATAGGAGATTGGTGAGTGTGTGTGTGTGTGTGTGTGTGTGTGTGTGTGTTATTGTTGGTTCTCTGTCGATCTCATCACATTCTCATACTGTGTTGTGCATCAGGAAGTGATGGCTGCATCATTTCTGCAATTAACACCACAGTAAAAACACAGCACTGCACTGTTTTTACAAAATTTTGTTCAGATTTTGGTGAATGAATGAATTAAATTCATTTTTATTTCCACAACAGGGGCTTGGACGGAGGGGCGTCCAGGGCACTGGGGCCTCATCCCTGAACTATCACTTCTGATGAGCGTCTCATGAGCTGGTGCTTTGTCCACAGCAAAGCCACGCTTGCTACTTTTGCACAGACTTTTATTGAACTGGTTCAAAGAAACAGGAGTTCTTTGGCAGCGTGGCCTCCTGCATGCATTCAGAGTGAAACATTTGTGGCTCTGCACAGAAACCTGCTGTAAGGGCAAACCCCTCGGAGACTAATCACATTTAAACACAAATGTTGGTCACGTGTGGTGAAGTGCAGCTGTGGTGGCGACTGAATGAAGTCATCTCGCCAAAAATGATGTCAGGTGTGTTCAAATGACATGGCGGCACCTCAGAAACAATGCTGTTCAAATCAATTATGAGGTTAACACACAAGTCCCTGGTTTCAACAGTTAAAACAATGTGTGCGAGCGTGTGTGTGCGAGCGTGTGTGTGCGAGCGTGTGTGTGAGTGTGTGTGTGTGCGAGCGTGCGCGCGAGCGTGTGTGAGTGTGTGTGTGCGAGCGTGTGTGTGTGTGCGAGCGTGCACGTGTGGACCAAGGATCAAGAGTATTAGAGTCCCTTTTATGAGCTGATGTTTCAACTACCTGGACCAAGCAGGTGACAGCACTGACCCATCATATAGAACTATTTTTCAATTACTAGGGAGTGTAACCCTCCGCCGTTAGGCTCCGCCCACAGGGCCCCTACATTGTTGAACCAGAGATTTCATCTCTTCAACCAGAAGGAATCCTAATTGACTTGTTCCATAATTTCTGTGGCATTTTTCCCCTGTGGTGCTGGCAAATAGCTTCAACAGATGTCGAGCCACTGCGACCACGTAATGCTGTGTTCAAGATGCTGGCACATTTCAGATCCGAGGACACGCCCCCCCGGACGGACACGGACAAAACCACACTTAAACACAAACTTCTGGTGAATTTTAGGGCAACAAACTGAAATTCAAACTGTAAAGGCGTCGTATCACACGCCGCTCTGCCATAACTCCACTGTGCTCCTACAGAAAATCATCAAATACTGACGCAAAAAATAACGTCTCACGGTGTTTTAATGACTGTCATTGCTCCAATCACCTGTCAATCACATTTACAGGACCCTATCATTTTGATTTCGTCACCTGGAGCTTCAGTCCTTTACATCGGTCATATGTGGGGCCACCCGCCTCGGCTTTATAACCCTTTTCCATGTGTCGTTGGAGTCTGTTGTCTTTAGTCCACCTCCATTTAAATTAAGAGCTTTTTATTTTTTCTCTTATCAACTGGGTTGCAGGGACATCTTTGTCGCCGTCTCCCACCTGCAGCTCCCAACGCAGGACGCCGTCGCCTGCTGCACAGCTCCTGTTCCAGCCTTCAAGGTCTTCCGGCGTGATCCTACATTTGAACGTATCTGCGTTGCCCTCCCACCTCTTTGTGAGTGCGATCAAAATCAATTCTGTCTTACGACTGTGTTGTCTGAGCGTCTGTCTGAGCGTCTGTCTGACCGTCGACAACCACATCCTTTCTTCCTCCTGCCAATCATGACTCACAACCTGCACGTCAGGAGCAGCTCAAGCTGAACTGCAGCGCTTCTGCTCTCCTGCGCTGTGGACAACTTTCCTTTCATAAGCCAGTAAAAAACACAACGACAACAATGAGCGCCGCTTTGACCATCAACCATCAGTCCATCGGCGCCGACCTTTCAGCCCTGAGCTTCGCGTATAAACCAGAATAAGAGCAGCAAAGGGCTCAAATGTCAGAGCAGATGAAGAGATTCATCCACGTGGCTGCCAGCCGCTCTGCTGGCCGCCGCCTCTCAGGTGACAGGGCTGCCTCCTCACACACTCGATTTCCAGAAATACTGATTGAATATTTCAGCGTTTGTGCTCTTATTATCCAAACCAGGACACGGAAAATGAAAGTGACATGTGACCCCCCCCCATTCGATGTCTGTCTTTCGCATCACTCCTTGTTTGTGTGTGGTTTCGCCAGTAAAGAGAAGAAAAGCACAACTTCTCTCACTAATAAATTTGGATGCGGTGAACTAAAGCGGCTATCATTTAATCTACGGCACAAAAGGAAGTCTGGAATGTTTTCCTTGACACATTTGAAGGGATCAGTTTTGTGTTTCTCGCTGCTTCGTGAACGGAACCAACAGATTCAGTTGGTCGGCTCCACCTCTGGCAAACGATGGGGAACAAAGAACCAAGAATCCAAAGGAAATCACAAGAAGTTACGCAGTTTTTCTTTAAATTTACAGTTTTTAAGTTGTTGTTTTTTTTGTGTTTCACTTTCACTGTGATTAAATCTTCAGGGAGGTTTTCCTTCCATGTTCTGAAGCTGAATAAATTAGTAGCCGACTGGCTGGCTAACTGTCGTTAGCGGTGCTTTTCCCTCCCAGCGATGGTTTGTGCGCTTGAGGTTCAGCAGGTGTGTTAAAACCTCCATCACTTCTTTTAATTTTGTATGTAAAAGAGAAACTATAGGAATGCAACAGCAGAAAAAAGCACGTAGTTTCATTTTAATTGCACTCTGCAGGAAATCTAATTAAACAGACACCTCAGCGGGGCTTCAAAGCTCCACAACAACAACAGCAATTAAACCTGGAACAAAATCTCCACCATGCAACGTCACATTTTATCTGTTAAATATGAGATTTATTTGTTAAAACTGACCTAAATGAACATCAGTGAGGAGCTCCGACAAGCCCCCTCCCCCTCCCCTGCTTAATTTTTCTCTTTTTCCATTATGACCCCATCCTCTGTCCTCACACACACTCTCTCTCTCTCTCACACACACACACACTCTCTCTCTCACACACACACACACACACACACACACACCCTCCAGCGACTGAAAAGGCCACATCAAACAATGGATTTAGCTTGGTCTTTACGCAGGTGAGGGGAAGGGAAACAGCGGAAGGAAGATGGAGAAATTAAGCAGGAACACAAAAGGGGGGAGGGAGGATGTGGTGGATCAAAAAGACAGGTATTAGAAAAAGCCTTTGACATTTTATTAAGTAAAATAATTATAATTGTAACATGACCTTTTGGGCGGTGAGTCACACACAAGTGGCTGCTGCATTCCTGACCGCTTCTTTATTCACTGGTTATGTGTTTTCTTGGAATTTTCACTCTTAATTAAAGTGTTTTATTCAATTTTCACATTATTTTTGTGAGTTTTTTGTTGCTTTGAAGACTTGTGTTTTCAAGGTTGCCAATAATTTCTTTGATCAACTTCAAAAAATACAGTGAATTGTAAAAATGAAAGGTGTGTTTTTGGTTTGTTTTTTGCATCTAATTTTGGTTCTGTTTCTTCCTCCAAGTGTCCGACAGAGCCGAGACAGTGAGACGGCCTCGTGACGGCCGGCAGGCAGCAGCCAGAGGCGCTTTTCTGCTGTTGGACTGAGGCGGTAACAACTTAGGAGACAAGGAGAAGACGAGCCGTCCAGGTTCTGCCTCAGCTGCCGTGAAACTCATGCATGTCAGGAGGAGGAGGAGCAAGAGGAGGAGGAGGAGGATGGATGCAACAGGAAAGATGGCAGGCAGCAAGGGGAGGTTAGAGAGGAACGGGGTGCAAGCGGAGGAGGAGTAACAGAAGGTGCAGGGTGGTGAGCGGGGGAGTGATGGCAGCGTCTCCCACCAGCGCTGTCACAACCACACGCTCGGCTGCTGTTACCGCTGATTGTGATTGCTGTTCAAACAAGGCCGACAGCTGCCACAAACACCTCCTGCTTAATATGACACACGTGTGTGCTCACCCTCAGGCACTCACACATGAGCACTCCAATAGTGCTAACACGTCGGGCTCGGCTGCCCCGCTTTATGGCACCCACGGTTGTTGTTTTTTCTCCTGCTCTCTGATAAGACCGCTGTGATTGCCCTCTGCTCCCTGTAAAGTGTGACGGCTCAATCACTCATCAAATCAAGATGTTCTCTGCCATGATGGAACAGTTCTGTCCTCCAGCACAGCGGAACCCTTCTTCAACTCATAACAACATTTTTTTAAAGAACGTGAATATGAATCTGCTTGTTCTCCCTCTGCTCCTCCAAGAGGAGACAGCAAGCAGGATTGATTCTTTGCTGAATGGTGAGACATTCGTCTGCAGCCGCTTTTTGAGAGTTGGAGCGAGTTTGCTGCCCTGCTCGTGAGTCCTGGTGAACGTGTGAACCATTTGGAGGTTGTGACAGAATAAAACCTCCATGTGTTCAGCACTTGCTTGCTGTTTTCTCCATCATTTTACCGGGAGAATTAATCTGCAGATTAATCAACAATTATCATCTCCTGCAGCCTTAATCACCATTTGACTCAACTCTTTCCAGCAGCACGGTTCTCCAACCAGAGCGCCTCCCATCTGCAAACACACAAAGCCGGCAATAACCAGCAGTTTATCTAAAATGCACCAATCACTCGACTGTATCCAGGGAGCCTTCCCCTCTCCTTCTTTTTCTCTTTCAAATCAAACATGGTTGTCTGCAACAGAAGCAAAAAGCCCGCAGTTTTGGAGACAATCTGCCAAAGCTGATAATGACTCAGGGCAGAGGAGGATTAGTTATGCATTCAGAGCGCATCCACTCAGTAGTATATAATTCACCAGCACTTGTTTTGTTCGTCCTCCACAGAGAGCAACAATCACAACATCATCACCAGCGCTCTGAGGGCTGTGTCTCCCTCTCGCTTCCTGCTGTTTTATCCTCTGTGTCCATCTCTCACACACACACACACACACACACACTCTGCCACAGCAGTTGTACATTATGGAGTGGTAACCAGGCAGCATCTAATTGCAATAATTGGAAGAATGTACTGAGCGGCCTGTTTGAACACCTGTTAGCACTGAATTTCTCGCAAGGCCGCAGATTTTATGTGCTGTGTCACACCATTTGGTGTGTGTGTGTGTGTGTGTGTGTGTGTGTGTGTGTGCGTGCCTATAAGTGCACAAGTGTGTGCATGCATGCGTGTGTGTGTGTGTGTGTGTAGCCTATGTATCTGTGTGCTAGATTGCACGAACCCCGGTCCAGGCTCATGCAGGGGGTTTATGTAAATAGGAACTCCTGGCTGAGCTCCAGGTTCCATTCTGACACCTCAGACTCTGGCAGAAGGAGGCTGCTTGTCACTGACACATCCTCAGGCTATTCACCCAGAATAATTTGGACCTTTAATAAAAACGAATAATATGCATGATGCATCTTGGCCCTCACAGTTCTCATGCTGCCATCACTCCCAGTGTCCAATTAGAGTCCTTAGCCACTTTCAAGTCAGCCGCTGTTAAAAAGTCATGGAGTTGAGGGAAGGTGTGGGGGGCCCTTCTGTCACAGACGGGACATCAGAACAAACCCAGCTCGAGGGGCGCGCACCTGTGGAGGTTCAAGGTCAGTCTAGAAGTGGTGGCCTCCTCCCCCTCTCCTGGCCTTGCTGCAGGGCATCTGGCCAGATGTGTGGAGCTCTCCACCAGCCCGCTGCTGAGCTCTCCATCCTCCCTCATCCTGCTTTTAGCCAGGATATTCATCTTTCTATTTCAGTGAGATTCAGCAGACACCAAGCAAATAAATGAATCCAATCACATCTTTTTTTCTGTCAGACCCTCAGGTTCCCCCCAGCTATCGATTCAGGAGGGCTTCCACATTGAGCTGTTGTCACTTGACCCCAGGAAGCCCACACAGGCTGCAGGCTGCTGCTGCTCCTCCAGCAGGGGTGGCTGGCTCCTGGCTCCGCAGGAGGTTCCAGGGAAAAAAAAGAAGCCTTTTTCACCCTAATTACGCTGCCATTGTTGCTAATTGAGGCACCGTCGTCTGGAGATCAGGACAGCGCTGACAGCTCAAACACCGCTGCTCTCACTTCTACACGCGTGTGCGTGTTTGGAAGATGAATTATGACACTTATGTTAACAATCGCAGGCTCCACGTACCTGTTGATCCCCCCCCCCCCCCCCCCATCACCTACACCGCGAGGAGGACATCGGACACTCACTTCTAGGCGTTGAGACCAGCGGCGCGTTTTTATGCGTCTCTACTTTTAAAAGCGAGGGTCGAGCTGCGTCTCGGCCCTCCGCCTTCGCCTCGCTCTCTGTCTGGGCTTCTGTCCTAAGACGCGAGCTGCTCGCTCACCTGGCTGCTGACTGTCCGGCTCCGCTGCTGCCGCCGCCGGGTGGAGGACGGATGAAGAGCCGGAGACCCGCTGAAGAACCGAGGAGCGTCTGAGGGGAACGAGCCTCCGGTGCGCGGCTGCCTGCTCCTTTAAAAAGCCTCTACTTTCCAATGGGAGGTCTGCTGGCTTGATGGGACCTGACGTCACCCCCCCCCCCCCCACGCGCGCACACACACACACACACACACACACACACACACACACACTTGATGTAAACTATTGGAGAAATTAATTCCGCTTTGTTTCTCCCAGAGAACGACATGGAGACACGCGAGTATCAGCAGAGAATTTTGATTCTGTGGAACGAGGAACTCAACATCTCGGCTGCTGTGAGATTTTTTATTTTCATGTTATTTAAAGTGGGGTTTTTCGACTATTAAAGGGAAGTTGCGACATCTACATGACGCCGCCGGAGGAACCTGTTCACGTCTTCGTCGCTGCTCAGGTGAGGACAGGATCCGTCCTGGTCCTGAAGACTGAGGGTCCGCCACCTCCGCCCTGGACCAGCACCGCCTGTCGCTGCTGGAGCAGGACCACAATAATCATCACACTCAAACTCTGCGAATGCAGACGAAAACCAGGTGACACCATCAGACGAAGAGTTCTGATTTCTGTTTCTCCTCCAGCAGGTTCATCCTCACTCCATCATCCCGGCGACATGGAAGTGACGCCGGAGGGTTTGTGTCCCAAAGCCTGCTGACAAAATCAGAGGTTACTGATGTACACTGACACCGCGGAGACGGGACCTTCAGCGCTCTGGCAGTTAAACACACACACACACACACACACACACACACACACACACACACACGCACACACACACACAGATGTGTGTGTGTGTGTATATATGTGTATATATATATGTGTGCATACATATATACACTCAGTGTGTATATATGTATGCACACACATATATATACACACATATATATACACACATATATATACACATATATAACATATTTCTCTCTAGGAATATAGATATGCATATAGATTATAGATATATAGAGAGAGATATAGATATATGATGAATGCATGACTACTACAGCTTCAAATGATCTCCTGTCATAACTTGTGTTGTTATTGAAAGTTGCTATAAACTATATTTCATTTAAATATTGTGATTCGGATCCGTCTCCAACCCTCCGTGATGACCTGTGGGAGCTGAGCAGCTGCACCACCTGTATTCATCTTGTCTGAGGTGTGTGTGTGTGTGTGTGTGTGTGTGTGTGTGTGTGTGTGTGTGTGTGTGTGTGTGACGCTGCTGCCTGGCAGTGACATTTCCTTCTGGGGGTGTGTATGAGGGTGAGTGTGTGTGGAGTGTGTGAGCAGCGTCACCCCTCATTATTGATCGTCACCTTGTTGCTCTCCTGCTGTGAGCAGCGACACTTCCAACAGTGTCTTCAGCCACTAAAGAAAATGAAAAAGGATGTTGTTGCTTTTCCATTTGAACTCTCCCCACTTAGCAGATGACACATAATCTGTCACTGCGTGTCTCCTGTGTGTGACGGTGGAAAAATATGAAAAGAGTGTGTTCAGACACAAATGAGCCATTTGTGAGTCCATTGTGTGCATCATTGTATTACCAAGACTCAGAAACCATTGTAGTAAATGTTATTGTGTTGTTGAGTGTTCACTGTTTTTTCTGTTGTTTCAGGAGGTTGTGAGTGTGTGTGTGTGTGTGAGTGTGTGTGTGTGTGTGTGTGTGTGTTTTCTTTCATGCAGCTTTTTAAATGAGTGTGCAGACACACATGCAGACGTCTGTGTGGGTTTTATTCTTCGGTCTCGATGAGTGTAACACATTCGCCTATGTTTCCTTTATCTGGGCCGAGTCAGAGTCCTTTCACGTGAGACCGTAGTGTGACAATGGCGGCATGTGCGTGGGGAGGAGTGAGTGCGGCGAGCCTTCTGCAGCAGCGTAGCGCTGCCTCTGACCTGCCAGTCTGCTGGTGAGATGCTCGTCTTGATCAGAGGGGAAGAAGACGAGAGCCTGTTTTGTCTGCTTGTTACAGAATCAGACGTCAGTACAACTCCCTCTCCCACAGTAATGTTACTTCAGGAAATACTTCATCACATTAGGAATATTTTGAGATCATTCAAGATGATGAGTTAACACGAGGACTCCAGCCACAAATGACCTGTCGCCTCACCTCAGGAACTGTTCTTGTTCTCATGGATGAGAGCAGAGCGTCGTCGGTGAGGCCGACCGTCTCCCCGGAGTTTCTTCTTTGATTGGTTCATCATCAGTGAGGAAACAACAAATACCTGATTTTAGGGCTTTCACAAATGTTTGGAGCAAAATAAACCCAAGTCACAATTTTATATGCATTTTTCAGTACGTTCCAAATGAGGATATCACATATGTTTGATTGCTTTACTGATAATATCCACATCGCTAAATATCAGCCAAAGAGGCGCCGTTGTTCATTAAACACTCTTTTTCATCGTTCATTTATGAATCTTCAGATGCGTAAGAACAACTTCATATCCACACAACAACTGAAACAGGAGAGAAAGAAGGAGGGAAAACATCATGATAACAAAAGACGGTACATAAAAGCCCTCACTGATCTCTCATCGCCACATCCCTGTGTTCCGCCCATTCAGGAGCAGAAGATGTCACCATGTGACCATCAGGCCGAGAGGTCACGTACACTGTCAGAATCAGATGTTGCGAGAGCGTGATGCCCAAACTCACTCACATCACAAACAGCTTGAAAGTATTTCACACCAATCACACATAAACATCACATACTGGACTGTGCTACGCTCTCACGCTGATGATCATTGCTTCCATCTACGACACACTCAACCACACACTCAACCACACACTCAACCACACACTCAACCACACACTCCCGCAGGAAACCAGCGTTCCATACCTGTGGCCAGATTTATGTCTACCGTCTCTTGTCTTTAATTGCAAACATTTTTACTCACATTTAGTCATAAACAGCCAGTGGACATGATGGAGTTTTATTCTGATTAAGAATCATAGCATTGGCCTGCAGCTGTGTGAGGACCCCACCTCCACCAGCGCCCCCCCCCCCACCCCCCCAACCCAACAGTCGCGGGTTAGTGACTGAAATGCCGAGCCTGGGGACGGCACACAGGGCCAGAACTGAGACGATGAGTCCAACCACTGAGGCAGGCTGCTACACATCCACAGACCCTGCGCTTCCACTTCAGTCGGACCGGAGGAGGAACAGACATCATTACAGAAAAACCTCCAGGATCCATAGCAGGGTCTTCACAGCTGCTGTGAGCATGGCAACCACTCCAAATTTACACACACACACATGCACACGCACACACAGGCGCCTCAGGTACATGTTATACACCTACACAGACGGACAAGCAGACCCGCATTCACACACACCTCTAACAGTAACTTAGAAGTTCTGTAAGCGTTACATTGAACCAAGATGGAGGAGTGGTGGGAATAACTGACATTAAACCATGCAAAGAGAGCGATTCTTTCCTGCTGCACTGAAGGAAACGCTTCCTGTGTCCTGTTGAGCGTTTTCATAGATGACTTGCCTCTCGTGTAATGTTAGCCCTCGCACCTCTGATACTGAGAGCAGAACAGACCGCTGCGCTGATTAATTCAAGTCGAGCTCCACAAATTGGCAGAAAGCTCTCCAGCTGACTTGTTAATGTTTCAAGCTGACTAATTTCAGATTAAGAACCCAGACACACCTGTTGCCTTCTTAGCAGGAGACTGTTCAAAGTAACTCGCCAAAGCTACAGCGTGTCACCTTTCAGAAGCCAGCGGCCCCGGCAGGAGAACACACAGGAGAAAGAGGAGCTCTCCTGCTGCAGTGAAGAGCTGGGAACTCTTTTCTGGCTTGTCTGGATGTTAGCATGTTTATGCAAGAGTGAAGACACTGATTTCATTGAAGCTTGGTTGTTTGGACAAAGGAAGACCATCTTAAAACTGGCGGTGACCTGAGTCATGGGGAGAAGAGCTCCAGCTCCTGAGGCCAGTGCTGCAGTGCAACTGCAAGTATGGCGTCAAGCACTGCAGCTCAAGCTGATTTTTCTCTACAGACCTGAGGAAGTTGCTGTAAAACGCCTGATATGTTGAGGAGTACAATGCCATAAAATGGCTTTGTAACTGTCACAGCTTGATCTAATTGGTCCAGTGACACAAAGACAAAAAGATTCAATCCTTTTCCCGTTTAGTTAACGGAGGGTTAAACTGGAACTCGGAGGGGCTGAGCTGGCAGCAGTGGCGAGCGCTCCTGGTCCATTCTCCTGAGCAGAGCGTGTGCACGAGCCCTTCCTGATGAATAGGACGCTGCCCCACACTCTACATCCAGCCCTCCTCATACACATGAAAAATATGTCTTGCTTTAACGAGAGAGTGATAGAAGAACGAAAGAAAAGCCTGAGGGAGAGAAGAAGAGGTGAACGGTGAAGAGGAAGAAGGAGATGTGTTCAAAAGGAAGGAATGAAATGAGAGGAGCAGACGTGATCAGAAACCTTGTGATCTAACTTCAAACTGATATTTTCCTGTTGGACATTTCCAAATATTCTGAGAAAGAAACGAGGACAAAAAGAGGACGGAGTGAGCAGGAGAAGAGAGTTGATAAAAATAAACTCCATGTGATCAAAACTAGAAGTCATGTGATCAGGGATGCACGAGTGAGGGGTGAAGAGGAGGAGAACGGTGTGGGGTGACGAAGGTGTTTCACCCCTGAGCTAACTTCCACAGGGCTTCGTGATGTTCACCTGGATGATGGCACCGGTGACACCCCTGTGACCCCGCATCAGAGGCACTTGTCTCTGGACATCAGAGTTAATTTCTCAGGCAATATTGGTTATTGGTTCTGGTAAGAGTCCTCACAGCCGCACCTGCAGCAAGCGATGAGTTTACACCTCCAGCAGGTCCGGAGCAGCACCAGCCGTCAGGAGCGCTGCTGTCACTCAGTGAGTGTCAGTAACCACAGCCGATATTCACTCCAGGCAAACACCTGACTCTCCCTGGGGCTCAGGAGAGGTTTGAATGAAATAAAATATTGAAAAATGGTGAAATGCATTAAATTTATATCAGTTAGAAGAGGCCTATTTGTGTGTGTGTGTGTGTGTGTGTGTGTGTGTGTGTGTGTGTGTGTGTGTGTGTGTGTGTGTGTGTGCGTGTGTGTGCGTGCACTACAAGTGAATCCCAGTCACTTCTGATTTCAGGGCTGGAGGCTGAAAAGTTTGGTGTGATATTAGAAGTCTCCGAGCTCTGCCTAAACATGTGGATGGAATCACACCTGAGCAGGAGTCAACAAGCAGCTGAGCTGAGATGAAAACTGCTGAAGAGTCAAGCTACAGACTCGGGTCATGGTTACTGCAGTATTTGTTAGGGTAAGTAATACCACAGTGGACACGTACGGTGAGGCTTGACCCCAATAATCTGTAAACAGTGGCCTTGTATCTGCACAACGTGAATTCCAATGATCATCCACCCACCCATCCATCCACCCATCCACCCATCCACCCACCCATCCATCCTTCCATCCATCCATCCATCCATCCACCCATCCACCCACCCATCCATCCATCCTTCCATCCATCCATCCATTCACCCACCCATCCTTCCACCCATCCATCCATCCATCCACCCACCCATCCTTCCATCCATCCACCCATCCATCCATCCATCCACCCACCCATCCTTCCATCCACCCATCCATCCATCCATTCATCCATCCATCCATCCATCCACCCATCCTTCCATCCATCCACCCATCCTTCCATCCATCCATCCAGCCATCCTTCCATCCATCCATCCACCCATCCTTCCACCCATCCTTCCATCCATCCACCCATCCATCCATCCATCCTTCCATCCCTCCATCCATTCATCCATCCATCCACCCATCCATCCAACCATCCCTCCATCTATCCATCCATCCCTCCACCCACCCATCCATCAGTTTGGTGTCAGTACAGGTCCTGACACAAGGTGTAGCATGTGACTGAATGGTGGACCTGGACTGCCTCAGAGTGTCCCAGGTGTTTGGGTCAAAGGTTCCATCTGAGGTTCTGGTTTCATGACTCACCGCTAACAACACCACCACATACACACACTGGGGCCTCGGCTCCTCCTCAGTCCACCTGAGTCCAGACTGGAGTCACAGCCTCTCACCGTCTTACCTCATTTGATGGTAACATTAGCAGTTCACATTAGCAGCTAACATTAGCAGCAGCAGACCATCGCGCTCAGTTTGAAGTGATTCAGAGGGATATTTCACCCAAAAGTGTAGGCCTATTTTGCCTTTGAAGTACTCACAAATACGTGTCCTGAACTGATAATGTTGTTGATCCCAACTTGCATCACTTCTTACTGACTCCAGAATGCAGAAAGAGCCAGCCACATATTTCACTTTAAGCTAACAGTAACTGTACTTGAAGAGTAATATTATTTTTAGCTCAAATTAAAGCGTCTGTTGATTATCGACTCATCATTGATTCATAAGGCTGAATAAAAAAGACAGAATATACCAGATGATGCACCTGAGAATTTTGTTCAACAGAAGTTTTAAGGTACTTTTGTTGCTGAAGCTGTTGCTAGCCACTATTTGCTTCAAGCTAAATATATGTAGCCGGCTGTTTCTGCATTTTGAAGTCATGAAGAAATAATTCAAAAAAGGTCTTTGTGAGCCAAATACCCCGATTGCGCATTCTTGAAAGGCAAAATACATGTGAGGACAAAGTACTGCATAAACTCATCAAATAACTTCCTTGTACTCTTGTACTCCACAGTACTGTGGTTCAGCTGTTTGAATCAGAAAGTGCTGCTGATGGCAGGAAGTGGAGTTGTGCTAATGAGCTAGTAAAGCTAGCTTTACTAGCTCATTAGCACAATGTATCATGGTTGTTTTCTAGCGGCCTTTATTTGGACCCTGCACCCTCATCCAACCCCTCCTCTGCACCTCTGAATCAACTGACTCCGGGGGTACCTGGGTGGACACACCTGTCCCCTCATTTCACCTCATTCTTAATCCAGCAGGTAAATTTCAGCCTAACACCAGCCTCAGTCCAAAGACTAAGCCCTCACATTGTGTGTGTGTTATACAAGCGTGTTGGCAGACACCTGCATACACATGTGTACACACATGTAGACAATCATTGAAGACATGATGTTTTTAATCAGCAGCAGTACCACCCCCCCACCCCCCGGCAGATAAGCGTCTGGTTACGTACCTGTAAAGAGCGGTGGCGACGGCAGATGGCCCTATCAGTGTCGGGTAAACCAGCCGCCAGTGCTGCCATGTTTGGCTTAACGGCTTTTAAGTAATTCATTGTGTTCACCGAGAAGGAGCATCTGTCAGCCCTGGAGACGCACGCGCGCACGCGCACACGCAGCTATGCACAGACAAACATACATGGATGAAGCTACATGCACAAATGTAGGTAAACACACACACACACACACACAGTGGGAAGTGCAGGTGGCTGGAGGAAGAGGAGAGGTCTTTGTTCCATGTGACCTGCTGCGATCAGATAACTGATCTTAGTTAATACTCACTAAGAACTCATTTACCTGCAAACGTGGAGGCGGGCCTGAAAACAGGAGGGAGAGATGAGCTGATGCAGGAGAGGGAGAGAGGACGAACACACCAGTCCAAAACCTGGATTTACATTTTCACACTCATGCTTTAGTCACTGTCACTTATGGTCTTTATTGAATAAAGTCTTGTACAATCACACCTCCCTGTCGTATTATTTGTTCTCAGTCTGTAAACAATTTTACCCATCAACGGCCAGCGCGATTATAATATTAAAATGCAAAAGCTATTCTTCTTATATTGAAGGTTTTTATTCAGAAGCATGACTGATAACACCTGCAACATGGCGAGTCATCTTAAAAAGGGGTGTTTTGTGGTGATGGGAGTAATTTCATAAATTGGTTTTAATTTATGCTGAAAGACTATTTTCTTTTTGAACTGGTGGGAGGAATAAAAGCTAAAGAGCTAATAGCTTGATGATGTGACGCACAACAAAGGGAATATCTCTCCCCACGGATACGAAAGGATCCTGGTGAAAGAGAGAAATCAGGGACTGAAAGGCCTCGTGCTTGTCAGTCACACTTTTTTCAACATCCTTTTTAAAATCCCCTTAAAATCACGATGCATAGAAAGGAAAGAAAACCCAAGAAAATCACTAAAGAAATCAGTGGGTCAAGCAAGAGGAACATAGAAACTGATGATTATCCTGCTAATTGCAACATGAAGTTAGCTGGTGATTATTATCAGATAAAATATCTGACAGGAAATGAAAATAGCAGTTGCAGTGTTGCAGACATGTCTTTATTTCTCTCCGGAGTTAAACTGTATTACCTTTTACCTGTGTACTGCGTTTATGTTTCTCCGCTGTGCAGCAGGAAACTTCCAGGCTCCTTCCAGCTAACTCAAAACTTCAAGCAGTCTTGTTCCATAGGCTGAGAGATGCAGACACAGAGACTGAGTCTCTCCGACATCGGCTTAGAAATGATGTAAAGATGCACAGTGGAACTGTTCCTCCAGCACGTGTCGCTGGCCGTTAGTTAAACGTCCACCCGCCTCAGAGGAGCAGCTGTCTGAACCTCTCGAGATCCAGGCTCTTCCTTCTTCCTTCGTATGGAGGCAAGCCCATGAGAGGCTTGGTGCGGATGATTGGAGCCCTCATTAGAGTTATTTTCTGTAACTTTAATTATCGTTGTCATTAGGATTGGTAGCAACAGTCCCAGTTTGACCGCATTACTGTAAGGAGCAGTGGTGCAAGGTTTTTAAGTCCTTGTAGCTCTAGCTAGCGCCAGCTGTGGCTAGGCTAGCACCACTATCACTATCACTATCACTATCACCACTAAGGATACCCGCCATCGTCAGTGTGTGTACCCCTGGGGGTACACGTACCCCAGTTTGGTGACGCCAAAGGGACAAAGGGACTGTTCATGCCTGTTAGCCTGCTGCATGTAACACCTCCCTACTTGTGTGTGCCATATTTGTGTCTTTAAGCCAGTTGTACTGCAGTACTTGTTGTCTTTACCCGACCATTTGAGAGCTGGCACTCAAATGTAGCTTGTTCCTCTGGGCAACAGTACCTAACTTGAAGAGAGAACATCAGTAACGAGCCACGTGTCACAGGTTCCATCATAGGAACATGGAGTCACTAGACACCAAGACAGTGAGCCAGCCTGCAGATGCGGAATTTGAAGAGGACGCTGCAGGAGGAGAGGCAGAAGGATGCAGGGTGGAAACCATAAACTGTAGCATGTGCAGCCGCACTTTTCAAAGTTAACGATACACGGCAGAGTTACTTTTACGAACACCATTTCCAAATGCTGCCAGTGGCTGATGGACATGTTCTTAAAGCATGGTTGTTTCCTTCAGCCAGCACTCTGCAAAAGGAATAATAACAGAAAAGTGGCCATCACAAGGCTTTTCAGCTTACACTCTCAAATGGCAGAAATTACAGACCTGCTCCGGCTCTAGCTGTTGTGTCTCAGTCGTAATGTGTACAGCCGCTCAGTCCCCTGCCAAGGCCATTCGCCTCTGACTGAATTGGGGACCTGAGAAGGTAGTGAAGCAAGTTCAGGTGACCTCTTTTTAAGTTCTTCCTTTGAGCTCGTTCTCTCTTTCTGTGGAGAAAAATGGAAACATAATTGTGTCTCTTACTTCTCCTCTCGCACTTCTAACCTGAGTGAGGGGAAAGTTTAACCCTGGGGGAGGGGAAACTGACAGCGCCCTGCTCATGATCAATGCTTGTCTAATGTTTGCTGCTTGTTCTTTTTTTCTGCTCACAATGGCTACACACACACACACACACACACACACACACACACACACACACACACACATACACAAAGTGTAGCAACCATTGCATTCTCACAGTCCTCCTCTCCCCTGGTAACTCACATTTAAATTTATGCCTCGCTTGAAGAAAATTGAAATTACCAATTCCACACAAGTACAGCTTTGAAAAGCTGAAGAGATATTCTGAGCTCAAGTAAATAACATGCAGTTGTAGGAAATGTAGATGATAAATTGAGATTTGTTATTTTTAATGTAAAAATTAAGCGTCCCAAAAATGTCCCCAGCTCCACCGGTGACTCGACAAAACCTCCCAGCATTGAACCGATGCCTCATCCTGAGGGATCCCTCCTGGTGTGTGTCCTCATGAGCTCTGTGGTCCGTGTGTGAGTGTGTGAGTGTGTGTGTGAGAGCAGGTTAAACAGGAAAAACAACAACAAATTTCTATGAAATGAGCTCAAGCAACGGTCGAGCCTTCTCAGGCTCCTGCGACACTCAGCTGTTGTTCGGAGAAGCGCAGCCTCAGACCGGCGGCTGGAGGTCAGCGTTCATTCCCCTGAAACAGATGCACAAATAAGCATTCACCATAATTTGTATCATACATTTTATTTTAAAAGAAAAGTGTCTCACACTTTTTTCCTTATTACAGTTTTCAAAAGAAAAACGTAAAATCTGAACTTCAGCCACAACACATTTACAAGCCTTCAGAAATGAAACCTTTCTTATGAAATCTTTCTTATGAAAGGAAACTCCAGATCGAATGAGGCAGCGCGCACATTTAACCTCATCAGCAACTGCAACCGTTCACAAGGCACGTCAACAACACCGGACTCCAGTTTTTCTCTCACTTTTTATGCATTTTTCATCATCTTGTCAGCGTGATTGACAATTCATAATTTGCTTTATTACCCAAATATGAGCCCACAAACAGGAGTTTGATTCCAGTTTTTCCTCTTTTCTCTCTGAACACACAAATCCGTGTGCAGCTGAGCAAAGACCAGAGGCTGGACACCAGCAAAACAAACTACCATTTAGAGATAAACATACAAATGTATATTCATAAGTAGGAGGCCGAATAAATGAATGAATTTTGTGGCAATAATGCAAAGAAAGAGAGAAAGAGACTTGAAAATAGATGTGTCATCCTAAATCCTACAGTCATTCTTCTAACCTGAGCTGAGTGCTGCTACATGGGGCAGACGTACGGGAATAAAAGCGTACAAACACATAAATGTTTACTGATGCGCCCAAAAGAGTTGCTTTTCTTCCTGTCACATGGAAAAGTCCTCCACTGAGGAACGGTGGTGAAGAACCACACCTGGAGCTGGAACGTTCTCCAGTGGACTCTGTTTCTAAATCTTCATATTTTAACGCAGTTGCTGTGTATCATCACTATTATTTTTATAAATGTTCCTGTATTCATGTATTCAGACGGGGGAATTCATCTAAGACACATTTGTTAAATTATCAGGGTATTTTATCTGAATTCATTAGACAGGCGCGTTAAGTTGTTGCCTGATGTAAAACGATTTGACACAACAACAAAAAGACAATGGGTTCATGAAATACGAAGAATTCTTACGGGTTAAAATATTGGTAAAAACTAGCTGGTTAAAATTGTCCGTCCCACTTTAAATACATCAGTAAAATGCTTTTTTTTTTCCTTTATATTCACAAATTATTGTATTCTTTTGACACCTTGAGTGTATTTTGTAGACATACAAATACCCTCTTACTTTTACTCACATGATGCGGTGGAGTACTGAATACCTCCTGCCTGTCTGCATCAAATATTTCAAAAATATCCCTTCATTGGTCTCCAGGAACATTTCTGATAACTCCATTTCGCCTCTCCTCTCGCGCCTCGCCGTCCAGCGGCCCGCTGCACCGGAGTCCTGCTGTAATGCATTTGTGATCACTGTAATTTCTCAGACAAAATGCACAAAATGTTTCGTTGCATAAGGATGGGAAAGTTACAGTTAAAACGTCCGACTGCGCTCAGACATTAGGCCGGATCGTGCAGTTAAAAGCTTTTGTTAAATGCCAAACACGATGTGAAAGAATATGGAGGAAATCGTGAAACAATGTATTTATTTGCGCCCCGTGCTTTCCATAACCTTTCAAAGTGCCATTTATTGAGGAGATTTGTCAAGTCTGTGAATGTCCTCCATCTGGTTGTCTTCTAATGCAAACGCTACTTTTGAAAATAGCAGCAGGAACTGCAATTGTAGACGTGGCAGACGGTTCAGCTTCGTTGTTTACTGTTCCAAAAAGGAGATTAGAAGCTTTTAGAAATGGGTTTAAGTGTTGTACTTGACAAAGAAAGTCCCCCTGGTCGCTTTAACATTTGTTATTTCCTCAGACGGCCGACAATACAACAATTCCAAGTTTCCAAGGAACTCCGTCTTTGGTTCGTTACTGTGATAGGGCCGAGAGCATAAAAGCAACGTTTCTGTGCTCTTACGCCTGGTCAGGAGGAAGAATCTCCCCATGGCCAACTTTGGGCAATAAAAAGTACTGACAGATGAAAAAATGATGTGAAATAAGCAGTCTGGCAGACGAGCAGGAAAAAAAGAGTTTGTCTCTTTATGTGCTGATGCTAAAAGCTGAGGCGGGCGTCCTGTGTCGGGAGCTGTTTATTAGATGGAAAATAACACAAGAACAAGCAGGGGATGGTGCGTAGCATCAATTTTGAATTACTCTCATGTGGGTTATTGTTGTTCCACACAAACATCTGCGTGCACACACATCTGCGCTCATACACCAGTGATTCAGAGGCCCTGCAAATACGTGCACTCATGCACACAGACATCGCACATCCACATCTTGAAGCACAGGTTTAATCAGGCATGTTTTAAAAGGAAAATGCCATTAAATTTTTAAAGTGGATAATTTTACATCCTTCCCACCATTCAGTTCTTCCTTTTTCTTTTCAAACTGGCCTTCTATGCCCACTACATGTGCTTTTATGGAAAATTACAACATTTAAATGAGACTCTTTGGTCAGGGATAATTGCACAGAGAACCATTAGCACCGTCTTGTGAGATGGACGTACTGTGAGCCTTTCTTTTTATAACGATATTCTCAGTCCATAGGAACATGCCTCTTATGAACCGGGATATTCAGAACTTAATTATCTGTGATTACAGGGAGCTAAACACAGGTCGCCTCCGGCGCACTGCTGTTACTTGCTCTTCTAAACAAATCACTTCAGCGAACTAGTGAATGTACCCCGACTGGAGGGCAGAGACCAAAGGTGTGGTGACTTTCCCTGTCAGGTTAGGGTCACAGCAATTACCACCATGCTCAAAGTTTGCGGGAGCCCTGGCGCTGCTCAGCTGGAAGCCCTCCTCCTGATCAGCAACTTGGCAATGAATGAGATCGCAGGAGCCTTTCTGGATGAGCTGTGACTCTCAGAGTGGAGCCCAGCCTCCTTTAGCTGCCAAACATTTCATTCAGCCACGCAGGAGAGGAGACGCTTCCCACTGATCGGTTGAACAGTTTCAGGGAGGCCATGTTAGTCCCTCGACTGAGGACCTCTCTGATGAACTTATCGATCAACCCTGTGACCCGCTGACGTGATCATTGCTGCGTCATCATTGGTCAGTCGTGACTAACGCTGCATGCTACGTCTTCCAAAATCTCCACTCCAGGACTGGGAAGTAACAAATACTTCCTTAGTGTGTTGAGGTAGTTTTTCTTTCTCAGATGACTTCTCACTTTGGCCACAGATACAGTACATGTGTACTTTATAGTCCTAACAAGCTTTGTACTCTGACAGGAGCTGATTTATCAGATTATTATTTTTTATTTTTTTAACCTGAGGGTCAGGAGAGCAACAGAGCCTCCAATCTCCCTGTTTAAAGGTTAACAAGTTCTGGTGTCAATCAAGTTCTGTTGCTGGCAGTGTGGACGCTTGGATCACCACCACCATTTGGATGGATGGAGGAATTTTTTTCTACTTAACCGTGATGTGAGTTCATTTTTTCAATAAATCACCAGGTCCCGGGTCTGATCTCTGGTAAGTCGTCCTGGGTGATGCAGAACCATCATGTGAATCATTTACTTTGAGGCTTGACGATCACTCGACCTGGGCCGTGCTGCTGGTGGACCCTCCTCCATTTCCTGTTCATGCTTTGTCCTCCTGCTTCGACTTCCTCATCCTCCAAGTGCGGGCCCCCATCAGTCAGCCCAGAGCGGCTCTTGTTACCGTGGCACTTCTCACGTTTATTTCAGTGAAGAAGCTGAATCAATATAAATACTTTTAAACAAGTATCTGTTCTCTTAGGTCGAGAATGACACATCCGCTCCAGTCCAGTCTGAGACGTGACTGTTCCCAGGTGCGATGCCATCTTTGTCCTGAGGATGTTGTGGCGGCGCTGTTCGGATAAACTGCCCCTGAATCCCACTCCGGACCGCCGCTGCTGTCCTCTGCGTTTCCTCCTCGGCTCCTTCACAACAACTTGACACAGAAATGCTTCACGCTGCCGGGGATGCGGAGAAATGTGACAGGTTAGCGCTCTGTTCTCGGTTTGTGGAGGAGAAGCAGGCGGGCGAGCTCCCCTGAGCCCGCAGCTCGTAGCGCGCCGCACGTTATTGTCAGCTAACTTGCCCGCGGTTGCTAACACGGCGAGCAGAAGTTGGGCAGGTAGCGGAGTGAATGGCTTCTGGAGTGCGTGGAGAGCAGCCTTACACTTCCCGTCTGAAGGCGTCTGCCAGCTGACCGGGACAGGCAGATGTGACCGGCAGTTCCAGTCGGGTGTTCCTGGTTAGCCTGTGTGCCGGGTTAGCCGGTGTTCCACGGTCCCTGCAGCTGTCACGCAGGGACACCGCGATCAGGCTGGACCAGATCTGACGTCCCTCCACTCGTGGTGGTGTGGCTTCTTCTGCCTTCTAACAGCTGTAGAGTAGAACCTGCGTCCGGTGCAGACAGCAGGAGTCATGATTGAAGATAAAATCACCCAAATCCTCGTCAGTTGACATCCAAACTGAAGGAAGCTTAGAGGTCAGTCAGATATTTGTGCTTTTGGTGAACCTGTGATTCCTGTGAATGTGCATCTGTGCTACCAGAGGAGCGTCAGACCCCCTGAAGACATGCAGGTTCTGGTCCTGAATCTCTGGGTCTGGTTTGTCTCCCTCAGTGACACCGAACTCTAACTGACGTCTGAATGTCAGTGTTGTTCCTTTCAGGAGTTTCATTTCTGCAGGGGCGACTCCATTTTCTTTTGCCAGCAAAAGAAACACAAGGCAGGGTAGCGAGACGATGGGGTGAGAGGACGCGGAGCAGCAGGACAGGTCGGGTGAAGTGAGACATTGATGGCGATGCACTGATTAAAAAGCGACCTGTTAAAGAGGCGGATTTCACTGCTGAGCTGAGTCGAACGGAGCGGGTCGCTGTCAGAGCTGCTGGATGCAGGATGTTGGTGCTCCCCAGGCTTCAGGTCTGAGTCTCATAGCTGACCTCGGTCGGCCTCCTTTACTGACATCAAAATTTAAGTCAGTAAAGGTCAGACGACCATCTCAACACGTGCCGCACAGCCCCGGGAGAACCACGACTGCGCAGGGCAGGTTGTGAGTGCTGTGCACTCATCCACATCTCAAAGCTCAGGTTCAATCAGCCGCGCTTTACAAGGAACTATTTAATTTTCAAGTGGATAATTTCACATTTAACATCCCTTCATCCATTCACTTCTTAATTTGTCTTCTCAAACTGGCCTTCTGTGCCCAACTACAGGAGCTTTCTGACAGTTCACAAGACTCTTTGGTCAGGGATAATTGCACAGAGAACCATTAGCACCGTCTTGTGAGGTGGACGTACTGTGAGCCTTTCTTTTTATAACGATATTCTCAGTCCATAGGAACACGCCTCTTAAGAACCGGGATAATTATTATTTAATTATCTGTGATTACAGGGAGCGAAGCACAGGTCGCCTCCGCCGCACTGCTGTTACTTGCTCTTCTTATCAAATCACTTGAACAAAACTGAGCACAACCATCGTGCTTGACTAACAAACCACGACTGCGGCGCTCTCGTTAGCGGCCCAGCATTCAGTTCAAACGTACTGAGACGCGTCCGACAAAACTGGTTGATGGAACATCAGTTTCAGTGCTGTCAGGGTTCCGAAGAGAACCGAACACCCACATTCATATCGACTCAGCCAATTCTGGTCATTCACCAATGATAATTATTGCTAATTGTATCCATCGGATGTTCCGATTTAGCCGATCATTTCCAGCGAGCTGAGTTTGTGCGTGCATGCGTGTGCACGTGCACATTTGTGTGCGTTCATGCGTGCGTGTGTGCAGCCGCTGTCTGTTGGAGAGAAGTCCAGTACGTGTTGGAACGTGTTGATTTTTCAAATTTCATATCTTGAGTCACCGCAGGCGAGCAGCCACTGGTGCGTGGCTCCCACGAGTGTTGCTGAGTTTGATGTGTCAGTGAATTCAGACTTAAGAGGTAAAGCTTTTCACAGACGGGACTTCAACTGGACCGGTTTCTAGAGATCCACCTTTTCAGTTCTGACCCGATACCAAACCTGAGTCCGACAGCAGACCTCTTTGTCCTGGTTGATTTTGTTATGTCAAAGGTCGCATCGCGGTGCCGCCGTGCAACACAACGCTGGGACACAACGGGACATTTAAGTGAAATTCAGAGTGATTTGTTGGAGCCGAGGCGTCTTTAACATCAATGGTGCCGACATTTTCGAATTGGTGCTTCCCTCCCTGGAATCATAATTAATAATCCGTCTCATTCAAGGACGCCGTCCAGGACACCAAGGTCCCCTTACAAGGCGTAGAACTGGTGAGCTCTCTGGTCGGGAGTTCAGTTCTTGAAGAGAGAATAGAGGAGAAGCACCAACACTGCATGATGGAATAAGAAAGCTGTCAATGTCTCGTTGGATGAGTTTGCAGTGGTCGGTGACATCACATTTAGAAATGGTTGAATCCTCTTCCTGCCAGCTGGCGTTTCAGGACCCGTTTGCTCAGCTCGCTGATGACATCCTGACGCTCACCAGCGAGCTGAGCAAAGCCTTGCAGCAGTCAAACGGGTCACGAGTCACTTACTCAATCACTTCCTGTTCGTGGCGCCAGAACTTGACTGTGTGGCTCCGTCTCCGTCGTCAGCTCAAATCGAGTGCTGATCCCTGATCTGGTCTCTCTCTCCACATTTGCCCAGAACACACAGGTAGCTGGACTGGCGTGTGATGTGCTTGTCTGATCCCACTGGCCGCTTGCACCAGTCACCTATGAGGAGAGCCCAGAGAGCGTTCTCGTAGAGATGGATGAGGACACCCCTACCCTGAAACCTCGACGGATCCAGAACCAGAACGTGGTCCATCGTCTAGAGAGACGCAGGATCTGCTCGGGCCGACCGGGAGCTCACTGGTACAGAGTACGCTGTTTCCACCAGAACCTGTTCCCCAACTTCACTGTGGTCAATGTGGAGAAGCCCCCCTGCTTCCTGAGGAAGTTCTCCCCTGACGGACGCTGCTTCATCGCCTTCTCCTCTGACCAGACATCCCTGGAAGTAAGAAGAGCCAGAACTCAGTAGTTACGCTTCCTTCCCTCCCGCTGGGAAGCCTGAGGTCACAACGGCTCCTGGTTCCAAAAAAGTCTGAATGTTTACAAGAAAATAACCATCATTTTTACTCGCTCACTAACTGTCACATAAAGGATAAAGCAGGACTCATGATTGACAGGTGGAAGCAGCGTGTTGATCCTGAGCAGTGATGATAGACCGATTCATGGGTCGGCTAATTAGCCCGGGCAGTTATGGCATTTAGAGATAATCAGCATCAGCCAATGTCGGCGCTGAAGAGCCAGTTAAAAAACCCAAACAAACCCTGTGTGTGACTGAGTGTGTTCATGTGTTTCATTCATTCATTTAAACCCTTCATGGCGAAGATGAGCACATGTATGCACTTGTATTTTTGGCTTTGTTTAGCTTCTTCTTCGAGCAACTTTGTTTCTGATCGTTCTTGATAAATTGTTGTCTTCTACCAGATGCAAAAAAACTAAATCAGTGTGATGTTGGCGTTCTACGTGTGACCTCTGACCCTGACAGGTGCACAGTAACGCTCCCGGCTCCGCCCTCTCCTCCATTCTCTTCCAGATATACGAGTACCAAGGCTGCCAGGCGGCTCAGGACCTGCTGAGGGGCCAAGAGGGAGAGACGCTGCTAACGGCCAATGACCAGCGCTCTCTCAACATCCGAGGCCGCCTCTTTGAACGCTTCTTCTCGCTGCTCCATGTGACCAACGTGGCCTCTAACGGAGAACACCTCAACCGGGAGTGCAGCCTCTTCACAGACGACTGCCGCTACGTCATCGTGGGCTCGGCCGTGTACGTCCCAGAGGAGCCGCCTCCGTACTTCTTTGAGGTAACCACGTTAAACTAACCGGGAAGAAACTCAAAAACAAGTGACGGAGTCACCTGATCAACCACAGCTCATCTCCACCCAGGTGTATCGCAACAATGAGTCTGTGACTCCAAACCCGCGGTCTCCGTTGGAGGACTACTCCCTCCACATCATCGACCTCCACACTGGCAGACTGTGTGACACCAGGTCCTTTAAATGTGACAAGATCATCCTGTCCCACAACCAGGGCCTCTACCTCTACAGAAACATCCTGGCCGTGCTGTCGGTGCAGCAGCAGACCATACACGTCTTCCAGGTGAGCACCGTACCACTTGGCTGACCCCACCAGACGTTTCCCTTCGTCCTTCATCCTTCCTCCTCTCCTCTCCTCCTCCCAGGTAACCCCTGAGGGAACGTTCCTGGATGTGCGGACCATTGGCCGCTTCTGCTACGAGGACGACCTCCTGACGCTGTCAGCCGTTTACACGGAAGCTCAGGCTGAGAGTCAGCCGGGCTTCCCACGCCTTTACACCGACAAGACCATCAACTCGCTCAAGCACCGGCTGCTGGTCTACCTCTGGAGGCGGGCGGAGCAGAAAGGCAGCGCCACTGCCAAGAGGAGGTAAACAACATTCCTCTCGTCTTTCACGCCGTCCTGCAGCAGAGAAGCACTTCTTTATTAGGGTCTGGTGTGACCTTCGCCAGTGTCCTGGCAATATTTCATGAGAAATTAAAGAAAATGTCTGGATACAATCATTTCCATGTTTCATATTGCGTGGACATTCATGTGTATGGATGCTACGATTTATCAGCACAACGTCTGCATTGGCCGACAAGCCACTGGTCATAAAGTAGCCCGGCGTCCCTGCAGGACTCGGGCCGCCTGGCCTCTGAGTGCAGTCACAGGTGCTGTGAGCGTCACTTTTTGATCAGTAACCTGCAATAATGCGCCGCCCCTCTTTGAGCGAATGGTTGAAACCTGTAACATCCACATGTAACCCTGTCCACTGCCGTTAGTGACCGTGCGCTTCATCGGCCACTCTGGGAATTCAGCCCCCCTCCTCGTTCTCACGTGGCTTTTTTAAACATAATTTACAAGAAAAGCAAACCAAATTCTTCCTATGTGGGATCCCATCAGTCGCTCTGGCGTCTTCTAGTTAGCGGCTCGTATTTCGCAGCACCGCTTCTATCGGCTACATACCGTCAGACGGCCTCTCAGTGTGTGTATGAATCTCCGTAGACACGCAGCCTCTTAATGACATGAAACCCAACGGAAGTTTGATCGATAAACACGCAGATGAACCAGCTGACGGAGGATTCACCTGAGAGACGCCTCGTCAGCTGAAGACCGTCACTGACGCAGAGACTGTTGACTCCTCAACACGGTGATAGAGGTTAATTGTCCGTGGTGTCAGGAATGTGGGAAACACAGTGAGTTAAATAGTCCCTGTTTTAGGAACAGTCAGCAAGTTGTTTATGTAGAATGAAAGTTGTGGGTCAGACCAGCTCCTGATGTTTCCTGTCATGATGTCATCAGGTTCTTCCAGTTTTTTGATCAGATGAGGAGGCTGAGGATGTGGAAGATGCAGCTGCTGGATGAGCACCACCTCTTCATTAAATACACCAGTGAAGACGTGGTCACCCTCAGGGTCACGGACCCCTCGCAGGTACACACACACACACACACGTGCGAGCGCGGTCGGTCCTCACGGGGTCTTGTCATTGGCCCTTCGTTCATTGGTATTCGTGAACTCCATGTACAGCACCTTGAGTTGGCTTGTTGCTGAATGTGTGTACACACGTCTGCCCTCCCCTACCCCAGCATGACAACCAGGCCTGACCCAACCCTAAACTCAGGCTTTGAACTCACACATGGGACCCCACAATTATAATTAAAGGAGCCCACACACACACACACACACACACACACACACACACACACACACACACACACACACACACACACATGACCTTAGACTGGATTCCTCCCCCGGGTCTCTTTGTTGCCTCTCCCTGCCTTGTCTTTTGTTGGCGCCGTATTAAAGGGATTCCTTCTGCTGGTCTCCCAGGACCACCTCTCCTACACATTCTGTTCCCTCCTCATTCATGACAGCAGCAGATTGAACTTATTAATGATAATCATATCTGCAACTGAAGTACGTATGAACCCTGCCAGTCACGTTATAGATACTCAAGGACATGACCGTTGCACCCAGAATGTCTCAGCACCTATTAGGAGTTCTTTTTCTCATTGTGATCTCCGAGGATCTTTTCTCTAACAGCAGACTGCGACTGTTCTCAGTCCTGTCCTCCCTTTCTTTGGCAGCCGTCCTTCTTCGTTGTCTACAACATGGTGTCCACGGAGGTGCTGGCTGTCTTTGAGAACACCTCCGACCAGCTCCTGGAGCTCTTTGAGAATTTCTGCGACCTGTTCAGAAACGCTACGCTGCACAGCCAGGCCGTGCAGTTCCCCTGCTCCGCATCCTCCAATAACTACGCCCGGCAGGTCCAGAGAAGGTACCGAACCACCCTGCAAAACAATCACTGGATGTATACTTTGGTGTCGCTTTTCATCTGTATTGCAACAAAATCACAGGAATGGGTGTGTGGGGTTTTGGGGAGTTGGCTTACAAAACAGGAACAGCAGTCACATGCCAGGCACGATTTGAAGACGGCGGCTGCAAAAGGGGGCAGATCAGCGTGACAGCCTGGAGCGGAATGGTGGAGTTGAGGCTTGATCTGGATATAGAGGAGAGCTATTAAGACAGGCGCTTGGTTGGAGGAGCTGTGATTGAATCTAGCAGTAAAGTGACAAATCCTGGCAGTAAGGGGAAGGAGGGGGGCAGAGAAGGGCATTGTTGGGGGATGAGGAGAGGATAAAGGGTAGTTTGAGCAAGGAGAAGAGCTCAGAATTGGATTTTAGAATGACGAAAATGGATGTTGGACAGAAAGAGAGAACTTGAAAGCTGGCAAGCACCTTCCACAAACTCGATTTGTACCACTTCCTTGTGTCAGGAGAGAAGCAGTCGAGTCCGCCGGAGCAGGATGAAGGTGAGGGAGGCCAGCGCGACGCTGGAGAACAGACGTGTATCTGACCGAGCTGAAACCGTCTGAGCGCCTTCTCCTTTGTGGCACGGAGAAATATGGATGAGAGTGTACAGAATCGAAGTGACTGGAGGGAAAAGTGAAGATAAGAGCTACTGCCAAGCGCCAGCCGCATGTGTGAGACTTGGGAAGGTGGGCGGTGTGTTTGGCCGTCGGAAAAAAGTTTGAGTGAATACACAAATATTTATTTGACATTTGAAATCCCTTGAAAAAAAGATGGTGCATCTTAAAAGATCATCATAGGAGACAGAAGGAGCTGGTTTAGGGAGAGTTGTGATACAAACCTCTCAACGTACAGCGTGTCCTCATCAGAGGCGATGGCCCCATCGCTCACGCTGAAGAGCCAGCTGTACGAGTCGGCTCGTTCCCGACCGACTCCTCGCTGACCAGGAGTCCAGGTGGGAGGGAGCCAGGTTTTCTGGACTTTTATCTTTGCTAAAGGGCCTCAAGAATTACTGAGACCCGCCTACAGCCCAACGCTGCCTCTGATTGGCTTGTACCCAGCTTGTTTTGAGGCTTGTGGAGTGAGAGGGATGGAGGTCAGAGCCAATCAGAGGAAGAGAAGGAGCCAAAACGTTGCATGCACCCCATTTTAGAAGTCATGGGCCCAAACCTACAACAGGATGTTCTCTTTTAACTTGCACCTTTGTCAGAACTCCAGGACGGTGCTGTCGCTACAACTGAAGCAGCTGTTTCTGCTATCCTTCTTTTGTTTTTGTGTAGAGCTCCTTAAAGATGGCTGCCATTCACCAGACAGCAGGGACATTTTAGCAAATGTGCTTCTGCAGAGGGTAGACGACCTGATCAGAGTTTCCTCCTCGTGTGCGTCGGTGGAATGAAGCACCGACGAGGACGCTCATCTTTGGTTATGTGGAGTGAAGCTGGGGCTGAAGTTTGAGGCTGAAGAGTAACGTAAAGCAGGAGCTTGTTCTTGTTCCCTGGGATTGATCGGTGAGATCAGTTGTGAGAGTAAATGGTCAGTCTCCTCCCTCCGGGGCAGCCGAGTCACAGATTGGAAACCCGTTAGAGGCGCACATGTGATTGATATGATGTCATGGTTCAGCCACAGATCCTGCCGGCACCGGAGCCTCCGTGCTGGTCGTTGCGCTGACGCGTCCGTCCGTCTTTGTCCGTCTCAGGTTCAAAGACACCATAGTGAATGCCAAGTACGGAGGTCACACAGAGGCGGTGCGCCGGCTGCTGGGTCAGCTGCCCATCAGCGCCCAGTCATACAGCAGCAGCCCCTACCTCGACCTGTCGCTCTTCAGCTATGACGACAAGTGGGTGTCCGTGATGGAGAGGCCCAAGACCTGTGGAGACCACCCCATCAGGTAGGGCTCCTGCACTGAGGAAATTATACTGAAAAACTATGGAAGAAATACTAGAAATATGTGAAACAAGCAGATCTTAACTCTTGACCCTGTGAATGGTTCAGTCATTCACTCCCACTGGGGGGGCACCACGGTATCAAGACACTTGTCATCTCGCCACAGTGAAACTGTTACCCAACATCCCTGCTATGAGTCTATTTCCTTCTTCAGGACGATGCTGCAGACGCCACCCTCATAGAACCGTAACCGCCGCGCTTTACTGTCCAGATAGATCCAGCACCTTAAGGAGTAGGAAGATGTACACACACTGGTGGCTTTTGTGTCGGCGGGTAGAAAAAAGTGAGACAAGATAATCAGATAATCTGGTAAATTCTGAAGGTCTTTTTTCCACAAACAGAAAATTTTAAAAAGAAAAGAAGGAAAAATGTGGTGCAAGTAACGCACGGAACGTCCACAATGAAGTCGTAGGAACCAACAGCCAGCAGCTTTTGTTGAGGAAGGAAGCAGATGGATGACTGGATCTCTCTCTCTCTCTCTCTCTCTCTCTCTCACGCCTCCCCCCTGACCACCACCGCCAGGTTCTACGCCCGGGACTCTGGCCTGCTGAAGTTCAAGATCCAGGCGGGCCTGCTGGGCCGGCCCGTGAATCACGCCGTGCGTCGCCTGGTTGCTTTCACCTTCCATCCATTCGAACCCTTTGCCATCTCTGTGCAGCGCACCAACGCTGAGTACGTGGTGAACTTCCACATGAGACACGTGTGTGCGTGACGAGCTGGGGTTGGCGTGTGCACAGGGAGTCTAAGGACTCTGACTTGGATACAGAACGCTAGCGGTGACATGACAACAAGCGTATCTTCCATCAGGAGGCACAAACAGCTTGTCCTGTTTGTCAGCTCTCCTCCTCCAGAGAAATCAGGCTTCTCCTGATGGATGCCATTGTCCCTCTCCTCGCTCCTCTCCATCAAACAGCGGGCTTCCTCTCGCCACCACCCCCCCTTCCCCTCAGCGAGGAGGCAATTCTGCCTTTTCCTTTAACCTGCACTGTTTCCCCTTCTTCCGCACAACAAAGAGGGAGTTGTAGGGAGGAGAGAAATGTAAATGGAGGTGTAGCGAGAGTGGCGGGTGCTCCTGGAGGAGGGTGTCGTCGGTGGCTGGGTTTCTGAGAGGGAACCAAAGGTGTTTTCTGTCTCCTGCTGTTCTCCAGAAGCTGCCACTTCCACCCAGCTGGTGCCTGACCAGCTGCACGATCCCTCGCATGAGGACAGATGTCATTTTACAAGCTTTGGTTTTTACTTTCTTTTTTTACATGCACTTGTTTGTATATATTTTATGCCAATAAAATTTTCTAAATTTTGCTCACTGTGTTTGTGTTTTACATTTTCTACAAGTTGGGTAGTAGTACTGCACCTTCATGTGTGTGGTTCATGTACTGCAGTACCTGAAATGGATTTGTGTCTTGCCCTTTGCCTCTGAGCCTAAACGTAGGGTCACGCACGTGCGGTTCTGTAGGTCTGTTTAGACGAGGGCTTTTGGGTCCAGAAATCGGACTGAAAATCTCACCTTCGTGTACAGAAGGAATCTTTGGTTTCTGCCTCCGCACTGGCGTGGTAGCGAGCAGGCAGCAGCGCACCTGCCAGCGCGGTCGTTAGCATCTCTTGCATATCTCAATGCCACGGTGAGTCATGATGAACCTGAATTATCTCAGCGCAGGTTCGTGCTGCAGCCCGGACTGAGCGTTTGTGTCGCCTGAAGTTTGGATTCAATCCGTTGTGCAGTGCGAGCGTCACAACCTCGCTGTTTTTCTACTGCGTCTGCTTTCCCGCAGACGAGAGCTGCACGCAATCAGCTCGCACACGAACGCACATCTACAAATATGCAAATCACTGCTAGCCTGCAACGTCACGTGTATTTAGACATGCATAATAAACACACACACACACACACACACAGCTGCGAGTGGTCAGGATCTAGAGGAGAGCAGCTGCTGAGGGATTAAGTGTTCTCCTGGCCTCTGGTTACACACCACGGTGACCCCGCGAGGTGTGTGTGAGCCTGAGGGACACACCAATGACCCCGCAAAGGAGGCACACGCAGAAAAGTTGAGGTGAGATGAGCGAGTTGGATAAACGCGTGATAGGCAGGGGAGCGATGGAAGAGGACAGAGGGAGGAGGAGACGCGCGGATCGATGGCGTGTGGCTGTTTTTACGCTGCTGTTCCCCCTCGGGCACAGAGAACCACGATGTACGTGAAGAGGCCGCGTTACATCACGGCCATTATCATGTGTTTGTGTAAGCCGACGAGTGACAGCACGCTGGGATAATCAACTAATTACTGGAAGTGAGCACAGCACGCCAGCATATAGGAGGACAGACGCTGTCGTCTCTGCCAAAGCTTACAGAATCTGACGTAACTGGATGGATGCTGGTGTGTCTCCACCCAATCACTGTTCGATCTGATTTTTTCTTTTTCAGTGTTGCAGGAAATGGAAGCTTTAACTATGTAGCCATCAGCGTCCCCACAGAGGTTGGACAGCCAATCAGGACGCAGGACGCTGTTGCGTTAAAGTTGCTGCTGGAGCCTCTGATGCATAACAAGCACCTGATGCTTCCTGGTACGAGAACAAGTCGGTACTACTCTCTCTCTCTCTCTCTCTCTCTCTCTCTCTCTCTCTCTCTCTCTCTCTCTCTCGCTCACTCTCACCTTGGTTGCCGTGGCAACATAACCGCTCAGTTTGGTAACCTAGTCTTTTCTAATTGCTGTTGTCTTGGCAACAGCGCAACCAATGTAATCCAGAAAAGGCCACAATCCTTCGTATTTGTAGCTGGCCTTCTCAGACTGAACACACACACACACACACACACACACACACTCGTATTATTTATGACAGTGTGTGAGTTGTGGCTTTTGCACTTTACACTTTTGGTGCAAGTTTTTTTATTTTATTTTAAAGGTAAGAGAGCAGAGAGGTGGAACAGCCCTAAACACAAGTGCAGCTTCTACTTCTTCGACGAGCTGAACGTGGTTATGTGGGGGTGTGATGTCACATCAGCCTGAGAGTACGGAGGTAAGACTGGAGCGGAACGCCCCTGATGAGCACCTGTGACGTTACAGGAATAGAAACGAGTCACCCTTGCAGACAACAATTACACACCTCGAGTCACAAAGGACAGTTTTATCAAGATCCTCTCAGTGAACGCAGATCCCAAACAGGAAGATCAGCTCCTCAACACCAGCTTGGCTTCCACACTCGAAATATTAAATCCTGCATCGAATGTCAGTCGCTGTCATCGTCGTCTGCGTTGCGTAAAATCTGACACTCAAAATCCAGAAGAATTTGAATCAGAACAGGACACAATCGTAAACCGGGTTCCTGTCACAGTGACACTTTGATTATGATCAATATTGATTCAATGATTTATGACAGGAATACTCATCCCTCCATCATCCCTCCATCATCCCTCCATCATCCCTCCATCATCCCTCCATCATTCATTCCTCCATCATCCCTCCATCATCCATCCATCATCCATCCATCCATCATCCCTCCATCATCCATCCATCATCCATCCATCATCCCTCCATCATCCATCCATCATCCCTCCATCATCCATCCCTCCATCATTCATCCCTCCATCCATCATCCCTCCATCATTCATCCCTCCATCCATCCATCATCCCTCCATCATCCATCCCTCCATCCATCATCCCTTCATCATTCATCCCTCCATCATTCATCCCTCCATCATCCATCCCTCCATCATCCCTCCATCATCCATCCATCATCCATCCATCATCCCTCCATCATCCCTCCATCCATCATCCCTCCATCATCCATCCATCATCCCTCCATCATCCATCCATCATCCCTCCATCATCCATCCATCCATCATCCCTCCATCATCCCTCCATCATCCATCCATCATCCCTCCATCATCCCTTCATCCATCCATCATCCATCCCTCCATCATCCCTCCATCATCCCTCCATCATTCATCCATCCATCATCCCTCCATCATCCCTCCATCATCCATCCATCATCCCTCCATCATCCCTTCATCCATCCATCATCCATCCCTCCATCATCCCTCCATCATCCCTCCATCATTCATCCCTCCATCATCCATCCATCATCCATCCATCATCCCTCCATCATCCATCCATCATCCATCCATCCATCATCCCTCCATCAGCCATCCATCCATCATCCCTCCATCATTCATCCATCCATCATCCCTCCATCATCCATCCCTCCATCATTCATCCCTCCATCCATCCATCCATCATCCCTCCATCATCCATCCCTCCATCCATCCATCATCCCTCCATCATCCATCCCTCCATCCATCATCCCTTCATCATTCATCCCTCCATCATTCATCCCTCCATCATCCATCCATCCATCCATCCATCCATCCATCATCCCTCCATCATTCATCCCTCCATCCATCCATCATCCCTCCATCATCCATCCATCATCCATCCCTCCATCATTCATCCCTCCATCATCCATCCATCCATCCATCCATCATCCCTCCATCATCCATCCATCATCCATCCCTCCATCATTCATCCCTCCATCCATCATCCCTTCATCATTCATCCCTCCATCATCCATCATCCACCCATCCATCCATCATCCATCATCCACCCATCCATCCATCATCCATCCATCATCCATCCACCCATCCATCCCTCCATCCCTCCCTCCATCCATCCATCTTCTCCCCCTTCTCCTGTTGAGGGTGGTGGGGGTGGAGCCTATCCCAGCAGCCTTCCCCCTGGACAGGTCACCAGTCCATGGCAGGGCCAACACATAGAGACAGACAACCATTGGCTCTCCCAGCCACGCCTACGGTCAATCTAGAGTATATAGATGTAGATCCAGGAAGCTTCTCCCTCTTTAAGTCTTCATTTCCTGTCTCCGCCTCAGATGAGGGTCGTCTGGGACGTGGTTCCTCCTGGACTGGAAATGTCTCCTACACAAACACCTGGACCCCCAGCCTGAGGTTGTCACACCAGATGCAGGTCCCATGGAGCCTGTGGGTCCCAGATGACAAGAGGACGACTCCAGACCACGAGCTCTTGCAGTGAGGTGGGGGGGGTTATCGGGGGGGGCAAAGACCACCCGCCTGCTACAGACCCTCCACATGGAGCAGCACCAGGGACCTGCTGACCTGAATCATTCATCTGGAGTCCAGAATCTGAACCCAAAACAGGTTTCATTCAATCACAGGACAGACAAACACAAACATCGCTGTCATTCAACAGCCTGCTGTCGTCATGCCAACAAGCTCCTCCCTGCTCAGTCAGTCCTTTAATTCTTAATTAGTCATCTTGCTAATTGGCACATTTGTTCCTGCATAATTCAGGGAGACGGTCGTGTCCTCTCTCCTCTGTTTCTTCAGGTTTTGAGGTGCATCGGGGTTGCTGAGCCGAGGCGCAACCACCTCCACCTAAACCTCTATGTCCCCCTACACCTCTACCTCTAAACCTTCACCTCTTTCTCTACATCCACCTCAACCTCCACCTCTATGTCCCCCTACACCTATACCTCTAACCCTTCACCTCTTTCTCTACATCCACCTCAACCTCCACCTCTATGTCCCCCTACACCTCTACCTCTAAACCTTCACCTCTTTCTCTACATCCACCTCAACCTCCACCTCTATGTCCCCCTACACCTCTACCTCTAAACCTTCACCTCTTTCTCTACATCCACCTCAACCTCCACCTCTATGTCCCCCTACACCTCTACCTCTAAACCTTCACCTCTTTCTCTACATCCACCTCAACCTCCACCTCTATGTCCCCCTACACCTCTACCTCTAACCCTTCACCTCTTTCTCTACATCCACCTCAACCTCCACCTCTATGTCCCCCTACACCTCTACCTCTAACCCTTCACCTCTTTCTCTACATCCACCTCAACCTCCACCTCTATGTCCACCTACACCTCTACCTCTAACCCTTCACCTCTTTCTCTACATCCACCTCAACCTCCACCTCTATGTCCACCTACACCTCTACCTCTACCGCTAAACCTTCACCTCGCCTCCACCTCTCTACCTCTATGTCCATCTCAACCTCCACCTCTACATCACCTTTTAGTGACTCCCAGTATCAATAAAAACACACTGGGAGGTAGAGCCTTTAGTTACGGGCTCCTCTACTGTGGAACCAGCATCTCTCCATGGGTCAGAGAGGCAGACACTTTAACTACGTTTAAGTCCAGGCTTAAGACCTTCCTCTATGACAGAGCCTTCAGTCAGGACTGGTTCAGGTAGCTCTGAACCATTGATAGCTATGCTGCTACAGGCTGAGACTGCTGGGGGACACATCAGGTTACATGGAGCCCTCCCCTCCTCACCCTGAGGTTTCTCCCATTTTTCCCTGTTAAAGGTTTTCTATGGAGTTTCTCCTCAGTCGATGTGAGGCTCTGAGGGCAGAGGATGTTGTTATGATGCCATGAAGCCTGGAGACAAACTGTTTGAAAGAACGGGCTCTACAAGTAAAACTGCCTTGCCTTACATCCACCCACACCTCCACAACACCTCCACCTCTACCTCTAAACATTCACCTCAATCTCTACATCCACCTCAACCTCCACCTCTATGTCCACCTACACCTCTACCTCTAACCCTTCAGCTCTTTCTCTGCGTCCACCTCAGCCTCCACTTCTAACTTCACCTCCAACCCTACCACTACATCTACCTCTACATCCACCTCAACCTCCACCTCCACCCAAACTGTTTTTGTTACACAGATCTTCTGCAGATGTTGCAGCCTGGAGGCTCGTATGATGACATTCATCCTTCCTTCACTCTGGCCTTCACTTCGTCCGCTCCCCTGCTAATGAGATTCCAGGATTTCCAGGGCGGAGTCCCATCCAAGAGGTTGTTTATGCACTGCAATCTTGTCCCTGTACTGCAGGGGAAGGTGGGATACTCCACCTGTGGGAGAGGCCAGGCAGTGCTGGCAGGTCCACTTTGAGTACCTCCCCTATGAGAAAGGGGAGGTTGACGCGCAGGGAGGGGCGAGATCTTCGCCATGACTGAGCTGCTGTCTGACTTCAGGTCCACCAGCCTGCACCTGAGACGGCGCCATCAGTGGAGAGCAGCAGGACCTCAGAGCTCAGGCGTACTGGCCTTCGACGGATTGTTCCTCTTCCCAACAAGTGCTGCTGGGATCGTCTTCCCGACTGAGGCGTTCACACCAAAATAATGGATCCTGCTGAACCACTTCTGCAGGATCTGAATCGTGTTCACTCATTTACCATTCATGAAATTTCTCTTTTTGTTGTCCTTCATCTTGTTGACAGACAGACTGACTTCTTACATTCGACAATACGACCATAAACAGCGTCAGAGTGGAGTGGAATCACCAACCCTCAAAGGAATATAACAAGCTCACATCTCGACTGTTCCACTGACGCACAACTCTAACTTCATACAACAAAATCAATGAGGTTGTGTGTTTCTTTTGCCCAGATACAACAGGGACTATTCCTCACAGTATGACCACACACTCACACACACACACACACACACAGATCATATCCTCGTACCTGTGCTTCTTTAGCAGCCACACGAGAACACCGTCCCTCCCTGCAACATATAACAGTGTCAACATTTCATATCACATGGATTAACACCTCAGCTTTCTGGACAGCTGCAAGAGACCTGGTCTGGTCTGGTCCAGGCTCCTGGTGACAACCAGAACATCACACCACCCCCAACTTATGAGTGCAAGGTGGGAGAACACTGAAAGAGAGGGGAGGGGTGCAATATTGATAGCAAATATTTGATTGAAGGGTCAGGGTGTCTCCTGACTCGTGTGTGTGTGTGTGTGTGTGTGTGTGTGTGTGTGTGCGCGCGCGTTCATGTGTGCACCTGCACGGCCGACCCTGAGTCACACTTTCATGTGTTATCTGCTGCTACAGCTGCCGGTGACTGGGAGACAGCATGGCACACACACACACACACACACACACACACACACACACACACACACACACACACACACACTCTCTTTCTCTCTTTGTCAGTCCTTGGGGTCTGCACCATGCTGAGACAAATACACAGCATGGCGGAGGGAGATGCTGTGTGTGTTTTCATGTGTATTTGCTGCAGATATTTTTCATGTCTGTCCAAGACACACTCAGCTGGATGCCTGCCTACACACACACACGCATGCAAGCATCATCTCCCTGTATTGACTCTCCTCCAGGAGTCCACCACCTTGACCCCAGTTCAATCTGAAATGTCAGATTTACATAATGTGGGGTTAATTTTATCCCCCACAGAGAGATGAGACCCCACAATGTGAATGTGTATACACACACACACACACACACACACACACACACACACACACACACACACACACACACACACACACCCCCCCAGTGGGTACCAGTTTGGGTTCCAGTTGGAAATCCACAGGGAGGGACGTCCTAAACCCCCTGTGGACCCACAGTCACATTTCCAGCAGAAACAATCAAAACTGTTGCCTTGACTTCAGTGGGTTGGACACTGAGATGAAGAAGTGAGGACTGTCATGGATCTGATTCAGGAGACAAACATGAATCTGTCTCCGAACTCTGATATCTGGGTGAGGTGAAGGACTTCATGAAACCCTCCAGACCAGCAACAGGTGATCAAAGTTCTCCCCCAGCTGGACAAACATGTGAACTGCACCCTCCTCTGATATTTAATATTACTTTTACACATTCAGACCCCAGTTTCTGCTCCTACACTCAGTTACAGAACAGCAAATGAACCATCCATCCATCATCATCCATCCATCCATCATCATCCATCCATCATCATCCATCATCCATCCATCATCCATCCATCATCCATCATCATCCATCCATCATCATCCATCCATCATCCATCCATCATCCATCCATCATCATCCATCATCCATCCATCATCCATCCATCATCCATCCATCATCATCCATCATCCATCCATCATCCATCATCATCCATCCATCATCATCCATCCATCATCCATCCATCATCCATCCATCATCATCCATCCATCATCATCCATCATCCATCCATCATCCATCCATCATCCATCATCATCCATCCATCATCATCCATCCATCATCCATCCATCATCATCCATCATCCATCCATCATCCATCATCATCCATCATCCATCCATCCATCCATCCATCATCCATCCATCATCATCCATCATCCATCCATCATCCATCCATCCATCCATCATCATCCATCCATCATCATCCATCATCCATCCATCATCCATCCATCATCCATCATCATCCATCCATCATCATCCATCCATCATCCATCCATCCATCATCATCCATCCATCATCCATCCATCATCCATCCATCATCCATCCATCATCCATCCATCCATCCATCATCATCCATCCATCATCCATCTATCATCCATCCATCTATCATCCATCCATCATCCATCCATCTATCATCCATCCATCTATCATCCATCCATCCATCATCCAACCATCCATCATCATCCATCCATCATCCATCCATCCATCATCCATCCATCCATCATCCATCCATCATCATCCATCCATCATCCATCTATCATCCATCCATCTATCATCCATCCATCATCCATCCATCTATCATCCATCCACCATCATCCATCCATCTGTCCATCCATCATCCATCCATCTGTCCATCCATCCATCATCCATCCATCCATTCATCATCCATCTATCATCCATCCATCTATCATCCATCCATCCATCATCCATCCATCTATCATCCATCCATCTGTCCATCCATCCATCCATCTGTCCATCCATCATCCATCTATCATCCATCCATCCATCATCCATCCATTATCCATCCATCTATCATCCATCCATCTGTCCATCCATCCATCCATCTGTCCATCCATCATCCATCTATCATCCATCCATCTGTCCATCCATCCATCATCCATCCATCTGTCCATCCATCATCCATCATCCATCATCCATCCCTCCATCCATCCATCATCCATGTTCCCCCTCTTCTCCTGTTGAGGGTGGTGGGGTGGAGCCTATCCCAGCAGCCTTCCCCCTGGACAGGTCACCAGTCCATGGCAGGGCCAACACATAGAGACAGACAACCATTGGCTCTCCCAGCCACGCCTACGGTCAATTTAGAGTCTGGATTAACCTGGTCCCTCTTGATGTCTTTGGACTGTGGAGGAAGCTGGAGTACCAGAGAGAACCCAGCAGGAACAGGGAGAACATGGAGACTCACCCAGAAAGACCCCGTGCTGCAGCCGGGGCTCCACCCACAACCCTCTTGCTGGGGGCCACAGGGAGGACCACTGCTCCACCCACAACCCTCTTGCTGGGGGCCACAGGGAGGACCACTGCTCCACCGGGCCTCCTCAGAAATACTCAGTTATTATTGCTGGCAATTATCATTATGATTATTATCATTATTAATTTGATTTCAGTGCTGATGAAGATCAGTCAGAGATCATTTCTGGTGACTTCATCATCAACACAGAGCTCAAATTTAGTCCCAGGAACTGTGAATGTTCTTCTGAGGTTTTTCTTCTTCTTCTCCTCTCTCATTGTCAGCAGCAGTTTTTCTTCCCTCCACCCATGCAGACCCCACCCACCAGAAGCTGCTCCCATGCCTCTGTTCTTTTAGTAGTTGTTTCAGTTTTGTGGTTCCTGCAGCGTTTGGAAGTTGTTGGTTCTCGGTTTGGCATCACGCGTCTTTGGAGTGGCGAACTGTGACCTTCCACCATGTTGGCGGTGGGTTAATTTAACACCAGACCCCCCCCCCCCCCACACACACACACACACACACACACACGCTGACTCCTCACTTCTGTCTTTATGTTCTCACTTTGACTCTCATCCCTTCATTGTAGATGTCTGTCCATGAATGTAAGATGAGTGTGAACCTGACCCCTGACCCCTGACCCTTGACGCCACAATTTAAGCGATTAAACCTTCATCCACAGAACAAACTCAGGCTCTCTCGGTTACAAGTCAGTTTATAGAAAACTGTTAGCATCACACAGAACCTCGTTTAGGCTCCCCTCCCCCCTCCTGCTGGTTCCGACACGCAGCTGATGTGAGCCGGTAGGTGGCGCTGGCCCAGGTGAGCCGGACGAACCCGACCCGCCATGTTTGGATCAGACAGCATTCAAGTCTAGCGATGACGACACTCGTGGACTGACAGCACCTGCTGGAGGCGGTCCATGTCCGCCGCGGCCTGGGCGGAGAGGGAGGCGCGTGACGTCACGGGTCAGCTGACAGGTTTGTTTTGCTTGCTCGAGCTCGTCGTCCGGATAAACACAGCAGTCAGCCGCCGCCAGAGGACGGAAGGAAGCGAGCAACCCGTTCGACCCGACCCGCTTTGTGTTGGTGATTCCTGCCCGCGGGGCCGCAGCCGCAGCATGCCGTCGGAGAAGACCTTCAAACAGAGGAGGACGTTCGGTGGGTGCCAGCAGTTTATGGGCCATTTTGTGTGTCGAGTGTGTGTCTGTGTGTGTCGGGGGGGGGGGGGGGGGGGGGGATTTCGAGGCCAGTTGGCTCGCTTCATCTGGGACATCGAGTCCAGGCTCCAGTCCACCGGGCGGTGGGCAGCCTACGTCCCCGGAGACCGAGCTGCTGCGTCCCGCTAAAAACCTCCACTGGGTGGAAGTAGGACAGGACACCAACTAGGCCTCTCTCGCTCTCTCGCTCTCTCTCTCCCTCTCTCTCTCCTGGGTGTTTATTTGTATCTGAGCGGTGGGAGGAAAACAAAGTGGTGTCGAAATGCAGAGCAGGAGTGAGCTGCAGGATTGGGGGATGGGAGGCTGGGAGGAGAGAGGGAAAGAGAGATGACAACACGAACCCGGACGTGTGGACGAGTTTCTTTGTGTCGAGGGGAAGATGACGAGCGCCTGCGGCAAGCGACAGGCATGCATCGATCGATCGATCGATCGATCTTTCGATCAGCGTGTTGAGCAAATCTTACTTTTGTTTTTTTTCCTCTTTTTTGAAGACTGGCATGATCAGTTCCTGTGACGTCACTAGTACACCCCCCCCCCCCATCTGCTCCGAGGGGCATTAACACAGACGCTCCTGATTACAAAAACTTGGAAACTTTTCCAGCTGACTTCCGGTTCAACGTCACGTTATTGGTCCAAGTTTGCGCAACCCGAACACGTGAGTGCCAGGGAGCACAAACATCTGGTCACGTGTTCCGCACGCAACTGCGGGTTTGGAGCAGAGCAGAATGAGCCTTCATGGCTACGCCGTGTTCAGGGAAAGTTGGTTGTTTTTTTAAATCCATCTTTGATTGTTTCCCCCCACTTCATTAAGGAAAAAAGCAAACCCCAGTGGGAGGGGCTAGTGACAGGCGTGAGTGATGCTTGACCTGTGGTGCCGTCCGGCGGCTGACCTTCCGTACACGAGTAAATAAACGCTTGTGCGAAACGTCGCCTCTCCAGCCACAAACATTCCAATCTGTTCAATCAGAATCCGGTTGATTGGCCAAGTTTGTCACACACTGAGGTCTCTTGAAAAAGAAAGACGCCAAGAGTCCAGGAGTGTCTGAACATCAGAGTGAGCCTCTGAACCTGACTGTTAGTGACTCGGAGCCCCTGAGGACGTTCCGATCCGGTTCCAGCGCTCACTGATTTCCTGTCAGCGCCGAAGGGAACTGGGAGACAGGAGTCCTGCTCGTCCTCGCCTCTCATTCTAGTAGCAGATGAAACTGATGTGTCAGAGCCTGCTTGCTGCTCCGCCTGCTCTCCAGGACTGGACCCAGCCTGGCCCCGATCCCGGGTGTGAAGTCGCCCTGATCAGATGTAGGCAGGGCGCACCAGGCCTCAGGAGGGTAAAGGTTCTTCAAATAGATGTCACAGGACAGGATGGCACTCGATAGCTTCTAGTTGTTTCATGACATTAAATGTAAGTTGTGGCTCTCGCGTGGTGAGGGGGGCGGGGCCAACCTGCTCCTGAGTGGGTTTGTGCATGTGTGAGCTTATCGCTGAGACCAGTGGTAGCAGAGGCGTCCGTGCTGCGTGTTCAAAGTGCAGCCTGGCGTGTTGCTGCCTGTTTGCGACCCACTAAGCAGTCGAGGCGGCCTGTCAGGACGCCGGAGGACGGTTCCTCCTGCTGCCGACACGGAGGAGCGAGTCGTTGCCACTCGTGCTGCGGACTCGAGGCTTTAGTGATGATAGTGTGTGGTTCGGCCGTTGGTCGCGACTCCACTCACCTGATGGTCAGGAAGAACAAGCGTTTGTACAGGAGTGCTGTCATGACAACAACATTCTATCAGTTGGAATGCACTTTGTCTGTGTTGGATGAGGCGGCGTGGCGTCGGCGTCTGCATCAGGAGGCGTTCAGTGGAAGATCCACACTTGTCAATTCACGCTGCTCTGAAGCAGAAAAGTGATTTCTTTTGTGTTCGCCATCATAATCTTGCTAATCCCTGCGGAACAGCGTGGTCGGGCATGATGAGTGGATTATTATGAGAAAGCCCATTATGTGTCAGCTGGACTGGGGTTCTCTGGGGTGACACCGGGACCGCGGTGCTGCTCCAGGGTCCGGCCCAGTGCTGCTACGGGGCCTCCTTGGTGCTGCGTGCTCCTGCGGCAGGTGCCGCTGGGTTGTTGACCTGGTTTCATTAATTGGCTGTTGATGATCTGTTTACCTTCATCTGACCTCATTTCTGGGCCGTGTCACTCCCAGCTAATCTGTCTGCTCATTCCTCTCCGCCCCTACAGAGCAGCGGGTAGAAGATGTCCGACTGATCCGAGAGCAGCACCCCAACAAGATCCCCGTGAGTAACCACACAACACAGCTCGCATAGTCTGGTTCGCTCCAAGAGCCTTACAGGCAGGAACGTGTCCGCAAATAGGAAGACAGGAGGAGAAGAATGCTAGCTGGGTGTCCCCACTGGGGTCTGCCTGCTCTGCCTGCCTGCTCTGCCTGCTCTGGCTGCTCTGCCTGCTCTGCCTGGCTGCTCTGGCAGCTCCGGCTATGTTGTGTTTGTAAGGATCAGCGTAGTCATTCCAAGTTGTTGCCATGAGTCATGGAAGTGGCACCTGCTCCTGCGGGAGGTGTCTCATGGCCCTCGATGACCACCAATAAACACACACACACACACACACACACACGCACACACACACACACACACACACACACACACACACACACCTCATGTTGCAGCAGTGAGAGGTAGTGTTTCACTGCAGCCTCCATCTGCTGCAACATGTAAGGCCTCCTCTGGGTTCAGGTGTATGTGTGTGTGTGTGTGTGTGTGTGTGTGTGTGTGTGTGTGTGTGTGTGGTCGGTCCCAGGGCTCTAAACTGCTTTGTCCTGTGAAGTGTGGAGCTCTGTCTCTGTAACAGACTCCATGTCCAGGCTGCCACTCAGCTGTCTGTCCTCATTCAATTATTCATCACCAGTGTTATGAAATTGTTGTCTGACAGCAGAACCTGCCAGCCTGCTAGCGAGCATCAGTTTAATACCTCGTTAATGTCCAGGTGGGCTAGAGTGAGTCCATCCTGTCTGCTGACCCCAGTTTAAACCTCCAGGGACGACAGTGAGACATCTTATTGTGAGGGAGGCGTGGCCCAGCAATGCTGATGTCACTGTTTCACTCGCTCATGGCCAGAGATGATGGTTAGAAGGTTAACTGACGTGTGAGTTTAAAGTCTTTGGCTCAGGTCAATGACATCAGCATTTCCTTGTTTCTGTCAATGGAGGCGGACACCTCAATTTTCTGTGCATGTGCTGCCCCCCGGTGGTGTGAGGAGGAAGTTATCCAGGTCACAGCTTGACAGTTAAAATGAGCATAGAGAGGAGCCGCTGCCCCCCTCCTTCAGCAGGTCCGACCCCCTCCTCAACCGAGCCTGCGGGGCTCTGTAGTCCATTTGAAGGATCTGTAGTCATTCAGGTGTGTGTGTGTGTGTGTGTGTGTGTGTGTAGGTGATCATTGAGAGATATAAAGGAGAAAAACAGCTTCCCATCCTGGACAAGACCAAGTTCCTGGTACCAGACCATGTCAACATGAGTGAACTCATCAAGATCATCAGGTACAGCTGAACTGAGGACTTCCTCTCCTCTCCTCCTCCTCTCCCCTCTTTCACCCTTCTCCCCTCACCTCACACTTGTCATGTCTTTCCTCCCCCACCAGGAGGCGCCTCCAGCTAAACTCCAACCAAGCTTTCTTCTTGCTGGTCAACGGTCACAGCATGGTCTCTGTGTCGGCTGCTATCTCAGAGGTGTACGAGCGGGAGCGAGACCAAGATGGCTTCCTCTACATGGTGTACGCCTCCCAGGAGACCTTCGGCACTGCCACGACCACCCAGTGATCAGCCTTCTTCGGTCGCCTGGCCAGCGATTGGACAATTGTAGTTTTTAGGACCCCCCTTCATGTTTTTCCAGTAACAGTCTTGCCACATTAGTTCTGACTGTAGGAACTAAAACACCAACTGCTACTTGTAGACTCAGTCTAACGGGCTCAGGTTGTCCGCGCGCCACCACACTCACCCAGTAGCATCATCTAGTCGCGAGGGGCCACCTCAGCAGCCGCCAGTCTGACTCCGTCTCCTCGTGTCTGGCTGATTGGTTGTTGTCTCTGATGAATCCTGTCAGCTGTCATGGCAACATAGCGGCTGTTGTTTTATGTTCCCTAGGCTGTATTTATGTTAATGTATACATTTCAGGTAGTGATATTACATACTAGTGGTGCGGCCTCACCACGGCTCGTGATAGACATCAGCTGATGAACAAACGCCAACCTTCATGTGAAGGTCTGTGGAGACGAAGGCTCTCCAGAACCAAGACCTTTGTGGAGGGTTCAGATGTTTAATGGAGGCTCTCAATGGAGTTGGAGGTCAAACGTCAGCACTGACAACTCAAGTTTGCTTTTACCAGATTAGTTCATAAAGGACAGCAGATCCCTGTCAATCAATGCATCTCTGCCATAGGCTGTGTAAAGAAGTGGGCGGAGCCTCCGTGTCTGAATGGTAAAGCCAAAGTGGCAGTGCCTTAAATCTGAATTCTTTCTGGGGGGGCATGGGGCAACTCCACTGGTTGTAGCGACGTCGTCTTGACAACGAGTCTGCTGTACTTCTTTGATGTATCACTTGGTGGCGAGTTCCCTTGAGCACAGTATGATGAGCATTCAGACAATTACGGCCCCGTCGAGGGTAAAACAGAGGATGAAGCCACAAATATTTTAGAACGCTCGCTGCAGCCTCTCGTCCAAATATGGTCACTTCTGGCTGCAAAAACAGGAAGCCAGAATAGAAAAACTAAATGGTGTGTGAATGATTTGATGGGTGAGCTCATGGTGGCGGCGTCCACTTCTCTGACAGTCTTCTGTCCCTGCTGTGCGTCTCTTCACATTCCCATCTACGGCCGTGGTGGCGGTCCTCCTCCTGCCTCGAAGCCTCCCGCTACTCCGCCACATTAACAAAAAAAAAAAACCATTTGTTTTGAGACTGATGATTGTAGTTGCAGTGCCGATTCTATCGACTTGACAAGGTTCCAGTAAGAAAGTGACCAAGTTGATCTCGGACACGACAGGAGCCTGAGAGAGGAGGAGGAGGAGGAGGAGGAGAGGCAGGAGGACGGTGATGATGAGGAGGAGGTTGTGCCCAAAGCATGACAGCAAGTCAGTCGTATTTCTGTTGTCACTGAGGTGATGATGAGGGAGGTAGGGAGGTACAGAAGCATCTTGTTTGACTGTTTCTCTTTGACCTTTGACCCCCAGGGCTGCTGGGTTAAGCAGCCACCCCCCCCCAGCCCCCGTCTGTCCATGGACCTTCACACTGTTCTTCTCGTCACATCTTCTCAACATTTTTAGCTGCTTTTATATCGCAGTATTTTATCTGTTTGGTTCGTTATATTTAACATGATTTCTTTTGTTGTTGCGTGATGCGTTCGATACGTCAGAGGTAACATTATTTTCTAAAAGCCAGTGTGTCTGTTACAGAGGGGTGGAGCATTTGTGGCAGTGCTCCTGTGTTTCACACACAGCAATATCAGTCAGCGACCTTTGTGGATTTCTGTTGTTCTTTTAAACAATAAAAGGAGAAAAAAAACATCGCAGGAGATCTTCATGTGTTAGCTTTTGCTGCTGCAATGTGAAATAAAAGGTTTCAACACAGCATCCAGCGTTTCATACAAGTAAAATCGTATTTAGCGACTTTTGATATAGTGGCGCTCCAAAGTCCTGCACAGGTTGCAGGACTGGAGGGTCCACAGAGAGGGAGAAAATACTCCTTTATTTATGAGGAAATGAAACTTTCTCAAATTATAACTAGTTAGGAATTGTATCTTGTGAGCACGAATGAATGAATGAGTAGAAGACACTAAGCACGATCTTGCAGCTGAAAAGCCAAATATTGACTGACACACAACGTCCAAGTGCTGATGTGCTACAGACCTTCAGCCATCAACCTCCCACACGTTTGTTGGCTCTCTGGGCTTCGCCGGTCCCCCGGTCAGCTTCAGAAGCAGCGCAGGAATGGCTGTTCAACACGTGATCGTAGACGTTCCTCCTGATGTTCCCTGAACGACAGAATTACAGCGGTCCTCTTCACTGTTCCACTTTGATTGAAAACACTCGAGCCTCAACATGTAGCATAAGCTCCTGATGAATTTAAAAAAGTGTATAGTATGTATATATTAACGTATATATTAATATCTATTTTGACCAAAGCATCCATTCAACCTTTCACCCCATCTGACGCGAAGATGCTCTCTTCATCACGTCTCCTCTCCCGAGCATCCGCTGACCAAGAGCGTTCTTTTCTGGCGCCATCGAGGTGATTGACACCAACACCACCAAAAACTGATGGACGATATTTAGGTGAATGTTACTCATGAATCCTACAGACATTAATGTCAATCAGAAAATTTTTTATTGTACAAATTTGCCCTCCCAAAAAAGTTCATCTAAATCAGTAAAGTTTTCAAATACAGGAAGGAATATAAAATCTGACCTAGAGTCAGTGGATAATGATCGTAGTATTGATAGTCAGCATCAGCTATGTCAAAGGTTGGCACACACAAGCAGTTTTTCCTACAGATGAAGCAACATGCAGCAGACTCCCGTCTGCGTCAGGGCGGCAGCAGACGGCTCAGCGCAAGAAAAAGACCCTTAAATGGGATTTTGTATGATTCAAAAATAGGATTTTTCCCCTCCATGTTTGAAACGAACATTGAGCTGAGCACCTGAGAGCTGGCTGATTCTCAGAGGCATTTTAGACGACACACGTCTCTGACGAACCGTTACAACAAAATGCAGCAGAGCAAATTTGTATTTCTTATTTTTAAATAAACCACCTCCATCGCTGCTGTGCACCCTCCAGGGGTCCAGGTAGTGTCGTCTGAGGACCAGCTGGCCTCGTGTCGGTAAAACTCTGGGTCCTGCCCAGAAACACTCTCTCTTTCTCTCGCACTCTCTCTCACACACACACACGCACACACACTTCCTTACTTATACTGGTTGTCCAACAATCCTGAAGTTTGCTTGAACAGTGTCGTGATGAGACAACACTCAACCTCAACGTCTGTCCTCCTGGAGCAGCCACAGGAACGTTGATGACGTGAGGAACCATGAACACACACCTCCGTCCACACCTTTGCTGCCATGCAGGGTTCTCCTGCTGCGGTGTGAACTTTCCACATCCCGTGAAACTAGAGTCTAAAGCAGGAGAATAATTCAGAGGTGTACTCCATGTCAGGCGTGTCCATCAAAGAACAGAATTATTGCTTGGTGGTTTGGTCACGGCGGCAGACAGAGCCGGTGCCAGGCGGACTGAAGCACGCCTCCAGAACCAGCCAGGGTTCGTGTTACTAGGACAACTGGACTTAATACTGGCAGGATTGTCAAATCAATCTAATTGCAATAACCGTCTCCACGCTTTTCCTCACTGTCGTTTGATTCTAATGACGCACGACGAGTAACTGAAAGACGAACCTTTCAACACAGGATCTTCAGAACGGAAGCCTGACTGACGCGACAGATCAGGTGAACCGGGCTGTGTTTGCCGTGGTTGTTGTTTGTATTGGGGCTTTTATGTCAGGTGATCTTTGGCTACTTGAAGGAAGGAGGAGGAGGGACGGCTGGCAGCACCAAAGCTTTCAGACCTCGGCAGTGCACCTGTCATCTGGACTGTCATCTCCGAATCCCTCCTCCAAGCAGCAACACACACACACACACACACACACACACACACACACACACACACACACACCATCCCCATGTTATCCTGGTGTGTGTGTTGCACTGCCATGACCGTTGAGTTAATCAAGTCACAGTCAGACATTTCTAGTGTCTACGGTGGATTCACGAGTTCTCGATGGATGTAGAGCCTCGACAGACTGAGATGTCAGCAGTCTCACTGGTTCAGTACCATATGGACACGCGGCTGAGACATCAACGCAGACGGTACCATGGCTCCACCTCCTGGATCACAGGCCGCCACGCAGCTCCCATTCCTGCTGGCGTGTTAGTCGACGTACTTGGTAGCGGCTCCCCCAGTGACATGGTCATCCCAGATTAATGACGCCGCCACATCAACTCGGGTCACAAGACCTGGATAACCATCGTCTTTGAACCTCTCACAGTTCTGGAGCCACGACCAGCGATCTCGCCACGTTCAGTCCTGGCTAGTCTGAGACGGCCCAGAGTCCCACAGAATCTATCCGGCTCAACAACACACACACGGTCCTACTGACCTTCCCTCTGAGCTGCAGCCACTGTTCACAAAGCAGTCTTGGTGTGTGCATTGCTGGTGTCTGAGTTTGATGGATGTCACCAATGTTACTCCAACACTCCTGGTAATCCAAATGTTCTATGATGAGGGAAACACCTTCAACACAACACGACTACACGGACACGCGATGAACTCCTGCATGTCCGTGTAGTCGTGTCCTGGAACAAAGCACTCCACAATGAAGGCTAATAAATGGTTGATGCTGGAGCTGACATGGAGTCTTAGAGTGAGACGCAGCTCTTGGAACATCCATCACATGCCACCCATGAACAGCAGGGAGCCAAACGCCATCACTAGCTGTCTTGTCATCACAGTCCATGACAGGAGGATAACGCTCAGCCCCTGGGTTGAGTCGGAGAGCTGGACATCCGCCCAAGATACTCCACCTGTCACCATGAGGGCAAGATAAGATTGAATTGTGTTTTATGTTTAGAACCAGCAGTTCTTTGGTTTGTAAACCATCCGGACGACTGTAGATGCTCCGTCAATCGGCAGGAGAGCTAACATGCAGCTAACGTGGCTAATTGTTCCTCGAGTGCTGCAGAATTCCTGCTTTGAAAGGAACTGAGGCAGACGTTTAAAATCCCCTCCTGACCCGTGATCATATCTGAGAGGATCTGAGGACGGACAGCGGCTGATCTGATAACACGGACTGTTTCAGCTCTTTCATCTCCCAGCGAGTCACATGTGAGCACAGAGGAGCTCCTCTTCCTCCTTGCCTGCCACCATTCTGCTACTGTCTTCTCAAAGTGTTAGCTGCTCTTACAGAGGACAAACAGGATCAGCAGACTCATGGTGAAGCAGGCGGCCCACTCCACCGCTGCTGCCCGCCCCCTCCAGAGGAGACTTGAGGTACAGTTGTGTTCCTGACAGTTCAAATCCGATGGTCCGTCCCCAGCTAGTCCCCCGAGTCCTTGCTGTCCGGGTGGGGGGTGTACTTCAGTCGAAATGTCCCTGGGAAACACAGCAGAGATGACGTTAGTCGTGCCAGAGCGACTGGAGCTGCCGCACAGAAAACTCAATCCTCACATCCACTACAATCAGCACCATTCAGAGTTGTGCAGTTCTAATTATCAAACAGGTTAAGATTTCAGTGCAGGACAATTTTCCTGGAACTTGATGGAGGGGGCGGAGTTTAAGTCCAGGAAGGAGCCTTATAATCCGGGCTGATTGGCACATTTGCAGTAATTTGTCAGAAAGTACAAGACGGTACCGGATGTTAGTTTGTGTCAGACTTCTGAGAGCAACTAAGCAGAGTTTCTTTTCAAAGAAATTCCGGGGGGGGGGTTTAGTCTACCAGTCATACTTCATTGGCGAGTCTCCGGCGGGGCTCTCGTCCCTCCACTCGTTCGCTCACCTTGCTGCGATGAATCCATGGGCGGCTGTTTGCAGTCTTCTGCTCGGTGCCCATTGCCACCACAGTTGTAACAGGACAGGCTCCCTGCTGTCCGTTTCTGGCCTCCGTTTCCCACAACGCCGTGGGGCTGGTAGAAGCCTAAACCCTTCTGCTGGTCATGTGACAGAGGGCTATGGCGGTAGAGGGGTGGTGGCACCATCATCGGGTAGGAAAAGGGCGTGGCTCCCGTGCCTGTGGCACTGGGCGAGGCTATCAGTGGATTGAGGTGGAGCAGAGGACTCAAGGTGAAGAGGGAGGGGCTTGAGAACGGCTGCAGGTAGCCGGCGGCAGTGGCAGCGGCATATCCAGGCAAAGTCCCATAAGCCCCACAGTTTCCACGACAACCGCAGGAGCTGCACACACACACGGAGGCAGTGTGACCTGGACTTTGATCCAATGATGAGGCAGAGGATGGGGAGGGGCTGGAGGTAGAGTGGGGGGGGTAATAAGTGTTCCCGGGCACTGCAGCCACAGGGACAGTGCTTAGGGTCGCCATGGGAACAAATCCACCTCCACAACTGGTGCCTGCAGACTGTGAGATGGATTTAGTGGAGGGACAAGAGGAAGAGAAGGTAGAAAAGGATGAGGTGGAGGAGGTGGTGCAAGTCGGGGGGTAGGAGTAGTACAAAGATGGAGATGGTGATGAGGAGGATGACAGGTGGAAATGGAGAGGTGGCTGGGAGACGTGGTGGAGGCTGTTGGAGGTGGAGGTCAGCGCAGAACTGGTTTCTACCATCAGACCCACAGCACCTCCTGTAAGACCATGGCAGCCCGCAGCGTCGTGGAGGCCAGGCGATCCGTCCACGCTGAGCCCAGGGAAGAGGCTCTCCAGCCTCAGACCCATCCCCACACTGAGCCCCGCACTGAAGCCAGCGCCAACAGCAGGCAGCCCCGCCCCCAGCGGCTTAGTCCTGTCCTCCGTGCACAGCGGAGGTGGCCGGGGCTTGCGTGGGGAGGTGAGGATGCGTGCTGGGTTGGAGACCGGGGAGAGCAGGGTTTGAGGGTAGCTGGCCCGAGGGTGGTAGTGAGAGTGTGGAAGGGCAAAAGGGAGGTGGGAGGAGCAGGAGGCAGGAAGGGCAGGAGCTGAGTCGGTTTGGACGGGAAGGACTTGAGCTGTGGGGCGGCTGGAACCGGCAGGGCAGCTGGAGTTCAGGATAAAAATACAAGAGCGGTCCTTGTCTGGAGGCGCTCCGGCTGCATCGGCCCCCGACACACCTGAAACAGAGCCAGAGCGGAACGTAGGAGTGAGAGGAGAGCCAACTGTTTCTGTGCTGGCTGAAAATCGTTCGCTCAGTTCTTCTTCCTTGTCATCATTCCTAATCTTGAACGGAGACAGAAGTATGTGCTGTGACTGATGGGCCTTCTCTAAATGTTGAAATGTGTTAAACTGGTTTCTCTACGAGTAAAAAATAAATACACCACGATGTTTCATGTCTGGTGAGGAAACTTACGCCTGTGAATGTCTCTGGTCCTGTCAAAGCTGGAGTCACTGCAGAGGGGCGTTCGGGGGGAGCAGGAGGAGCTGGAGTAGCCTGAGGAGGAGCTGCTGTCAGTGGAGACGGGGTGATGGTGCAGCACCGTGTCCACCTCCACGCGCAGCTCTACTAATTAGATCAGCACAGAAGACCAATCACACCTTTGTGTCTCAGCACCTCAGTCGTCAGATCCAGACAGACGCAGACGTCACAACTGAGCATCGCCCAAACTTTAAATTTTGTTGTGAGCAAGTTGATTGGTTTATTGAGTGAGCAAGTTGAAAACAGGCCGGTGAAGCATATGGAGTCAACGGTGGCATCAGAGCCTCTCTCCCACCTGAACCTAGAAAACCCCCGTTCAAAACTCGTTAATCCGCCTGCTGTCTCGATAGTTATTTATGAACAGGAGGAGAAACACACCCAGCCATAAAAACATGGTAAAGAAAGCTAACACACGTGCGGATCGAGCTGGCAACAACGTGGCTGACCCAGGACCTGAGAACCCCAGAACCAACACGGACCCTGATGGACAACTTAAGGCACCTGAGGATTTGAAGATGGCCTTGAAGGGGGACAACACAAAACTAAAACAAGTCATCAACCATTTGGGACATGAGATGAACGGTAAGCTGGACAGTATTGCCACTGACGTGCAGGGCCAAGCCGAGTGTGCAACAAGTGGAGAACTGGGCAAAGGCGGCGCTGAGGCGCTGTGCACCTGCATCGAACAACAGAAGAAACTTCAGCTTGAAGGGCTTGACCTAGAGTCCCGTTCCAGGAGAATCAACGCGCGTGTCTTTGGGGTGCCAGAAAGACAAGAGGGGAACTGTCATGCAGTTTATTGAGAGGCTTTTGAGGGCCAGCTACAACTGCCCGAGAGCCTTGACTTTAAAATACAATGCGCGCATCGCACCCTGGCAAGTAAACCCACCGAGGACTGTTATCGTCAACTTCCTGGAATTTTCTACAAAAGAAATGATTCTGAGAAATGTGGAAAAAAGGCAAGATCCAGGTGGGCTCCGCAGCTACATACTTTGATCATGATCACGCACCTGATATAGTGAGAAGCGCAGGGAAGACACCGCCATCAAAAAGGCTCTCAAGGGCAAAGGCATAAGCTTCCAACCACGAGGATCCACTGGGAGTCGTGCACTCGCACATATTCGAGCACTTGGGAAGCTAAATGAGCTACAGAGACGCGGTCTTGAGGTGGAAGAGCCGGCACCTGCCACAGAGGGAGCAGTATGGAGCCCCGCCTCCAGGAGCTGCTGGGCTGGCAAACGGCGAATATCAGCGGAGCCGCAGTGGCGCAGAGAGTGAAGACCGAGCTGCAGGATCTCCAACAGATCATGTCTGAGGGAAGCAGGCGGAGCATCACGTCATGACACGACAGCATTCTGGCTTTGCTTTACTGTTTCGTGGGAGAGGCCGCTGTTTTCTTTACGTTGGACGAATTGGATGGACGTGTTTTTTCTTACTCTCTCCTTTCCGGGCCCTCTCACTTTGGGTGGTTTAACCCTCGGCTCACCAACGGGGTCATGAGTGAGGAGCAGTGAGCCCGTGTTTGCCCACCAACCCTTCATGTTTCCAACCGCTTTTCCCCACTCAGCGACACACCCGCTGAGAGTGAAACTCTCCATGTCGGCTCTGTTGCTCGCAGCCCCGCTGTGAAGCCGACATCAGTCACTGGCAGCTCTGTTCTCCGCAACGTGAAGGTGGAGACTCCAGCGAGCATAAAGTGCAGCCCAGGGGCCAGAGCGGGCGACGTTGAGGCTAAAGATGCTGGCAAAACGTGAGGTTAAATACAGTAAGATTGTGATACATGTCGGCGCTAATGACACCCGGCTACACCAGTCGGAATTAACTGAAGTTAACATGGCTTCGGTGGGCAACTACGCTAAAACAATGTCGGACTCCGTAGTTTTCTCTGGCCCGCTGCCCAATTTAGCGAGTGACGACATGTTTAGCCGCATGCGTTCATTCCATCGCTGGATGTCCAGGTGGTGCTGAGGTAACAACGTGGCTTACAGACAATTGGAGCTCCTTCTGGGGAAAGCCTGGTCTGATTGGGAGAGATGGCGTCCATCCTACTTTGGATGGTGCATCTCTCTTATCTAGGAACAGAGGCCAGTTTGTTAGCCATACTAATCCCTAACAAGCACCCAGAGTTCAGACCAGCGGGCAGAGCTGCAGGTTAGCACGCCCTCTGCTGGTTCCTTGGTGTTGTCACCCACCCAGCCTATAGAAACTGTGTCTGCCCTGAGGCTTTATAAGCCTGCACCCAAATCTGGAGGAGTAACTTATAGCAACTTAGTTTAAATTAAAACCACTGCTCCAGCAAACCAACCCAGTAAAACTATTAAATGTGGTTTGCTTAATATTCCATCTCTCCCATCCAAGTCTCTCCTAGTGAACGATTTAATTACTAATTATCAGATTGGTGTATTAGCACTCACTGAAACCTGGGTGCAGCAAGATGAGTGTGTTAGTTTAAATGAATCTTGCCCTCCTGGTTACATTAACTACCATGTACCTCGCACCACTGGCAGAGGAGGAGGAGGAGCTGCAATCTATCAGTCAAATTTGCTCATTAACCCTCCACCTAATTGTTCATTAACTCATTTGAGAGCCTGACTGTCAGCTTCTCCCTCCCAGACTGGAAAGCAGAGAAACCACTCTTACTTGCTGTGGTGTACCGTCCTCCTGCACCTGATTCTGAGTTCTTAGAAGAACTCCCTGACTTTCTGTCTAACTTGGCATTGAACTCAGACAAAGTCATTCTAGTGGGTGACTTTAACATCCATGTGGACGTCAATGATGATTCTCTGGCCACTGCGTTTAAGTCGCTTCTTGATTCTGTTGGCTTCTGTCAGAGGGTAAACAAACCCACTCACACTTTTAATCACATCCTTGATTTAGTACTCACTTATGGAATAGAAGCTGACCTCATCACAGTTCTTCCTCAGAACCCCGTCTTGTCTGATCACTCCTTAATTACATTTGAATTTACTTTAACAAATTATATCCTAGCTGGGAAAAAGTCCTGCTTCAGTAGATGTCTATCTGACACTGCTGTTTCTAGATTTAGGAGCTTATTCCAGCAGAGCTTGCTGCCACATCTTGTAATAATATAATGGGCAGTTATGCTGATTTCACCCCCACCCAGGTGGACTATCTTGTGGACAGCACTGCAGCAGCACTCCTTGGGACACTTGATGCCGTAGCTCCCCTGAAGAAGAAGGTTATCAACCAGAAAAGAATAGTTCCCTGGTACAGCCCAGAGCTGCGTGCCTTAAAACAGAAGACCAGACAACTGGAAAGGAAGACACATTCCAGCCAGCACGAGGAAGTCCACCAAGCCTGGAAGGAGAGTTTATTAATATATAAAAAGAACTCCGTAATGCCAGAAGCGCTTACTACTCGTCCCTGATAGAAAAGAATAAGAACAACCCCAGGTTCCTCTTCAGCACCGTGGGCAGGCTCACCAAGAACCACAGTGCTGTTGAGCCATGCATCCCCCAACTCTCAGCAGTAACGACTTCCTTTCTTTCTTTACTGAAAAGATTGTGAATATTAGAACGAAGATTGCCAGTAATGGTGGACAGACTACAGTCCCCATAGAAGCACCTCCCAGACTTGGTGCTCACTTGGACAGCTTCTCCCCCATCGACCTGTCAGAATTAACTTCTGCAGTCGGTTCCTCCAAGTCAGCCACTTGTCTGCTGGATCCCATCCCAACAAGCCTCCTTAAGGATGCCTTCCCTCTAGTCAACACTTCCATATTAAATCAAATTAATCTTTCCTTAGTCACAGGTTATGAGCCACAGGCCTTTAAGGTGGCTGTCATCAACCCTTTACTTAAAAACCTTCTCTTGACCCAGATGTGTTAGCCAACTATAGGCCGATATCCAACCTCCCTACATCTCCAAGATCCTTGAGAAGGTTGTCCTGGAGCAGCTACATGAACATCTGCACAGCAACGAGCTCTTTGAAGCCTTCCAGTCTGGATTCAGGGAACACCATAGCACTGAAACAGCACTGGTCAGAGTCTCTAATGATCTTCTTATAGCTTCAGACAGAGGTCTTGTCTCTGTGCTTGTCCTTTTGGACCTCAGTGCTGCATTTGACACCATCGACCACAGCATCCTGCTACAGAGACTAGACCATGACATTGGGATTAAAGGAACTGCCCTAAAATGGTTTAAGTCCTACTTATCTGACAGGTTTCAGTTTGTTAATGTTAATATTGACCATTCAGAGTACAGCAGAGTTACATATGGTGGACCACAGGGTTCAGTTTTAGGACCGATTCTCTTCACTCTTTACATGCTCCCATTAGGTGACATAATCCAGAAGCACTCGATCAACTTCCACTGTTATGCAGATGACACACAACTTTACTTGTCGATGGAGCCAGACGACACAAGCCAGCTTACTCATCTGCTAGACTGCCTGAAAGACATTAAATCCTGGATGTCTTCTAACTTCTTAATGCTCAATTCAGATCAAACTGAGGTCATCATTTTTGGACCTAAACACCACAGGGACACACTCTTGAATCGGATCTCTACTCTAGATGGCATCACCCTAACTTCAAGTACAACTGCAAGGAACCTTGGGGTCATTTTTGACCAGGACCTTTCCTTCAGCTCCCACATAAAGCATGTGACTAGGACCGCCTTCTTCCATCTGCGAAGTATCGCTAAGATTAGGAATATCCTTTCCCAGAGTGATGCTGAAAAACTGGTGCATGCATTTATCACTTCTCGGCTGGACTACTGCAACTCTCTCTTGTCAGGATGTCCTAAATACTCTCTAAAGAGTCTCCAGCTGGTCCAGAACGCTGCAGCGAGGGTTTTGACGGGAGTTAAGAAGAGAGAACACATCTCTCCACTTTAGCTTCTCTCCACTGGCTTCCTGTAGGATCTAGAATCGACTTCAAAGTCCTTCTGCTGACTTATAAGGCTCTCAATGATAAAGCCCCATCCTATTTGAAAGAGCTCATTAGTCCCTACTGTCCCACCAGAGCACTCCGCTCCCAGAATGCAGGTCTTTTAGTGATTCCCAGTATCAATAAAAACAGACTGGGAGGTAGAGCCTTTAGTTACCGGGCTCCTTTACTGTGGAACCAGCATCTCTCCATGGGTCAGAGAGGCAGACACTTTAACTACGTTTAAGTCCAGGCTTAAGACCTTCCTCTATGACAGAGCCTTCAGTGAGGACTGGTTCAGGAAGCTCTGAACCATTGATAGCTATGCTGCTATAGGCTTAGACTGCTGGGGGACACATCAGGTTACATGGAGCCCTCCCCTCCTCACCTCTCCTCTCCCCCTCTCTCCTCCTCTCCTCTCCTCTCCTCTCCTCTCCCCCTCTCTCCTCCTCTCCTCCCTGCACATTTTTGGAACTGTCATTACCATTACTTGTTGCACTTTGTAGTTTGGCCTTGGTGTCTCGCAGTCTCTCTGTGTTTCCACAGATCCACCAGAGTCCCAACCGCCGCCTGCATCGCCCCCCCCCCTCTTATTCCCTACTGTTATACTGGCCTACGCTCCCCTCCCATGAACCAGTCTGCCATCCAGTCCCCCATCAAGCTGGCTTGCTCTCCCTGCCTCCCCTCCCATGAACCAGTCTGCCATCCAGTCCCCCATCAAGCTGGCTTGCTCTCCCTGCCTCCCCTTCCATGAACCAGTCTGCCATCCAGTCCCCCATCAAGCTGGCTTGCTCTCCCTGCCTCCCCTCCCATGAACCAGTCTACCATCCAGTCCCCCATCAAGCTGGCTCGCTCTCCCTGCCTCCCCTCCCATGAACCAGTCTACCATCCAGTCCCCCATCAAGCTGGCTTACTCTCCCTGCCTCCCCTCCCATGAACCAGTCTACCATCCAGTCCCCCATCAAGCTGGCTTGCTCTCCCTGCCTCCCCTTCCATGAACCAGTCTACCATCCAGTCCCCCATCAAGCTGGCTTGCTCTCCCTGCCTCCCCTTCCAGAAGCTTCCTTCTTCAACTGTTATTAACATTTCCATGTTTCCTCCATTCTGTGTTATAAACTGTTTTCTTGTCTGTACCAACATCTCCTGCACGTCTGTCCCTCCTGGTGAGGGATCCTCCTCCCCTCCTCACCCTGAGGTTTCTCAGATTTTTCCCTGTTAAAGGTTTTCTATGGAGTTTCTCCTCAGTCGATGTGAGGCTCTGAGGGCAGAGGATGTTGTTATGATGCCATGTGAAGCCCTTTGAGACAAACTGGAGGGGAGAACGGGCTCTACAAGTAAAACTGCCTTGCCTTGCCTTGCCAAGAGCCTCCTCTCATTTTGGAGGCCAGTTCGATGAGGTTCTGTTTTGTTACTGTTCGGGTTCTGGTTTTAGGGGCCAAGTCTTTCAAGGTATTTTTCTATATTAGTGTCATACAATTTAAGAAGTGCTTCCTTAAATGTAAATGGAATAAGAAGTCCAGTGAAAAGAAAAAGGTTCTGAACCAAACTGAAAAAAGATGGGATACAAAAAGCCCGTTAACAGGAGCCACACGTCTCAACAAGTCCAGGAGAAGTTCAAGACATTTGGATACTCAAACTCTTTTTATAGCTTTGGTAGAAATAGTAGGGAAAGGGGGGGGGGGTGGCCACTTTAATCTCTAACTCATTAAACTTTGAATGTGTGACAAAGAGGACAGATTTTTTTATTATAAAGGGGAGGTTCGATAACACTGTGGTCACAATCGCTAACATCTACGTGCCACCAGAGAGCAACAAACAAACACAATTATAGCAGTTAGAGACGTGGTCCTTGTTTGTGCTCGAGACTGGAACCCAACCCTAACCACGCTTGAGAGGAGAGGGAGAGGACGAGCCCTTCACTCTCGCACACCCCAGGATGGACCTATTTCTGATGAACCTCACTGACAGGTCTGAAGTGAAGGAATGCTCAACTGGAACATCGGATATTTCAGACCACAACATTGCCTATTTGTCCATCAGTTTGTCTAATCGACCGAAGACAACTTTGTGGCGCTTAACGGAATGTGTAAAAGATAATGATGACGGACATAAAGTTGAAAACAAAGTTTGGCAAAAGCCACGCCCCCTTCTGGTCTCTCTCTCTTCACACAGAACCGGATCATTTCTCTGCTAAATAGAAGCAGATGACGGGATTCCTTCTACTCAATCGTCAAGATGCTGATCGATTAGATGCTCTGAGGTGAAACTGGCCTGATATCATGACTACCAGTTTGGTGGCTGCTGGGATCCTGCTGCACCTCGGGTTAGGGTGAGGGTGAGGGTGAGGGCATCTCTCCTGCCACTGATAAAACTTGTACATTCAAACACCACACACACAAAGTCATGGTTATCTGACCAGTGAGGCAAAGGAACTACCTGCAGAGGAGCTGGAGTGTGCTGAGGGTCCCATATGGCTGGAAGGTGTCACCCTGGCAATGCCACTGCAGGGCCGCTTCTCCATCTTCATCTCCCTGCTGGACACAAAGGGAATATCCAAAACACCCCATTTCACTGACATCTGAAGTTTGAAACGATAAATTCAGTCCTGAGGTGTTTGAGGTCGGTTTGCATGTACGACAATCTTTGAGCTGAATTCAAGGAGGCAAAGAGCTGCTCAGGTCTGTGAGTCACCACCAGGAGGAGACATTACCCACTGGACATGCTCCTTAACATCCCAGCTGCTGCTCCACACACACACACACACACACACACACACACACACCTACTTACACGCTGCATGGAAAACCACTGAAGGAACTTTCCAGCTTTGTTTTCTTGCTTGAGCACGCACACACACACACACACACACACTCACACACACTATCACCTGCCCAATGGAAACATGTTAATACACGAGCTGGAAACATGATCAAAAGGTAAAACTAGCAGGAGCAGGTGTGTGAGGGGGAAGTCTTTTTAACAGGCATTTGTTTGCAGGGCCTTGTTTTTGCATGCGTTTCTGTCGATTTTCTCCTCCAAGTACATCTTATCTCTCCAGCAACATACAGCTGGTTAACCATTGATGCTGTTCGTTGCATGGACGTTTGCTCCCGTGTGCCTGCAGCTGAGACCAGCAGCCAATCAGAGTGTCTGTTAATGGTTAATAAGATGAAGCTTCTTGCTATATTTCCAGAAGACCGCACAGCTTTGACGTAGCTTTAAAGCTGGCAGGCCTCTTGTTCCAGCTGTTAGTGGGATGGGAATTCTTTTGGGATCGGTGACAGGAATAGTTTGACATTTTGGAAATTGAAAGTTTGCTTTCTCTCCGAAAAGTTGTCTCTTGTGCGTGTTTAGCCTGGAGCAAGAGAAGCTTAGCTTAGCACAGAAACAAGCCAGGCTCCATCTGAAGAACCTGAAAGTCACAAATTAAAACAAGATTCTGTATCTTTTTAGTATAAAAACAGTCTAAGCTACAATTACCAAACACCAAAAAGCTTCAGACCAACTGGATGTCTGCAACTTACTCTGCAGACTTCTGCAGTTCCAGCTGAGTCTTGAGTTTCTTCTTCGCTCCCTGGGTCAAGTCGTACTTGTTCAGGTCCTCCTCAGTCAGTGCTAAAAACTGAACAGGAACACAGATTTAAGGGTGAGTAGGAACATGATACTAATTGTGTCTGAACTGATGGAACCAGTACCCACTTCTTCCATAGTCAGCTGTTTGAAGACGGGATAGTATTTATGGAGGCGGAAGCTGCGTAGCCAGTCCAAGATGCCGTTCTGCTCTGGAGTGTTGACCTGAGACTGGGGTGGAGGCTGTGTGTGGGACTGGGAACGAGAATGGGAGTGAGGGTATGAGAGGGACTGGGACTGAGGCTGTGAACTGGGCTGAGTGGTGGGTTGCAGCTGCAGGTGGTGCAGGGAGTGCTGCTGGGGCTGTGAGTGAAGCTGAGGGCCAGGCTGGTGTTGAGGGTGTGGCTGGAAGAAGGCATCACCTCCCTGTGCGGGTAAGGCAGGCACAGGGGGAGGGAGGGAGGACAGCTGGGGGGAGTGCAGGGGAGGAGGAATGGAGGGAGGTAGGTGAGGAGAGGAGCGAGTCAAAACAGAACTGTGGGTGCTGACGACGGGCTGGACGCTGGCCACTCTGTACACGGCCCTGAGGGAGGAAAGACTGTCAGAGGGCAAACATCCTGCGGTAAATATGCTGAGGGGTGATAGAAGGTCGGGGAACAACGTCTCACCTGTTGGCTCCTCTGTACTGCACCATACAGCCAAGAGCTGAGTGACCTGGTGAGAGAAAGCCACCATGGTAACCACACTGGTTGAAAAGGCAACACAACAATGTAACACTATGAATCACAGTTCCAGTGTAACTAACATTCAAGACTCTGAGTCATTATGTCGATGTACTGCTCTCATACTACTACTGAGAGTACTCGCACACATTCCTCAGATGTGTCACACCAGTTATTTACCCTCCTCCTCAAAACCTGCACCTGCAGCCTGCATTTCCCTCAATGCAACTACGAGCAGTCAATGAGACGTGGGTGTAGCAGCATGCTACGGGGGTCTGGTACACTCGCTCTCTTGAATTTTAATTTGCTACTTCCAAACTTGTCAGACTCGGAACAAAGGGAACCGGAATTGAACTGAAGTTCCAAACCAAAATTCTGAAATATGACTTTAACGAGGAGAGAGGTACAAGGCAGGTTAGGGTTTTTTGGGCGATATTCTATGCATCAGAACAAGTTTGGATGATATTAACATTATGTTCAAACTTGAAACAAAACCAACTGAGTTTTAAAGACTTGAGTTTGTAAAGTATTTCTAAAACATTTGGAAAAACACAATACTAATTGTTAACTCACTGAAAAAAAATCTTGTCTTGATTTGCTGGACCAATCTCAATATCAGCCATCGGGCAAATATCGATGTACGACAGAAGAGTTCCAAATCTCTGCTGATACTGACGCTGTGCTGATATTGTGCAGCCCTGATGTTTGTTGTTGTATGACATCAGAACAGTTGTAGCAAAAACAGAAACTAACACACATTTGGTTGCTCAACGTTAACCAGCGCTGGTTTGCTTATGCTACCTCTCCTTAGCTTATGCTACCTCTCCTTAGCTTATGCTACCGCTCCTTAGCTTATGCTACCGCTCTTTAGCTTATGCTACCGCTGGGTGCTGCAAAAACTCACCTCACAAACACCGATGTTAGTTGAGGTGTGAAGCAGTAACAGGAGTCCAACTACAGTTTGATAGTTCAGTACGAACCACTGAAACAGCTTTTTCCTTTTCACAAATTAAACACAGAACCGAGTCAGTTTTCTTTGACCTTCTGGAGACGCTCACTCATTCCGCCTGGTCTTTGTTGACCACACTGGGGGGTGACGGGGAAAGCTGTACACTCTCCGTTGACACAGTTTCTGGAGGAGCTGCATCATGTGGAATCTGAACGCAGCTGTCTGGAGAACTCCAGAAACATCTGAGAGCATTTAATCTTTTTGAAAAACAAAATCTATTGTTTTGGCAAAAACGCAAATTAATGTGTGTTACTAAGTGCTTCAAGATACCAAGTTGATCCCAAACAATGCTAATTGTGCTCCTATCTGGCAGAGTGTGTTTACTCTACTGAGCCCATAAGCATGTTTGCCATGACCCAGTGTGTGTGTGTGTGTGTGTGTGTGTGTGCGCGCGCGCGTGTGTGTGTGTGTGAATGACAACACTGACAACACAATACATGTCTTGTTGCTACCGGGGGTTGCAGTGTCAGATATTGAGGTGATGTGTTTGTGGAACCCGCTGCTAGAGACACATTCATATTAGCCTGGCTCCCTCAGGTCACATGTCACAGAAGTACACACAAATGTAAAAAGAACAAACATACACACCGAACTGGAGGCTATGAATAGGAATGAAGTCACACTTGCAGAATCAAACACACTAACATGAGCTCATTACATGCGAGGCTTCCCAACACAAACATGCCACAATGAATTCCCACACCAGACTAAAATAGACCCCGTCCTCTGCCTCAACACCTTCAACACACAAACCGAAAATCCTCCCTGCAGTCTCACCTCTTCTCCCTCTCCACCACCACCACCTCATGGCCTTGTCCTTTCATACCTCCTCTCTCTCCCCCTAAACACCAAAAACACAGCCATGAAATCTTTCATCTTGCCTCTCCCGTTCCTTCTCTTCTTGGCACCTACTTTGTCTGTTTCTAAGAATAGGGATCTCCCCCAGTTTAGACCCACTCTGACCTTTATAAAGATTTACTGGGCTGTTGTTGAGTTTCAATGCTGGGTGACTGGGCATGATTCTGCAAACATATGAATCCGTATCACATTACTGGTCTGGAAACCAAATGAGAACTTACTGGAGCTGGAGCTGAACGGGCATGTCGGGGATACAGGAGCTGCCGGAGGGGAGGAGGGCAGCGGAGGGAGGGAGGTCAGACAGTTGGGTGAGAGAGGCATGCTGGAAGTGAAGAACAGCTGGACACTGAGGTGCTGGAGGAGGTGGCAGGGCAGCGCTGTCAGACACCTGGGTGCAGGTGGGGTGGGGCAGACAGACAGGAGGGGGTTATCATACTTACAGTAAGACATGTTTAATTTTGGATGAAAGGAATCTGCCGTGCATCACCCGCCAGCGCACTGACACGCGGGCTTGTCAGTGCTGGTCACATTGTTATTGAATGAAGGGATGTAAAACGCTTGACAAGCAGTTTGACACAAATTAAATTTTTAATCACGACCCCGTTTCCCATGGCTTTGAAACCTGTAGCGCGAGCACGAGGCCGCTTTGCAGCCCTGGGGTGACGGGAATGAGTCGTCTGAACACATCTTTGAAATGCTGCCAGCGGACGCGCACACAGCCAGGCGGTGAGAGAACTTCTCCTGCTGCTCACTCGCTGCATCTTAGACCAAATACTGACGCTACTATTTGGGGTGCAAACCTGCAACCTCACGACAGCGTGTGTTGATATGTGTAGCAGGCAGACCCCGATGTGGGGGTGGATTTTCACGCCCGTCCTGCTACTCTGTTGAAATACAACATCCGATCCGCAAGATTCCCGACCTAAAGTCAGCTGGAGCAGCTCAGTGATGATGTAAGTGTACTCAGGCCCGGTGCAACAAGAGTGCAGGGGAGGGGGGGCGATCGTGCTTCAGCATGGTGCAAGACCACTTGATGATCTGTGCTGTGCAACAAATAAAAATCATGGATAACTAATAACTGATTACAACATGTCTCAAGAGTTAGTTTGGATCCAAAATAGCAGGGACAGCTACATGAGCCGTCTGATTCTCTGCCTGTTACACTACAGGTGCAGCGGCCAGTTAGCAGCGTAGTCGTGCCTCCAGCTGATGAGCTGAGGTTGTGACTCACTACGCCGGTTTGTGCTCCTGACTTGTGGTTTTGAGGGTCGGACTAACCTGGGGTCCAGCTCTGCAGACTGAGGCAGGAGCTTCTCCACTCGTTCATCAGGGAAGGCTTGTGAGAGCTTAGAGAGGACGACAACAGAAGATGTCACACCACCACGCAGGTGAACCTGAGCTTTGAATCTGTCGTTTGAAGTATTTTAACGTTCATCCAGCGGTACTTTTACACAGAGAAAAATGACACCATCGTGGTGTTGCTTTACTCAACTAACCACCAGAATCAGAGGCGGCCTGTACCACAGCCGCATCAACGTCTGTTACTCAGACACTGATGCGGTGTCGTGTACTCATCCAGGGGTACTAATGGACATTGACAGGGCAGTGCAATCGTCCTGCTCAGCTGGGTTTGGTTCTGACCTGGGACAGAAGCTCCGCCACCTCCTGCTGACTTCTGACGACCGATGACACAGAGCCGTCCGACCAGCTGGCCTGGAGGCACACGGAGGAGGAGATGAGAGCAAAGATGAGTGGAAGGACAACGGCGGAGAAGAACAGACAACGAGGTGAAGTCTTGAGTGTTGGACGAACCTCAAACATGAAGTCACTGCTGTCTTCAAACTTGTGTGTCACCCCTCTGAGCGCCACCCTCTCGATCACCACTGAAGAGGACAGACGGTTTTACGTATGATCGATGTCACGCTTACACACGCCCACAAACACTGACAATTGTGATTGGAGACATCTGGTCACCCCCCCACTGAGCTGCACGGAACCTGTTTGAGAGACGTTCTTCATAGCGCGCTTCACTATTTTCTCCAGAACAGTTCTTTAAAGGAGAACATGATGAGATATACAGGATAAATCTGTCTCCATTTGGGCTGCGCCGTCCTGACGGTGCATCCCCCCGTCATGTGGCAGCACCAACATCAGTTCAGAGGGATTCACTGGGCCCACGAACCAAAATAGTTCGGTGTTTGTGATTTCAGGCGTTTCCAGTTCATTTCCAAGTTGCTCCATCTGAAAACGTGGCTGTCACAGGTTGCATGTGATGGGTCAGGGCTGCGATGTGAATGTAAAAAAAAAAAAAAAAAAAAAAGCTTTTTTTTTAATTTCCAAAACATTTGGAAAAGCTCATAAATTTACTGCATTATTTCCTCATGGCGATGAACAAATGATGGGCAAAGACGAAGAGACTTGAGTCGGCCATCTGAGTGAAACCAGTAAATTCATAAATGACCCGCACCTGCAGGTTCTGAGGATGTGCTGACAGTGGCGCGCATTCCTGATGGTGGCAGACCACCAAAGAAAGGTCGCCTCTTTTTCGTCGGCTTCAAGGCATCTCCTTTTTTTGGGATGACATTTTTGGACTAACATTTAGACCTGTGAGAGCAACCTTTGTGTTCTTGGCGAGGCTCTTTAGAGGACAAATCTTGGACAGCCTTTTTTGTGTGTGAGCCTCCTGGAACAAACTTTAGTGGGTTGTGTGTCATTTCCTACACGTTTATGTTGCTTTAAAGGCATCATAATAGAGTTTTAACTGCCAAGCTGCGTCTCATTAGCTGCTGCCGGGAATCATTTGCCTGTGTTTTTTCGGTGATAATCACCCACACCAGCCAATTGTTACAGTGTTCCTGAGACAGCAGGTCTAATTCATGGCAAGACTGGATTTTATTGTGTTTGTGCATCCATCATCCCAGTCTGAAGTTTTGAAATGATATTTTCCACCCATGACAACTCCAATAAAACCTGTCCTCCATCCCTCTCCAACACCAAAAATAACATCCGCTCTTCTACATAGCCAGGACGCTACGTGTTTATTGGGATTCCTGCCTCGAGTGCAGAGGCAGGTCAGGGCTTCTTCACTTCATCACACATGTTATTACATATAAGGTGAGAGTGAGTTGAAATGGCTGGGTTTCTAAAAAAAAGATGTGTGTGGGCATGTTGGGACAAGCAGGCGGGAGGAGAGGACACGAGCGACAGAGTAGATAAAGAGAGGGGTGCAGGAGCGAGGTGAGATGGGAGCAGCTCGCACACGCACACACACATTCACTGCAGATAGAAGGCTGCAAATGCTGCCTACACACTCAGCCTGATCTAAGCTGCCAGACACACAAACGCTGGTATTTGTGAGGTTTACTGAGCCTAGTGTGTGTGTGTGTGTGTGTGTGTGTGTATGAATTGGACATGATGTAATTGATAGGAGAATTATTTCCAATGATGAATAAATATTTCTTTTTCATTACTTTATGACTACAGTTCATGTGTGGCTGCTTGAAAACACAATTTTCTATTCTGGATTTCCGGCACAGAAAACTGGAGGCGAGTAACACACACACACACACACACACACACACACACACACACACACACACACAGGGAAAACAGTGGGGCATGGCACATAAACTTAATTATGTGTTTGTTGGGAATTAAATTGTGTTTTATGTGTTCCTGCACACTGAGGAGGCGTGTGTGTGGTGCGTGCTGCTGACAGCTATGTGCTGTGACCAGGAGGTAGTGAGGTAGTTGAAGACGGTGTTCGAGCCAGAGGCAGGCCAACACAGTGCCAGGCTGGTCTGGAGAGTCTGCCCCCCTTTTAAGGCACCGGCACTGAAGATATTAAACTTGATCCAATAACTTTTGAACTTTTTCTGACCCCTCACACTGTGGCACACGGGTGTTTTCGACGTTAGAAACACAGCAATGAAATGCTATGACATGAAATACCAAAAGCCCCAAAAGTTGAAGATTTATTTTTAAAGCGATTACTGTCCTGACGGATCGCCTGAACCTGAAGCATCCTTGAGTGACATAAAAACCTGCAGTGCCTTCAGGCTACATTCTTTCAACTCGCTGTAGCGTTGAGATGAGCTAGCATGCCACATCTTGTTTGACTGGGCTTAACTGGGTGTATAACATGACACATACTTCACCCTCATATGCTCGGAGGCAGGCTGTGGGTGACGCTATATATACATGAGGTCAAAGACACAAAGACTGAAACAGAAGCAGATCTACAGGAGCTCATACCTGCACTTCACCCTGCTGCCCCCACGAGACGTGTCCTTCCTAAAGTCTGTGATTCTGTACATCATCATGCAGCAGAAAAAGGAGCTTACCTTTTCCCGTCTTCCCCTGGTGGCTCTTAGTTGGTGCTGCTGCATCATGACCTTGCCCTGCCAGTAGAGTGGGGGGCAGATGAGAAGGTAGTGGTGGAGGAGGAGGAGGAGGAGGAGGTGGAGGAGGAGGGAGGTCTAGGAGAGGAGGGCTGAGCTCCTGGCTGACAACTTGGTCTCCTCGTCCGACAGTGACCACTGACCCCGGGACTGTTGCGGCCTCTCTAGTCGGAGTCTGGGGGGGCAGCATCAGAAGTTAGCACCACAGAGCTAAAGTTTGATGACAATTAGATATGATTATAAGAGAGTTTCCATTACACTCTAAAGAGGCCTCTCTTTAGGTCAGGGAGGGGGAAAAGTTTCAGCTCCACCCCCACGTAGTGCCTGACTGTGACCACTGGGCAGTGCGATGCAATTTTTTGTTATAACATCAATTTTTATTCAATCCAAACACAGCTTTGATCCAAGCATTTGTACACATGGTCATGGTAGAGTACAGATATCCACAGGCTAGTGTTGATATCCACGGGCTAGTACAGATATCCACGGGCTAGTACAGATAGCCACGGGCTAGTGTTGATATCCACAGGCTAGTGTTGATATCCACGGGCTAGTACAGATAGCCACGGGCTAGTACAGATATCCATGGGCTAGTGTTGATATCCACGGGCTAGTACGGATAGCCACGGGCTAGTACAGATATCCACAGGCTAGTGTTGAGATCCACGGGCTAGTGTTGATATCCACGGGCTAGTACAGATAGCCACGGGCTAGTACAGATATCCACAGGTTAGTGTTGATATCCACGGGCTAGTACAGATAGCCACAGGCTAGTACAGATATCCACAGGCTAGTGTTGAGATCCACGGGCTAGTACAGATATCCACGGGCTAGTACAGATATCCACGGGCTAGTACAGATATCCACAGGCTAGTGTTGAGATCCACGGGCTAGTGTTGATATCCACGGGCTAGTACAGATATCCACTGGTTAGCACAGATATCCACGGGCTAGTACAGATAGCCACGGGCTAATATTGGTAGCCACAGGCTAGTACACATATCCAAGGGTCTAGTACAGATATCCATGGACGAAGTACAAAGTATCTGCAACCAGTGGATAGTTCACTTTTTTTAATAATTTGAAATTTTCTATTCATAGACATTTAGACATCTTCTAAATTTTGAGCTTTACTTTCACTCCATTTCCACCGGATCCCATGGGTGTCGTCTTCTTGAATCATGGCTAATCTCTCATCCGCTCTTCATGCATATAAGATTGCAAGATGGCTTTGTAGTAGATGACATGAGTGTGGAATTTGCTAGGAAACTTAACAAAGGTAATAAAGAGAGTCAATGAATACCTGGCAGAATTATAGAGGGAATAATACATTTAAGACATGGATGTATAAATGATAGTGAGCTGCAGGCGCCTAGTTCCACCTACATGGCCCAACGCAGGGATAGAGACCGATTCTAACCAATAGTAGCATGTAAATCTGTATACACACACAAAAATGCCATAAAATGGTCATCTAAACTCTTGACATTAAATTAATTTTGGTGAACTGGACTCGGGTACCGTTGCAGACAAGCAGCAGCTAATGGAGAAGAGAGTAAGACCCAAAACCTTCCTCACCTTCATCAGAGACTTTCAGGACCATGAAGAATGCAAACATGGGTTTTTACTTTAATCATCATCCAAATTTGTTCAAAGCTGGCGCACATCTCAGGATGTCAACCATTCTGACCGAAGGGATATTAGTCACAGTAAAATCTGGTTCAAAAGTATTGAGCCAGTGTAACACTGTGTGTGTGTGTGTGTGTGTGTGTGTGTGTGCGTGTGTGTGTGTGTGTGCGTGTGTGCATGCGTGTGTGGAGTCCTGTGCAGTCCACAAAGCTCTCTGTACTCTCAACTGGTTAAGTTCATGGGTACAGACACATACACACAATCCCACACTCCAACACTGAACAACCTGTCTCTCTCTCTCCCTCACTCACACACACAGACACACACACACACACACACACACACACACACACACACACACACACACGAAGCAATGCTCTCTGGCACAGCGCTAAAACAAAGTGAGGAGAAAGGCAACCGAGAGCAAACCAATATTTAACTAGGCCTGTCACTAAAACTGCACTCTTATTTATAGCAGTGGCCTGAAGGAGAAGTTGCAGGAGGAGAAAGGTCTGACATACACACACACACACACACACACACGCACGCACGCACACGTGTAAGCCCCCTGGACAAAGTCCCGAACCTGGTGAAACAAGAGTTGTCCTGGCTTTAGTCTCAGCTCTGAGGGACTGACCCGAGGTCGTCTACTAACTAATCTCCAAACCCTTCAGCAGGGATTAACCTCTGGAGGCAACAGCCAAAACGTCATGGCTCTTTTAGCGTTTACAGTCTAATTAGCAACTTGAGAAGAGTGAATGGAGTTGTGAGATGACGTGAACACCTGGATTGTTTCAGATGCTCCATACGTGCCCTAAAAACAAGTTTATACTGGAGAGAGGCACGAGGATGAATGCATGTTTCACAACAAGCAGAGCAAACACATGGCAACTGTGTTCCACTAACTCAACTCATCTGCAAGGCAAACAACACAGTTTGTGCAATCCTGTAAATCCACAGGATCTCACACACACACACACACACACACACACACACACACACACACACACACACAACACTGTAAATGGTTTGTCTAGAAATCATTTTCATCTGTTATCACATGATCAAGGAACTTTGCCAATTTAATTGTAGCAATTTAACAAAGTCATCATGGAACTATAAGTTCTTCCAGAGTTGGATTTTAATTTCAATGGCCCCCCATCAAGAAGGTTGTGGGTGGAGCAGTGGTCCTCCCTGTGACCCCCCATCAAGAAGGTTGTAGGTGGAGCAGTGGTCCTCACTGTGGCCCCCAGCAAGAAGGTTGTGGGTGGAGCCCCGGCTGCAGCACGGGGTCTTTCTGGGTGAGTCTCCATGTTCTCCCTGTTCCTGCTGGGTTCTCTCTGGTACTCCAGCTTCCTCCACAGTCCAAAGACATCAAGAGGGACCAGGTTAATCCAGACTCTAAATTGACCGTAGGCGTGGCTGGGAGAGCCAATGGTTGTCTGTCTCTATGTGTTGGCCCTGCCATGGACTGGTGACCTGTCCAGGGGGAAGGCTGCTGGGATAGGCTCCACCCCCACCACCCTCAACAGGAGATGAGGGAGAAGATGGAGGGAGGGATTTTAATTGATAGACAGGACAGTGTGTGTGTGTGTGTGTTATACATTGTTGTCTTATGTAATGAGGCTGTGTATTTATATCTGACCTTGCTGGGGTGAGAGGTTACTGGATGGTGAGTGCTGTTCAGCAGAAACCCCTCGTAGAAACACTGATTTATGGATTATGTTGGACTTTCAAGTGTTCACGTCTCTTTTCCTTCATCAGAGGGGGAAACCCAAAACCTACTACTACTACCACACACCACACTCTGCAACTACGTGCGCGCACGCACACACACGCACACGCACCCACACACAGCTGAGGCAGTCGATCTGAAAACAATTAAGTGTGCTTCTGCCTCATCCACATGTTCCTCACTAATCCGCCAACCCTCCTCTGTCTGAGCAGATTTGGTTTCACTCGGGTAAAAACTGCACTCACGAGAGCGTCATGGATGAAGCAGAAAAACATCCAGAGTGGAAATGGAACTACGACACATTCATATATTCTGACAGCATGTTTGAAGCTGTTGTGGAATCAAAACACAACCTAAACTGCGGCGTCCTCTGCTTCTACACCCTTAATTCTGACATTGCTAGTTTTTATGGCTCTATAAAGCAGTAAGAGGGTGATTATGCAGGTCTGTAAAAGCTCAACAGATTCGGCCACTATATTGTATTTGCTGTTGGTACCACTGTACTAGTGTTGCAATATCAGACTTGAGGAAACCAAATTCCACTGTACTTCCCCTGGAGTGACACACAACCGTATCCAGCTGCTTCCAGTTAAAATGAGCTTATGCAAGCTGACTTAAAAGTCGAGAGAAGGACCAATCTGCAGTGACCACGCTGCAGCGGTGGAAAGTGGTTCACACTGACACGGACCTGAGAGCAGGTTTGTGGTGCCGATACTCAGAATTTAACTACACACCAGTTTTATAAGGTAAAACCCTCAAAAATGTTGAAGAAATCACTACACCAACAGTAAATATGTGACAGGCACAACTTAGAAACAGAATGAACTTGTAGGAAAACTCAGAACGTCACAGGCAGTCTCCCTTGATTGGAGCATCCAGTGTGGATTATGCTGAGGGCCGGACATGCAGGTAGAGAACCCTTCTCTCCTCGCTGGGTATTCCAGAGCTCCACCAGACGACTGACTAATAGTTAGCTTAGCTGCCACAAACGCTATGAGTGGGGAAGCAGAGAAAGTCATCTCAAAAGTCCTTCAATACTCTTGAGATTGCATTCATAGAACTGGGGAAAAGGAGATTTTACTTTATCAGATACAGAACCAGAGCTACTTGGACAGCCTCAGCCTCCAAACCCCACAGCTCACCATGTCTGTGTATATTCTGGTTCCGCTGGTTCAGGATCAGGGTCTTGGTGGTGCCAGGTCAGGAAAGTACGTCCGGGGATGTATCTGACTCTAAAATAACAGCGTTTTACAATGTGTGACAGTTTTATCACGGCAAATGTCGAGCACCACCTTAGTTCTATGAATGCAGGTACAGACTGCTTTGGAAAAAAGTGACCTAGCATTCACTGCAGCTAAGCTAACTAGCGGTCAGCCCTGTGGGGGGGGGGGGTCAGGAGCTCCGTGGAGGGGGTCAGAGGGACTCCATCAACTTGTCCAGCTCTGAATGATAGACAAGAAGCAATTTACCCACCACCACTTCCCCGGGCCGCCTGGGCTCCTGTACTTCCCAGTTATCATGCGGTGCCATCAAACACCATCTTTCTGACCACAGGTCACATCAGCATATGATTCACAAATCAAGTGACACAATCCTGACCATCGCATACTGAACAGGCTTGAGTTTGATTCCTCTCAGATCAACATGGAGATGTAGAACTTATTTTTACCAAAAAGGAAACATCATGTTTTTTGTGGAAATACAAACAACAGCAACAGCATGGAAAAGCCCTAACGTGTGGCACCAGAGGCGCAGCTCTACACTGTCCTTGTTCTTTTTACACACCACGTCTTCATACTGTGTTTCTCTCCACTTAGCAAGAACTGGTGAGTAAGTTTGTGTACAGAGGAAGAGTGGGGGTGGAGCAGTGGGTGGAGGGATTCAGACATTGGCGTGGTTTCACACAGGAAGGAGTTACGTAACTTTATTTTCATGGAAAATCAAACTGTATCAACATCAACAGCATTGCCTCATCTTATATCGTCTCCATGAATACATGCGACAACGCCAGTAAGCCCGTCCAGGACGTCCCTGCTCAGACACCAGCAGCAGACCACACAACCTCCTCCCTCCGCCGACATCACATCAGCTCACATCTGCTGTTGCCTGAATGATTTATTTTATTGGTCAAAAGCAGAGAACCAACTGTGCATCAGGGGACACTTTCAAAAGAAACTAATGCATGTAATCTGATCCGATATTAGGGTTTTTGAGCCGGACGTGAGAGCAGGAAAAAAATCTCAGATTACAGATACTTGCGACCGATACAGCGAATTTATACTTCAAGAACTTTATCAAAAGGTATTTACCATTATCATACACAGCCATTCAAATAAAGACGAAAAATAAACATTGGTTCTTTTCACTTATAAAAAACTTCTCAGCAACAATTAACTAAGCAGTCAAATTAACATCGAAACCAAAATGGCTCCAGCCCGCCGCTGGTGCAGCTGCATGACGTCACGTGCCGCCTGTGGACGAGCCGGGAGTCTCACCGAGGCACCGAGCACGTTAAGCTGGACCCCCAGGTTACACCAGGCCTCAACCTGCAGAGCCATGGATTCCTGCATTTAAGGGTGCTCTTGTCATATCGGCCAACACTGGAAGACCAACACGCCGATACCACACACGGTAGCTGGGACAGGCCGGTGCCGCCAGCCCTGGCCGACACAACATGAAACAATGAATATGAATACAACTGACTGATGACGACTACTGGGCCTGGGGTCAAGACATTCACACTCCCAACTCCCACCGACCTCCTCCCACATGTCTGCTCGTGCAGAGGTTAGCGGTGTAGCAGATAGCAGCGCTGCCGTGTCCAATACATCCTTGACTGGACTGAAGACAACGAATACATGACTGCTTCACAATGAGCGCCTGTCATTCCCTTCAGAGCACCAAGGGAAAGGAACCAGGTCCAGAGAGGGAGCGAGCATTTATAACTTCCTGGGGATTCACTTGAGATACGCTCGCACACGCTCGCACACGCTCGCACACACATGCACACACATGCATACACATGCATACACACACTCACACACACACACACACACAAACCACAGTGGGTTGATTTCAGCATGGAGAAATGTGCTGACCTGCACTAAGCAGGAGCCAAGGGCAACAAAACACTAAATACAAACGCTCCCCTCTGAGCGGGGTACTTTCCCTTCACTGCTCACACATGTTTGAACAGCGTGCCTGTCTGCTTCTGTATGAACATTTAACTTTGTTTATGGCAAAGACAGGAAAACTTGTAGATCAGCAGGAACAAAATGTCCACGTTTCAGTATCTGTGTCTCTGTCTGACTCAGGATGATCTGAGATGTGACTGTAACTGAAGGATTTGAGTCAAGAAGAGAAGAAAAACGCATGTCTGTGCCATTTTAGATCTCGTCCACATCCCGGCCATCACCAGCACTTCTGAAAATGTCCCAAAACCCCATCCTGTTTCCTTCCTGTGCTCATGATATCATCATTCATTAGCTAGCAACTGCAGAGTATATCAGTGTATCTTCAGTGCTCTAATCCAACCAGGTCAGACAGAATAGTAACCGGGCCCATGCCAAACCCAACAGGCATTCAGAACCTGAACCGGGCCGTGTCTGTGTGACTGATCCGGCCAAGACGATAAAACTCAAGTCCTTTAAACACAAATGACCTACTGGGAAATTCCTCTGCTGCAGCACCAGGACTGCTGTACCTGCTGAGCTAAACACCACCTTCCTGTGAGAGTGACTGAGGGAGGTGTTGTTGGGAGCAGTGGCCTTAGAGTGGTGGGAGGCTGAGGGATTTTGGGTAGTGTAGTTTGGCCCTGGCCCACCAGACTGGCCTTAGAATGGGTTTTTTTTTTATCAGCGCAAAGAAAGATCCATTACTCAGACAAGAACTGACAAACAAATAAAAACAAGAAAAACTAAAGTTTATTTCATCATGAAAATATTGAGTGTTTCTTTGTAACAATTCATAAATCTTGGTTTGACGAGTCTATTCTGCACCAGCTCCGCCCACCATCCCGTTCACATTCTCAACCTACAGTCGTTACCATGACGATGGGATTCAAAACATTTAAAAATTCTGGTTTTCAGATAAAATTCCCACATTTCACCAAACCGAATCGACCATTGTTGCTTGAGCACCTCAGTGTGTGGGAAGCAAACCTAGAAAGGCAAACAAGAAATGTTGAGCCAAAGGCAGAACTTTTTATCTGCAAACAGAACTTTCTGTTTACCAACACTGATTTTATTTGAGATTCAAAATGAATGCAAAGAGGGAGGTTTCGCTTCGCGATGTTGTGACAGCAATTTTGAAAGTTTGGCTCTCAATCATTTTATAGTTTGATCACATAATAAAGACACAATAACCTTCACATCAAGCACATTTGATGTCAGAGAGCAAACCAAGAGTTTTAACAGTTCGATAACTTTTACAGACTGATGGACTCAAAGTGGGTGAGAGGTTCCTCTCACCTGAGGCAATGTTCTGGTTTCAGTTACGACGTTGTAGCACATACGGCTAATTTGTTCTGAAGCCAGTTGAGGACGTCTGGCGCACGACCGAACCAAAGTCTGGTTTATTTTTATTCCGGGGAAGACGGATTTCCTCAGAAGAAGGAAGAAGAAGAAAAGCAAACACAAGCAGGACGGGCAGGTGGGCCGTACGGCGCCTAATCAAACCTCAACACACAGGGACCTCCCAAGTCCACACCGGCTCCCCGCCGGGCTTCTTGTGGCCTGCTCAACATTTAGGAGACCTCCTCATGAAATGAGGAGCCCCTGTTGTTTGCTAGCCTCTTCTTCTTTGCCTTGAGCTGCCACAACGCTGCAGCTTGAAAGTGTCAGCAGGTTCGAACCGCATCACCCCCAGGCTGGGAAGTGGACCTCACGACAGCACTACAACCCCCAACACACACACACAAACACACACACACACACACACAAATGAGAAGCTAAAACTAACTGCATGGTAAATGTGTAACATGAGCATTTCAACACTAGAAAAACTTTCTTCAATGAAGCAGATCACCTCCACAGCTTTTGGAGTTGTCCTAAGATTCATTTATTTTGGGGAAATACCTGTCAGTGCCGACAGCAAACTGTTGGACAACAGACCCACCATCTTGTTTGGTTCTCTATTTGGGCGGCGTACCAGGAGGGGTGACAACCAGTGGCAAACACCTCCTGACAATCCTGACTGTTGCTGCTAAAAAAGCAACAACTCAGAAGTGGCTTCAAAATGACCCACCTACTGTGGATGAATGGCTCGGAATCGTTGAATCGATCCAAGAGATGGAAAGATTGACATTCCTGCCACGGCTGAAAAGCCATTTGTAGCTGCAAGATGGTCAAAATGGACAGCTTTTTTGTCCGTGCGAGAACGTAAGCGATGGTCTATTTCCCCCCGGCCTCTAATGAGACCACCCCGACTGCTCCCGCCCGTCCAAGACAAATTTAATAAATGCTGATGTGACCTATAAAACTGTTATGATGAAGACATGGCAACAGCTGTTCTGTCCTGTGGCTGTTATACATGTACGATATGCTGTTGTTAAAAAAATGAATAAAAACTTTCAGTATATAAAAAAAAGAAAAACTTTCTTCCACATTTAATGATCATTCGATACGGTATTAAAGATTCATGAAGGAGAGCAGGCTTATAATTTAAGAGAGATGTCAAACTTAAAGGTTCGCCCTTTTCTCACCACAATCACCATTTGTGGAGTAAAACTATGGAACAGTGAGGACTGAAATAAAAAAAGAACATTTCCAGCATAATCTTGTTTAAAAAGAGAGATAAAGAAGTGATTCTCCAGAGATACATTGATCATAGATGGATGGAGGGATGGATGGTGGATGGATACTTGGATGAAGTGCTTGCTGAATGAGTTTAAAGGTCGCAGGAAATGTTACAATTTACACAGGAGGGCTGTTCAATGAAACATCCTTAACTTAAGGGGTGGAAGTTCTTCAGCTCACTTCTTCCTGCTCCTTTTCGTTCATGTAAACGGAGTTGTTCCTGAATAGTAGACGAAAATTATTGTTTGTTTTGTTTGCAATTCTGGTTGTTCACCTATTGTTACTATTACCATTATTATGATTATTATCTTTATTATGATTATTATCTTTATTACTATTACCATTATTATGATTATCTTTATTATTATCATTATTATCTTTATTACTATTACCATTATTATGATTATCTTTATTATTATCATTATTATCTTTATTACTATTACCATTATTATCATTATTATCTTTATTACTATTACCATTATTATCATTATTATCTTTATTATTATTATCATTATTATCTTTATTACTATTACCATTATTATGATTATTATCTTTATTATTATGATTATTATCTTTATTATCATTATTATTATCTTTATTACTATTACCATTATTATGATTATTATGATGATGATTATCATTATTATTATTCTCTTTATTCTTTTATGTCATTTTCACGATCAAAGTAAATATCACGTCAAATAAAGGTTGACTTTGAGTTTGTCGATCAACTGAACTAAATGCTCTTATTTTCTTCCGCTCTTACGTAACGGTCTCAGAGTCACAGTCCACCAGGTGACCTGAGGTAGCGGTGAGGTAACACGGTGCTGCATGATGAAGCCCCCGCCTGTTGTTATGACTGGAGTGGTGTCATTCATGGAAAAATGTTACACTACGTTACTGCTACTGCAAACTGAACATTTCTTGCTGCTGCGGCTTCACGTTAGAAGAATCTAGGCAGTAGGTCACTTTGAAATACGGCAGACAGAAGTGGAGCATGGCAGGGCGGCAGAGAGCTCACAGACTCTCCTGCTCATGTAAGGACTGGGACTGCGCGCAGCGCGGAACCTGATCACCTTTGCAAACAGAATGTTGGATTAATTATTGTCCCGGAGGAACCAGGAATGAAAAACAGAAAGAAGAAGACTTAATGGATCATCTTTTACCTGATTAAAAAAGCTAAGCTGACGCCGCTCCCAGTCTTGGAGGATAGTAGGAGAAACCAGACTTAAAAAAAAAAGCTGCCCGCTAAAGCCTTTTATCTCCTTCCCATGCACCCAATATCAGGCTCCTCTTCCTGCTTCCTCTACACCCACCTCCTCCACCCTCTGACTTAATCATCTTAGCTGCTGACTCAGCTCTGGACCCTACGTGGGTCTCTGCTGCTCTCCTTTCCTTCTACTGTCTGTGTAAACACATGGAGGACAGGACGGCCCCAGACCAGAACCAGAGCCACGGACTGAGGTTGTCTGTCATTACCTGAGGTCCGAGTGAGTTGGTGAGGTGCATAATTCATCTGTTCTGTGGAAAAATGATCCAAACATCACCACCTCTCTTGTTGTGAATCAGCCAGCTGCATATGACGCAGGCGTGTGAATCGAGAGCCTCCTTGCGGCCACCGAACGACTGTAGCTACCATCAGATGTGGGTGAAGGTGATGACCTTCCTCACGGATGGACTGGCTCCATGTGCAGATCGGACATTGGAATGATGGCACCCATTAGCTTGGGCTGGACCACGAACGCCTCATAATGTAATACATACACGTTTCTCTGGGATACATTTACTTCAATACACAAGGATCAGTGCAGCTCTCACATTCACTTTGCTACTTCGGTGGATGGAAGCTCCCTGCGCCGGTCCTGCAGCCCTGCACCGCGGTGCCAGATTCCCCTCAATCACAGTCCGTCACCTCTGACAGGGCCCTCTAGGGGCGGGAGGCTTTAACTCAAATCTGCTGTCTCACATGAAAATTCTTCCACAAAACTCTGTTGATGTACCTGAAGACAGTTCCGTGTTCCTAGTGACACCCTAGAGCTTTCCTAGTGGCTGAGCTGCACACACCTGCATGCCATTCATTCATGTCACCTGAACATTCAGCTTGTGCGTGCGCCTCCTAGCAGGTCGGGACAGACTTGAATTAATGCAGGGAGAAACATGGAAAGCAGGCCTCCGACAGCGAACGTCCCTCACAGAGAGAGAGGATCTATTGTCTGTGACTGTTAACAGAGCTACCAGACCGTGTCACTCCCTACCTTGTGCCAGCAGGTGCAGTGTGCGTGGCAGAGCTGGCAGGCAGACAGAGGCAGGTAGGCCACTCTAGCATCAGGCAGAGAGCACGCTGAGGGAGACAATGAGGCCAGGGGGGGACACACACTCTGCTGGTGATAGTGGTGATGTGGCTCAGTGTAACAGATGGCCATGCGATCCCCGCCAGGCCCTGCTCCTTGGCCCTCTGCCCCTGCTCCTCCACTGCTCACCTGTAACAACCAACACGTCCTTGATAAGGGAGGAAAAATACAAATATCCAACGCAGCCGTGGAGATGCGACAGCTGCACCGCCTCATCTCTGGCCTCTCGTCACCAGAGGACCTCGCTTGACCCGTACCACCACCTCCTGGACCGTCAAGTGATTATTTAGAGCAAATGAGACACAACTAAATTAGCTCATCAGTTGAGGCAGTTTTTTGGGAAATGAGCTTAAAAGACAGGAGACAAAATCAGCGGATTGCTAGTGAGCTTAGCACAATGCACGGTAGCGGGCAGGCTGTGTAGCACACCACCATCCTGCCCACTCACCCTCCAAAAACTGAATTTCATGGTCTGTGTATTCAGGATATTGGCTCGTCTAACAACGGATGGAACCAAAACAAAAGCTTAGTTGGCCAAAGTGTCGCAGTGCTTCGTCGTCTCATAACCCTTCAAGATCTCCTAATTTTTAATCATGATTACATTACGAATGCTTTACGCAACTCAAGACACATTAATGCAGACAAAGACTGTCTCAGAAAATGTGTGGGTAGAGACGTTTGACTGAGCTATGCTAAACAGCCCAACCACTTCCATTCATTGTGCTAAGCTAACTCTCAGCTCCCTGATGCAGCACAGAGGACAGGAGGGTCTCAGTCCTCATGTCTTCTTCTGGTGACGACGTACAAGAAGAGCATTTCACAAAAAGTTGCTGAGTTGCTTCGAGAACAGCTGCCAGACAGGAAAACCATCCCGGCAGGTTTGTTGGACCCCGTCAGCCTCTCAGACGGCAGCTCACAGGTGGATGGCGAGCTACTCAGCAACCACAGAAGTCCACATGCGGGCAGAACTCTAAATGTACTAAATACTAGAGTGGGTTCTTCTGCATTAATATAATATTTATCTTCACAATCAGTTGACAGATCTTCACACAAATGATCAATAATCATTGATATTGACTGAAATTAATACTTTTACCACATTGTGCAGCCGTACTGCTGCAGCCCCACATTACACAAACAAGCAGCTGCTGTCCAGGTGGAGCAGTGGGGGCGTGGACACCATCGCCACTGTCGCTGGATGCAAAGACTCTCTGTTTTTTTTAAAAACTACAATATCCTGAATCTGACCTCGGCTGGTGCCATAAATCCCTCGTGCTGGCGTTCAAAGCTGCTTTCACCTGCAGACATGTAATTTAGCTCCCACTGAATAACAGCGCTGTGCTAACAGGTGGGCTGTCAGTGACGAAGCCACACCTGTAATTTAATGAACAGGTAACATGCAAGTCCTGTGGCCTCATCTGTGCCCTCTGCCCGAGAGTTTCCAGGTAGCTCTGTTCCGACTCTGTTCCTCTGAGCTGAGGGCTGACGGACGGGACGAGGAGGTGATAACTCACAGCACCTCCTGCACCTCCTCAGACTCTTCCTGCACCTGGCTCACGGCGGTGGTGCTGTCACATCACCTGCTGTATGACTCAGCCACTCAGGAAAACCGCTCCCTGACCCATGAGACACCTGTGCCCATGCACCCCTTAATGAGCAGTGTCCTGGAGGCAGAGAGGACGACTTGCTGCCATTACTCCTCACTTCGCTGGAACCACACTCAGTTTAGGGGGTCGATCCCAACTGAAGATGCTACCTAAGAAGACGGCGTGGACACGGACTTACAGGGACAGAGCTGAACTCAATTCTATATTTATTGCTGGGCCTTTTATTCATTGTTCTGTTCTCGTTTATTCTGCAGGCCGAACCAAACCTGACAGTGGGCCAAATCCCTGAACTAAACTGATTCAAGAGTGGAGGGAGGACGTATTTTGCCCCTGACAATTGCTTTATTGGAGGAGAATTTGGATGAATGAGTACAATGTTGACTCAGTGCTCGGGGGCCATCTTCCATTTCCAGAGCTCTATTATGTGAAGTGTGGACCAGGGCCGGCTGAGAGTCCGAGCATCACTGACCTGCAGAATGTCCTGGATCTGGCTCAGCTGCTGCCTCAGCACCTGCTTCTGGTGGAAGCTGAAGGCCGGGTGGTTGGAGGCCATGGTGAACAGCAGCAGGAACTGCTCCTCGGTCCTCCCGTCGTTCAGCGCCAGGCCGTAGTTGTTGATCACCGTGTCTATGTGAGTCAAGGTCTGGTACAGGACCCCCGCCGCCTCCCGGTTGTCGGAGCCCAGCAGGGCGAGGGAGACCAGCAACTTGCTGCGCACCACCTCGTCCGTGATGTTGGTGAGTCCCGAGAGGTCGGTGGGGTTGTTGGCTTTGATCTCGGCGTCCCGGAGGGAGTGGTAGTCCTTACGGGCCAAGTCCTCCAGGCACGAGCCCAGGAAGCGCAGCTCGATGGGGACACAGAGGTCCAGCAGGCCGCAGAGGAACTCCGCTCTCTGGGCCGAGGAGAGGGAGGAGAACCAGCGGTACACCCCCTCCCTCTGGACGCTGGTCCGGCTCTCCACCATCCTCACACCCGCACCCGACCCGCTCGCCTCCTGTTCCACGCGAAATACCGGACTTTTCAACTCGAGAGGAAACTTCACAACAAAGGCAGCGCGCGCGGATGTGAGCGGGCGCGCGTGAGCCACGAAGTCAGAACTAACCGAGCGAGCTGGACCGAACTCATCGGCTCCTCACTGGAGGCACGGCGGAACTGACGGCCCGTTCCCCCCGCTGGCGGCCCGGCGGCGACTCTCCATCCGAACCATAGTCCGTCCGAGTCGCCTCACGTGCGGCCGAGACGCGCTGGTCCGCGTCCAGCAGGCTCTCCGCCGCGTCCCCCTGCGCCGGCCGGACCGCAGCTCCACTGACAACGTAGACACACACGTAGGGACCGTCACAAAACACACACCACCTTCCTTCAATTACCCGGAGACGGTCTGGCGGGGGCCGAACCCGGACCGGGACCCGCCCGGCAGGTCAAGTCTCGCGCCTCCGTCCTCGTGGTCCTTCACTACGAAGCGCCGTCGGCGGCCAGACCGCACCGAGGGTGAAGTTTGAAAACAAAACTAATGTGACCCGCGGCTACTGCTAATGCTAACGGGGTTCCCGGAAGTTGAGCTGCTCGCTGGTCACCGAGGACCAGAGCCGCCGTCCGCCGAGGGAGTTGGAGAACTTTCTGCCAGGAGTCGTGAAATATTGAAGAAAACAGCTGGCTACAACATAACCCCGAGTCGGGCAACAAGCGCAGCCCACCCCGCAGGAACGCCCGCCCCGATTGGCTGCTGGTCCTGCCAGTATTCAAGCGCTCTCTCCTGAGTGGCTCCGCGGTAAAATACCTTTTTCTCCAGCGCTCGTCGGAGCCAAACCGCCCGCTCCGGGTTTAAAGTCCCAGACACCCAGGACGCCTCGCCGTCGCTGGTGTGCTGGACTCTCAGTTTGAGCCCCGTAAACCCGCAGGTCATCACCCTCAGCAATAAAGGAGCGTCGCACTGTTGAGTTGGAGGCCAGCTTCGTCGCAGGTGAAGGATGTGGTCTGACGGCAGAAGGGCAACGTCATGTCAACGTCATGTCCTCGCAGCGGAGCAACAGTCCCGCACGGCAACAGTTGCGTTCAGATGTTTACGGTTTCTATCTGGCGATGAAGCCCCGAGCACCGTTATGTTGTATTTCACCTGCCTGACCAGGAGATGGCGTCACGCCTTCATGGTGGAGCTCAACTCTGCGTCTCTGCAGATGATGAAACGTCGCACACCAGAAATGTTGCACACAAACAGGAGCAGCAGGTGCTGCTTTTCTACAGGTCACTTGTCTACTCGGTATCTTTTACTGTCATTTTACCATCACATCATCCATCAGCCCCCCGTCAAAGATCCCAGGAGAGAGTTAGGTTGCTATAGTTACTCCCCCACCCACCCCACCACTCCCTCTGCTGCATCAGGGATGCTGCCAACAACACACAAAGTGACCCAACACAACACACACAGTCAGACTGAAATGAAAAAGTCACGAGCCGGGCATCATTTTCTTCAAACACTTTCATTATTTCTCCACGTAACTCCAAAACAGAACAGTGTAATTCCAAGAGAAAGAAAAGAAAAGAAAGAAAGAAAGAAAGGTAGTCAAACTATAGAGAGAGCTCGGCATGCTGTAGCATGCTGCGGGGGGGGGGGGGGGGGGGGCTCCGTGGCCAGGCTGATGGCCCACAGCAAAGCTTCTCCGGCCTTCATCAGTCTGGACCAAAACAAAGGAAGAATGGTTCTGCCTCCTGGGGCGCAGGCACATACCACTGCTGCTGCTGTAACGGGGGGGGGGGGGGGGGGCACATTTGAGTTTCAGTTCTAATTCATATTTTGTCAAATGCTGTCAGACAGGAAACAAAACAATAGCGTCTCTCTCTCTCTCTCTCTCTCTCTGACCCCCTGGAAGTTGTTACCGATGGCAACGGGCTCATCCATCCCATCACGTGGAGGGAGGATGCACACACATGTTTACACACTCCAGTGAACAACCATGTGCAAACACACAGGGGCTGGTCAGCCAGATGGGTTTAGAGCTGCACACACACACACGCACACACACGCACACAAACCAGAGACTGACTGATTGTGATCAGAGTCCTGCGGTCCGTCCGTGCAGGCGAGTATCATGAACCAGGTGGAGATGAGCTCAGTAACCCCCGACCTTGATCCCAGCTGCTGTTGCCTAGGTGACTCCCACAGGTAGCGTGCTCACCTTGACTTTGCCGCTGAGCATCGTGGTTGAACCAACCCCCCCACACCACCACTGTCAAAACTTGACATGCTTCCGAAGGGTTTTTTGTTTGCTGTCAGATTAAACACACAACTAAGGTATTACAGTACATATGCATGCATCAGTGTACTTTTATCAATTTGCGCTACAAAAGCAAGGCAGGTGGCGACAAGTGTTTGTCAGGCATCTTGCAAGGAGAGTAGAAAAGATGTCTCCAGGTTAAGTTTTGACACGAGCAGGTGGAGACTCTGGTTTCTGTTCTTCCAGTGGTGTTCAGTGTGTGCCGCTAAGTGTAGGGATCAACTCAGAGGCAGCATCACTCTCTAACCACACGCGTGCACGTGTGTGTGTGTGTGTGTGTGTGTGTGTGTGTGTGTGTGTGTGTGTGGAGGTGGAAGAGAGTAGGAGGGAGAGAGAGCACAGCTGTCAGATGATGGCAGTAGGCTGCTGGATGTGGATGCGCACTGAATGTGTCCTCGTGAGATGCTCTTGCAAAGTTCATGAACAACGTGAAAGGCCACTGAGCTTCTTGGACACACACACACACACACACACATACACGCACACACGTGCACACATACACACATGCACACATATGCGCACAATTTGCTGGAAGAGGCAAACCCACTTTTACAAACATACATCCAAGCCGTATGTTCCAGTGTACAGACAGATAATCATGCAGTCATCACACACACTCAAGGTGATGGATGAATAATGTGTGTGTGAGCTGGTGGGGAGGCAGGCATCAGCATTTACACACAAACACACGCACGCACACACACACACACACACACACACGCACAGACTTGGAGCCATCAGTAACAACAACGGGTCCGGCAGAGGAGCCAGAAGGCCGGCGTTATATAAAGACAGGTGGAGGCTTTACAAAATAAAGAAATATCCTTCCACGTGTTGTCGATGAGAGAAATGTTAATAATAAATTATAAGTTACAAATCTGTTGAAAACTATGATTTGAAGATGAAAAAGTCTGTCCTGTCAGTCTGGTCTGTGGACAGTGGAAGCAGACATCTTGCTGTGGTGCCAGTGGTGTGTCTCGTGGCCCGAGAGTCAGACCAGTTCAGTCCACTTGAGTCCAGGATCTGGACCTCATTATCTCCCTGTAGCCCAGCTGTATCTCTTTCCTGGTGGCAGGACCAAGCCGAGCCCCCACCTGTTGGCCCACTTGCAGGTTATTTGCCCCAATGTTGCCTGACGGGCCGCACTGTGGCTCTGGATGGTCCTGGTCCCCCTCCGCTGTGGCCTGGCCAGGAACACCGAGGGGCAGCGTAATAGTCAAATGAATGAATAGTTGTTCTAGCATAGATAGGCCGACTCTGAAAGCACTGCTGCTCCTAAATAAAAAAGTGGATAAACAAAATAGCCACTCCGATGTTGAGCAGAATCACCATGGCAACCAGGATAGAGCTGTAGGCCTGTGTGGGAGACAGAGACAGGAGGGTCAGTAATGACACACAAACACACAACGCTGTTTTCATACATGTGGTGTATCTAACCTGCATGATACACACACTCACACCCACACCCACACTCACACCCACAACCACCCACACACACACACACACACACACACACACACAGCACATAAAGATACACACTCTCCGGCCCTGCTGGTGCATCCATCACACTGCCACTTCAGCTGGAGCAGAGGATGAACAACCCTTCCAGCCACTGCGACTGAGGCCACACTCACAGGCTCCACGTTCACCACAGCACCTGGACGTTTGGTGGGTGCAGCTTTTACTGCGACGGAGTTCGTTTCCACCAGTGTGCAGGATAAATGCAGGATGCGTGGTCACCGTTTCTCACCCATATTTAGGAATGAATTCACTCTCACTTCCCACTGTGTCACTCTAGATGGTGTAAGACTGAACACTGGCAGCACATTAATAGCAGTACTACCACCGGAGGGTGGTTAGTTATTCTATATTGGTGGTTATTAATTATATATTGGTGGCGTAAGTATAATTAGCCATTTATTAATGCTCCTTGTGACCCTTACTGGACAGTGGGGACCATGTAGCCCTTAAGTAGCAGCTCACCCTCACCCTTACCCTCCTGTCCCCTGTAAATTTAACACAAACATGTTAGCAAATGATTAAGAGACTCTTAACTCGGCATTAACTAGTTGTAATCAAGCATGAATTAATTGTTAATGACAGATTGTTCCCCCCACACTTCCTGAACTCTCTGTGAGAGACACTATGGTAAAGCAGAGGAGAGGCAGAGGAAACCGAAGGAAACCCACGCTGTTGCTGGACGAAGGTTCATCAGTGGAATCTTTCATGAAGCGCCATCAAGTCACCGTGACAACGCATGAATGGCATGGAGGAAAAAAGCGGCAATGGATTTCAGCTTCAACAACAAATGCTCTGGTCTGGTTCAGGGTTTGCTGCGTCTGCATCCACCAGGACCGGTAAGATGAGGTGCCACCGCTCCAGAACCCTCCCCAGGTGTGAGTCTCTGTACCGCTGCCATCTAGGGTTCTAAGAACTTTGATAAACAGCACCAGATGGAGCTGTGGTTTTTAAATTCACATCTGGGAAATAAAAGCCAGGAAAATTTTACTTTCTCTCTCTTCAAAGTCCAACATTTTACTCTCATCATAAATACTAAGTTGGGTTGTTGACAGGATGACATCGTTGTCCACACCCAATCAAAAGGCGTGCTGTTATACTGTTTTTAAAATGATCATTTCTAATGATGTTTTGGTATCATCCTGTGTGACAGTGTGAGGTCAAAGGTCAAGCCTGGAGCGGGTACAGAGTTGCGGTCTTGCTCAGTGACACTTGAACAGATGCTTGCTGACAACTCGGGTCGTGTAGGTGAAGGCCGGTCTTTTCTGACCACCTGTCCCCTCTAGAAGGACAATAAGAAATGAATCCAGGTTATTTGCTGATAATTTTACCACCGCTCCGAAGCAGCCGCATCATGGCCATGCAGATCTCCCTGTACGTACGGACAAGTTAGACTTATTCACCAAAAAATGAGGTGCTGAAGACTTATTGTTTTTAATCAAGTCTACCTGTGAAATCGTCTCAACAACAGCCGCGGTGCGAGACGGGAATGGGACGCGGGGCATTAAGCAGCATTTGTGCAACATGGTTGTGAAAGAGAGGCTGATAATGAGGTTCCTGCTGATGAACCTGATAACAGGCTTATCACACATCTGTGGCACAGCTG
>NC_141326.1:1657500-1662500 GCF_037954235.1 Aulostomus chinensis | reverse complement strand
TTTTCACGTTTCACCACGACAGCGCACGGAGCCAAGTTGACAGTGAAAAATTTGCTGTGGTAGAAGGGGAGTGGCCTGCACAGCGTCCATCCAGCACCTTTGAGTCGCAACCGGCCAAACACCCGGTGAGGAGCTGTCATGGTACTGGAGGCTGATACGGCAACGTAGTCACACCCACAGCTTTGAGATCTTCAACACACGACCATCATCCCTGACAGATTTCTGACTGGGCATGGTGGCTATCAGGTCATGAATCCAGGACTGATTCTGCTTTTATTTTGCTGTATCGTCGAAACACGTATGTTGGTCCTGAGAGCTGAACACACACACGCAACATACGAAGACACGTGCAAATACACAGCATGCATGCATGCAACATTCATCAAGTGGACAGCATCGGGGCAGCATTTATAGAAGACAAGAGAGAACTTCATCAGCTTCATCAGATCATCTCACAACCTCAGAAGATGAGCAGAGTCCATAAATACAATTTAATCAAATGTAACGTAATTACCTCTAATTTAATGTCTGCAATGGAGAAACTCCACCAGACAGCACTCAACAGTGGTTTTAGTCCTGGTGTGCAGTAAAAATGCTTTCAGTACAAATCTGTCAGTGTGACGCTGAATGAGATAAATGAGGAAGCTCGCGGCGTCACCTGACCCTTTGATCGTCCCGCGTCGGCCTGCTATTTGGCCCGACACTGGGATACAGGGAGGCTGGAGCCTGCAATCGCCACACGTACGGTACCATGTTCACGTTCCTGCCACGATAATTACGGGTCGTAAGTATTTACTTTTACAGTGTCCAACAGAGTAATATGGAGGCAAAGAAAGGCTGTGAGGGTTTGAAGCGTCTCTGGACTCGTTGGGATTTGACTATTTTTAAACCAACCATGTCTGAAGGTCTTTGGATGCTTCACTGTTGCATTTCTGAGTTGCTCCCCAAGTTGCTGAAGCTGAAGTGATTCGATTCATTTGAAAAACTCCCCAACGCGACCAGGCGTTCCAGCATCATGAAATGAGAAGCACCTTTTGACAACGAGACTTGGACAGATGAGCACAGAAAAGATGACACACACTGACGGCGTGTCCCCCCTCACACACTCTCAGGCCACACCTCCTGTTTCTCACGCAAAACCCCAAACAAAAATCTCTGTTTTCACAGCAGAACCAGGTGGAAGACGTGGCCTCTGGGCTCCAGCCTTAATGTGGTCTCACACCCTCCAGGCTCTTAGGTTCTGAAAAGAGCTTCAACCGTGTGTTGTTTCCTTTCAGTCTCTGGACTGAAGGCAGGGAAGTGCGGGTGTGTCTTTTTGACAGTTTGACAACCTAGAATACCAGTTTCTAAGTAAAACACCATGTGCAGGCAACTTATCAGCAGAGCGGACAGAGTAGGACAGAATGCAGCCACCAATGACACAAAAAGACAGAAACCACTGGTGGTGGACATCGAGGACCACACAGGTGAATAGCAGCGCTGTGGGAATGAGGATGGCGTCCTCTCACTGTCACTCTTTCCTGCATCTTCTGACCTTCCTCTTCGAGCTGGTTTTAAGTGCTTTTACAGAGGCCAAAACCAGTAACCTGTCGAAGCGCCAGGGCACTTTCTCTCTGGGAAACAGCTGATACCAAATCCTAGAGGTTCTGATACCAAGACACTTAGAATCCAAAACTTGAGAAGCAGAAACTGGGCCTGTTGGTCGGGTAACGAGACCACGGGAGAAATCCCGTGGTCAGGTGAAGAGAGACGAGATCAATGTGTTGGTAGGAATGGAGCAGACCTGAACAGATTACTCCCGATCCCAAGGTGAGCCCTGCTGCATCTGCAGGTTGTTGATGTGTCTTTTCACAAAAGTCAACTTGTGCAGACCCTGGCGTGCAGGGGACTGACCTGACCCACTTTTATACTCACATTTGTCCTGCTTTGGGTGAAGATTAGACGCTGCGACACTGGAAAGATGGATTGATTCCTAACAGCCGTGCGTGCTGAAGCCCCACTTGAATTTGAGGGACTGTGGATCTGGACCCACAGCAGTTCTTACACTGCCTCCTCCATTAACATCCTCTTCTTTTGCAGTTATGTTGGGTAGTACAAGCTGTCCTCTACCTCCTGACCACAGCGCTAGCAGCTGGCGGGTGTTGGAGTGCGGTCAGCTAAAGCTCATCCAGGGGTTCATTTTCCACCGGATCCAGCACCTCTGTTCTAGACTGCCTGTGTTTCAGGAGCTATTTACACTGATCCAGCAATTCTTGTTGAAAAGAAACAGAACATTAAATGAAATGTAAAAATATATATTTGAATCTACAGATCCCTTTTCAAGGAACTTTGCACTCTGTTTCAGTTTAGATTTGTTCCTAAAGAGCAGTAGGAACTAATCGTGTGGACCAGGACAGTGGACTGTGGCTGGGGTTTATATCTGCTGCTGAAGTTAAGAGGTGAAACACACCTGTCGCCCAAGTTGACCGCGACAAGTTCAGCTACAACCTGAAGGCATCAGTGAGTGTCACGTTGAGAAAATCTCACCTTGTGCAGCTGCAATATTCAGTTTCAATGTCAGAGAGCGTTTTGTTCGGGTGTGAGTGTCGCAGTGCCGGCGTCTTACCGAGTTGCTCTTGCTCTGCATGAGTCTGTGGTCCTGCTGCTCTGGTATGATGGGGGAGGACTTCAGAGGGGGGGAGAGGGTGAGGTCCCGACGTATAGGCCGGGAGTCCATCTTCTCCCCCAGTTGTACAGTATCTGAGTCTTTCCCTCCCTCTCTCCCCTCCTTCACCTCCCTTCTCTCCCTCCCATCACGGTTCTTATGCCTCTGCCGCTGCACCGCGTGCGAGCGTCCTTCTCCGTGAGCGTGACTGTGCCCATGCCTCTCCTCCCCGTGCCCATGGGGCTTGTGGGTAGTGGAGTCTCTGGGTTGTAAAGGCTTCATCTCCATCTCGTAGTTGCTAATTTTCTCCTCGTCCTGCTCTAGCAGCCGCCCCCCCCTGCCCTGCACACCTCTGTGCCCAGACGTCCAAGATGCAGAGGAGGACGTCTCCGTCCACCTGTCTCCCCTCGCCTGTCTGTGATTGGATGTGCTGTGTTCCCGGGACTTGTGATTGGAGGAGCTGTGTTTGTGTTCATTGGTCCGGCTTGTCCCTTGTCCACTGACTGCGCCTCCTGCTTTGGACAACATCCCTCTCCTCTTGTCCTCACTCCAGCTTTTGGCCCGCGAGTACTCTCCCTTCCCACCACCTTCACCCTCCCTGCTCCCTCCCTCCATCAGCACCTGGATCTCCGTCTGCCCTCCTCCCCTTCCTTTACCACCCTTTTCTCCCCCATCCTTTCCTCTGTCTCCATGGTCGACAGCACTCTGCCGGTGGAAGCGAGCGCTCTTGCTGCGCTGGGATGGCCTGGCAGGGGGAGGAGGGGTGTGGGGCGGCGAGGAGGAAGGGGGACTGAGGTCAGGAGTGGCGATAGAGGGGTCGTCTGAGCCTGTACTCTTCACGTAGAGGTCGGGGCTGTCAGCGGTGCCAGCACTACTCGATAATCCCTCACACTCCACCTCGCTGGACACCTGACGTTTCGGACGGTGCACCTCCATGCCTGCAGAGGACAGAAGACTGTTAGGATGAAAATAAACACGTCAAACATGAAGAATAATTCTCAATTAATTGACAAAGTTGTGTGTCCTCTGATAAACCCGAGAGTTTTTCTGCCACTTTCAGAAGGAAGAGCAGGTGAATCCAAGATGACACAACCTACAGAAAAACTGCTTCATATTTGTCCCTCAGTTTTGATCCCAAACAGAGTTGAGCTGCTACAGGATATACAGCAGGTTGTCAAGGGCTGATGCTTGTTGACAGATGTTGTCACGGTAACACTCAGCATGAGAGAGAACGATCACTGTCCCCTCACGTATCTGCGTGGGAGTGTGGAGTATGTTACATGAAGACAGTGTGTGTGTGTGTGTGTGTGTGTGTGTGTGTGTGCGTGCGTGCATGTGTGCGTGCGTGTGTGTGTGTGTGGGTGGGGTTGGATACCTGCAGTGCTTTACAGCTGTGACAGACAAAGACAGAAAATCAAAGCTCGATAAATGCTGACCTTTACCACCTGCATCATGTTAATTCATCACTCCTGATACATAATAACTGATTTTTTTATGGTAAAAAGCTGAGCTGTGTGTGTGTGTGTGTGTGTGTGTGTGTGTGTGTGTGTGTGTGTGTGTGTGTGTGTGTGTGTGTGCGTGTCCACACCATTTCCTGGATGCTGGAAAGAGGGGGAGAACTGCTTGGCGGTGACTCGGGCCATGCGACTCTCCTCCTGGGCCTTCTGCGCTGCTCCCACCGCTGCCTCGGCTTTGCCCTGCGCGTGAGCCGTCCTGATGCACACAAGACAGGAAACAGTATCCAATCAATCAATCAAAGTTGAGTTCGCAGTTAAGATCTACTTGAAACCACCCACAAAAATCTTTTATAAAAACTTTTGATGGATGACATCAAATGACAAACTCTTCTCATGCAGGTCCAGGAACTCTCCCACCCAGGGAGTAATTATGGTAAAATCCCAGCTGAAACCAAGAGAGATCTTTGACACGCTCAGCTAAACCTGGAACAACTCTCAAGTCACGGAATGTTTCCACTCTGGAATCATTCGAGTGGGTGCACTCACCAAACACATGCGAGTCCGAGTCACTGGAAACGCTAAACTGCCGGTAGGTGTGAGTGGTTCAGTGGCAGCTCAGAGCGTTTATGTGAGCTCCGCTCCAACCTTTATTTCATGTGCTTCCGGTTGTCTGAGAGCAGGAAGACGTACGGAGCTCGCGAGGCGTTTGTGATGCAGAAAAGTCAAACACAGCGAGCAGGAGAAAGAGGTAGAGAACGAAAGGAGCTCTTTAATCAAAATACTACATTACAATACAGGCAACATTGACTGAAGAAAGTAAGTCTACTTGAAGAAAGAGGACTGGTGAACTAAATAGATGATCTGGTAATGACAGGAACAGAAGAACAAATACCAACTCA
>NC_141326.1:1605000-1652500 GCF_037954235.1 Aulostomus chinensis | reverse complement strand
AAGTGGATAAATTCCCCTAAACAGCGTCAGCAGCAGCTGCTCGTGTTCCGGCTAAATGTTCAGGGAGGTCTGCACGTGTTGCTCTTGATACTTTAATGGGTTTATAACTATAACGGCACGCCAGATGTCTAACAGCACATCTGGAAACAAACACTTACTATATTTCACACTATTATAACATTTTCACTAGACGTAATGCTAGAAATCATGCTATCATCCATCCATCCATTTTCCACACCGCTCATCTGTTAAGGATCGTGGGGGTGGAGCCTATCCCCGCTGACATTGGGTGAGAAGCGGGTTCACCCTGGACGGGTCCCCAGGCTGTCACAGGGCCATCAGGATCAGTCAGGGGTTCAGTATCTTGCTCAAGGACAATAATCCCGATCCGTGAACATACAGACAGCCACAGATCAACGGAAGCTAGTTTAGCATGCTGGCTAACTTGATGTTGCAGGCTAACCAGTCAGGACTGAAGCCAGCAGGAGCAACAGGACGTTCAGGAGAAAAAAAACAGCAAAATGGAACAAAAGAAAAAATGTCTGTCAGACTGTTAGGACCAGAACTACACATCCATGCAGCGTGAGACCACACTGCCTCCGTCTGGTCCGTCTATCAGGCTTTTCACTGCAGGTTGTTGCTGTTTAAGAACATAAAAATCATTACTAAGGCAGCTCTGTCAGCTGTTACATTCAGACAGCTGGGAAATGGTAAAGTTCCTGTTTGGAAACGTCGCTCTCTCCATTTCATAGCTTTTATTAAAAAACAAGTGACAGGCAACATGGTGGCCCCCAGGAAACCTGCGACTTCTGCTGTCAGAATACAGACAGGTGAGTTCCAGCCTTGTCATGAACAACAACAGGTGAGAAATACAGCACAAGAGGTCAATCCTCCGTCTGACTCCTACCAGCTACTGACAGTTCATGTGAGGCAGTTGCAAGGCTACGTTATGTTCGCTCCAAGACCAAGTCAGATTCCTGAACGTTGCTTCAGGGTTCGTTTGACATCAGAATGTGTGAGTGAGCTTGAAGAACAAATTGATTTTATTTCTGCATGGATCGTAGGCCCCTCTCATCTTTCAACACCAGCCGCCGTGTTGCTCAAAGCTTCTCTGCTTCTTGGAGCTCTCAAGGACTTTCCTCTTCCCTGTGACATCCCAGTTGAGCTCAAGGCGTTCTCCCACCTTGGAGGATGGGACTTTCCCACTTCTCGGTTGTTCATGAACGCAGCTTAAATGTGTGCATCTTTTGGTGCAAATTAAGTGTCCTTTAACATCAACCGAGCATCCTGTCTTCCTTCCTTCCAGGTGAGCAGCTGGTGGCGGTGGTTGCTCCGCCCCCAGCGGATGGAGGGCTGTCACCAGGACTAATAGGATCAGTTCTCTACTGATTCAGCTCACGTACCCTTGCATGCAATGTCTACAAACACAGACGTGTCCTGCAGCATCATTCACATCATTTACACGTAAGCTTGTAAGCCTAACGTAAGGAGGAGTGTGTGTGTGTGTGTGTGTGTGTGTATGTGTGTGTGTGTGTGAGAGAGAGAGAGAGAGAGAGAGAGAGATGGTAGCTTGGCCACTGCTCTCTTTCAGGCTCCCAGTGACTTCAGGATGAAGCTCTCTGTCACTCTTCCTGTGTTTTTCTTTTATTCTGTGTTTTTTCCTCTTTTCTATCTCGTCACTTTTGTCCCTCAGCGTCATCATATGGACTCTGACTTCCCCTCCACACAAACACAACACACACACACACACACATGCGCACGCGCATCCATAAGACGGTTGTTGACTATGACTGTTCTTACTTCATTGATCTGCTCCCAGGCCAACCCTCAATCAGACAAACACCACTGTCACCAACCATCAGCTGAGGCCAGCTGTCGCGTCACTTAATGCCCAAACTATTTTTCACGCTTCGGAGACTAAATCATGCACAAGGATAGCGTGTCAGTAGCGAAAGGAATGCTCGCCTCTCACATTCTGCTCTTCCTGTGTCAGAAAAAGTCAGACCACAGACCAAAGCTCAGTCTTTGCTCTGAGCTCACAGCTCATCGTGAGAGGAGAAACTGGCCGATGGGAGGCTTCCTGGATGATCGTGACGTTGGCTTTTTTAGGAGGCCACAGTTAAAATAAAGTTAATAAAACAGAGCACTTGAAATGAACTGTTAGTTGAGATGATCTCCAGCTGCAAGTTGAACTGCAAATCAAGCCGGACAACAACCGGAGAAAAAAGTTGGACTCAAGCCAAAATAAAATTAAGTTTTGACTTTTATGTTGAGTCTCAACATAAAAATCCTCAAATCGGTTTCATCAAAACCAGCACCTTAAATTTAGCTTGTGACATTTGGGGAAACACAATCATTTTTTTCTTGCCAAGTGAAGGATGAGAAGATCAATACACCTCTCCCATGCGTGCGCAGGGCTGGATCCAGGAGGTAGATTCCCTGAGCTTAGCTTAGCGAGTGCTCCATGGAACCAGCAGCTTTCACAGGGATGCCTGAGCTGCAGGGCAACAGGTCACATTGTTCCTTGCGCTGCAATGTAGCACGACGCTTAGGAGCCCTGGTTCTGACAGCGAGTGCTGCCATGGAACTACCTTTACCATGACCTTAGAACCCGGTTCTTTGAAGTAACCAGATCTGGGAACAAACTGGGTCACAAGCCTACTTCTGGTGAAGGAACATCAATGCCAATCCAAGACAACGGGGGCCACAACAGCTAATTAAATCCTGCTTTGAGTCTTGAAATGAAAAACAAAAACAAAAGTTGCTCAGTATTCCTGTCAGAAAGGGCTGTAGAGAATGTTAGGCCACGCCCACCACCACAGGGTCATCAACAGCTCCAGATGGCCTCGCTGTTTCACTTGTAGTATAACCTCCTTAACCCGAGTTCACCTCAACCGTAATCCTGCTCTTAATCAGGCAGCAATAACGTCCTCCATAATTCACACCCATCAGAGGTGCGGAGGCGTGTGTGTGTGTGTGTGTGTGGGGGGGGGGGGGGGTCCACAGGTATGATACGGAGACGTGACCCAGAGATTAAAGAAGCGAGGAGATGATCCTTCTGACTCCTGTAACTCCCACCCTCTCTCTCTCTGTTTAAAACAACAAGACATCTAATGGTTGTCAAGGCAACAAGACTGTCATGTCACAAATAACAACAACATGGAAGGATTTCAACAGACCCACGGTGGATATGAATATACTTCATCTTTGGAAACGTCGTGTCCAGCGTGACAGCACCAACACTCGGGGGGAGCAGCTGTGCCTCAGTTAAGAAAGGCTCTTGATGCCTCAAGACTAAACTGAGGGTTAAACGAGTCCTCAGGTAGGAAATCTTTGCTTTCAAACATTTCCTGAAATCCTGATGTCATAGCATATCTACTGGTTAGGGAACTGATCTTAGCGACTGCACGGCTGCCCCCCCTGGCTGGCAGATGCGTGACGGGGGAGGTTGGGTGCAGTAGTTGGGAGGTGCTGCTGGCCCAACAACTAAACAACTTAGCAGTACCTTTCTGAAAACACTGGAGGTGAGAATTAGGCTCTGAAGGACCAGAGTCCTGCTTCGTAGAGGACCAATACCGCTTCGTTCCAGCCCAGATAGAAAGTACCGCTGGGCCCACATCTGACCCACATTAGTTTTCAGGTCAGACCTCCTGAGATCCAGGTTTGGCCTTGAATGACAGCAATGACTCTTATTGCCTCAACTGTTTGCCAGCACATTACATCTGGCCTACGCAGGGCATGTGGCCCCCCTGGCTCACCACATCTGGTCTGAGGCCGACTGTACCTGCTGTGGTGTTGGTTCAGCTCCTCTGCCCCGTAGCACCTGGTTCAATACTAGACATACAGTCCATACTATACAACAGGATGCTGAGTCCCAAATCAGAGCTGAACTGATCCATGCCCCCCCCCCCCCCCCCCCCCATTTTCTCTCTCATTTTTGTCAGCTTGCCGCCACGAGCAGCCTGTGTGACTTGTTCCTCATTCTCTCCATTTCTGGAGTGGATGGTCATGGCTGTGCACCGTTTGTCAGTTTCAGTGTCAGTTCTCAGGTGATTCTGTTAAAAGCTGTTGGGTAGTCAGACAAACTGGTCGCTGACTCCTCCCACTGAATGATCTCATTATGTGTGATATCTTGGCTTCATGTCCCTGAGAGTCAACACCATTTGGCCCCAGTAACACAGCCCAGTCTGAGCTGGTCGACTGGTGAGTGAAGGTGGATTACTGTAAAATCACTGGTTATCTACAGGGAATCTGGACGAGAAGAATAACACGAAACACGGTTTGAAATCGACTCCGAGGAGTTTGTGCTGATCAGCCTCAGACTGTCTGACCTCTCGCATGTTTTGTGTTTTATTGGGGAAATTTCAGCCTGAAGCAGGCAAGAATGCAGCGCCAGGTCCCGGGTCCTACAGGAGCCTTCTGAGGGAGTCCCACGCTCCCCCTGCTACTGTGCCCCTGGAAGCACAACACATGCACGCCCAACAGGATGTTTTTGTAGGTAAACCTGGTCAAACTGACCACCCAGCAAACTCAAGTTCTGTGACCATTCTGGGTCACCTTTCAGCAAACACACACATACTTGTCCCCAAACCGGAGCCTCTACCTGGACAGAGCGATCTCAGCCTTCTGCCGGGCAATGTCAGCTGCCTTCTGTGCACCCTCCACGGCTCGGTCCACCTTCTCTCGGATCTTACTGGCCCGCAGGGGGATCAGGTTCTTCCTCTTGCCACTGACCAGGATGTTCTGCTTGTACTTCCCTTCCTCTTTGGTACCATCAGGGAAGGTGGTGCAGCCGTAGCCGTGGCGTTTGTTGCTGAGCCACTCCCCCTCGTACTGTAGCCCGTCGGACCGCCGGCTCACACCAAACCCTGTCCGCTTATCGTTCTTCCACTCGCCACAGTAGGTCTCTGTTGCCGTGGCATCCACATCATCATCAGCACCGGCCAACTCTGCTTCTGCATCCCCAAGGCTGGGAAGATGAAGACATATTTTAGTTTCTGTTCTGAGAGGAACAAACACATGAAGGCTGGCAGGAACCAGCTATTCCAGCCTTTGTTGCTAAGCTAGGCCATGCTAAGCTAAGATCAACTTAGCTAAGCTGCGGTGAGGTTAAAACAGTGCTCTAACTCTGAATTGAATGGGTTTTTGAAGGAGTATTCCCACCCTTTGCTCTCCTAAATTCAAACTTATAAAGTTTTGACTCAAGTTGTATCCCACTTGATTCCAATCCGGTTCCAGTTGTGATACGATCAATCGCCACTGTGTACAACCAACACTGTTCACCACTATAAACAATATCTCAGTTTAATATACAATATGAATACAAAGTTTGATGAAGAAAGTGAAACCAATTATTTAGTAAAAATCCAAATTTCTGTCACTTTAAAACGTTTTTTAATGAAACCAAACAAGTATGAAGCATGTATGATATTCTGTTACACTCCGCCCTTGTGGTCAGAGGCAGTACGGTCATAAGTATTTGCTTTTTTGTTCGTGCCTGCTTGAGTCCATTAATCCCCAGTATAGGAGTAATAACCAGTGTAACGTGTTCCTATCATGTGCCTCCCAGTAAGCACAGGTATAACTTCTATGCAGTATTTTGTCTGGTATTCATACATGGCAGAACTTCTTCTGTGCTCGTTTCTACTGCGATTCACTCAGGAAAACCTGGAAGTTTCCCTCTGTATGATCCGATAATGAATCCGAGTTGATAAGCCGCTGTCAGCCACATTGCCAACAAGCAGATTAAAGCTTCTGTCTCTACAGGTACGTTTCCAGTGTTGTACTGCTTAATGCCTTTAAAAATAAGTATCCTCTTTCCAGCGTTCTTGGAATTTGACGCCAAAGGAGATTGATTCACCACACTGAAGCCAGCAGTTCACATGGAGACTAAAAAAGCCTTTTACTTATCATTTGTAATTCAGAGAAGTCCCCAGCATGTCCACACTCTGACTAACCCTGAAACACTGGAAATGTAAAAATAAAAACAGAGTGGGCAGCCGGCGGAGCGCTAACAAGCTGATCATCGGGTAACGCTGTGGAAAACAGGAACCCTTCCTTCTGACCGACGTTCAGGCTACGTTGATAATGCTAATTCAAAGACACTTAAGTAGGACGGACGCTTGCTGTTGTCTTGATGTCCTCCACATGAAGGACAGTTCCTGGTTAGTAAAGGGGACAAATAAGCTGCTCTTAAAAGGCCTTTTACATTAAAAATAGATGCTGACCGGCTGCAGCATCATTACCACAAACTTACATAAATGCCCTGCATATCCCAGAATCCTCCCCTCACTTTTGAGTTCCTCCAGGTAAATTAAGCCCTGAATTATTCTGACATTTTAGCAGTGGTGGGATTTTCTTTGTCATTTCCCTGTTGGTTTGAGATTGAGAGCATCGTCACCGTCGGTGCTGGAGTCAAAAGCTCCAACACCGCTCTCACAAAAAAAAGAAGGAATTCACAGCATTTATCACTGATTTCTAATTTTTTTTCTCAAATACTCTTTGTACACCTACCTTGTCCGTAATAGTACTCATGCATCTCCTGCATTAGCCACACATAGCATTTTGGCTAATTAAATTAGAGTTCTGGTTGTTCATGCAAATTCCTATCGAAGCCAAACTTCTTGAATAATCAACAAATCCATCACTGGGGTTCACTGTTCATCTACATTATTGTTCCCTTATTTGTTCCTCTCTCCAGGTTCAGCTTGTCTATGCTGATCTTGTGATAAAATTGTACTTATTGATACAGAAAGTACTGCAGTAAACCCATGTGACGTAACTATGAGACGAGAGCAGAGAGAGGCGAGATGCCTAGAAATGTGCTGCCGTGTTCGGACACCTTTATCTTCAGCAACATCTTGGGATGCTTCTAGCAGAACCGTCAAACCATTTTTTCGTATGTTTCCGGTTGTGTTGGGCGGAGCACCGCGATCATTGATCTTGACCCCGAACCAGTGATGTCACTGAAAATTTGGCAAAAATAATTCACCATTCATTAGATTATTGTACGCGGGGAACTTGCAGCATTATGGTCGCGGTTGTTGGCATGCGCCTGAGTCTCTGCGCCAACCTGGAGGGGTCCCCCGTGTTCCCTGAGCCTCCAGAGGCTTCAGAAGGTTGAATATTTGTTACTCTGTCCATTACTGCAGTTCACTACATGTACTACTATTGTCATGTGCTGTAGGACCGAGCCCACCCAGCCCCTCCATCACGCCATTACCTGATGGTGGAGTTGATATCAGATGCAGCCGAGGACACGGTACTCATGCCAGCTTCACTTCTGAACGAGCTCTGCTTGGACCTCTGAGAGGCCAGCGAGCTCCTGGACTCAGACTTCCTCAGTTTGAGCCCAGACAGGATGGACCTCCGGAACAGCCCGCCCTTCCTCTTCCCCTTCAGCAGCTCAGCCTCGCTGTGTGCCGTCAGGACGAAGCCTCCTCGGGACACTGCGGGGCTGCTGCCGCTGCTGCCGGTGCTGCACACAGAGACGCTGGTGGACAAGGTACCAGGAGCCGGAGGAGGAACCGTGACCACCACACCAGACCGGTCCAACAAGGCTGTACCGTTGCTGTGCTCTGAACTGGACCGCAGAGAGTTAATGGAGGTACGTAGAGGGGAGCGGATGACGGCCGCCATGCCATAGGGGACGCTCTGGCGAACGCCATAGCCATGCCGCATGCCACCCACCCACTGGCCTTGAAATGTTCCTGGGAAAAGAGAAACACATTTAATGCAGTTTAAAAAAAACCCATTTTGCTGTTTGTGTCTGGCACCATCGAACAATGTCTCCCATGTTGACGAGGAACTCTTGAGAACCCTCTCTGCTGCACAGGCAGGCTGTTATTGGATGGTTTACATTCTGTCTTCTCCATTCAGCTTCCTGAGTTTTGGTGTTTTGTCTGTTCCCTTGACTCCTACAAACCCACCTGAGACGCTCAGAGGGGAAGCAAATGGTTCTTACACCACTGGATGATGAGTGAAGGTGAGCACGCGCATGTTTCCTTTGTCAGACATGTTGAAAATAAGCATTTGCTGAGTTTTGTCGGCTGGGTGCCTCATTACGGCAGGTCGTCTTTATTACCGTGACGGTGCTTCACTCTATCGCCACAGCACTTAGCAGCTAATTTAGCGTCAATCTGCCGTATAGTCCATGGCTGAAGGAGCTGCACTGGTACCAGTCTTGCTGGTTCTCGTCATATTTAGTCCTCCTCATCTTGCTTCTATTCAGTCACTTTTCAGACTCTTTTAGTTCTTCTTTTAGTTTTAGTCCAGTTTCTTTGTGGTGAGCTTCGACCGGGAGGTTGTGTTTGCCCTGCTGTTTATCAGCATTTATGAGGCTGATTTCCCACAAACCTCCTCCACCAATGTTTGGTCAAGAAAGAATCTGTTAACATATAAAAGATACTATTATTTTTCCTACAGTGGGCGTGGCTGGTGGAGGTATCCCTGCTGGTTTTGATGCAGTTTTACTGTGAAAGCTTCTGATTGCTGTCAGAGGCAGGGGATGGGGGGAGGGCATTGTTTCAATTATACTCCATAAGATTTATGGATATTTTGTATTGGAGGTGCCTGGATCCTGTAGTGTGAGGACAGTGGGAGCGCTAATCTGAGGGGCTGCACATGGGAGGGGCCTGTCACTTTGTCTCCTCCCATTCATTCACGCCGAGTCTTGTTGCATAACACAGTCACTGCTGCTGCATGAAAGTCCTTATATCTCCATGTTTCTGAAAAGTAGGGCATCTCAGTGTGTGTGTGTGTTTGCGTCATTCCTCTCTTCTTACACACACACATATACACACACACACACACTCAAACGGAAGTGTGTGTTCCAATAGGAGTACAAGTGATCCATCCCGTCTGCCCATACCTCTGATGTAACAGCACTCTGATTCATTCGGAGGCAAATGCACTAGCTCCACCAAACGACATGACCATATAAGGACCGTTCTCCGTCTGTATCACAAAAAACACACAAACATCTCCCTCGTGGGCTCAAGTGTCACTGAAGTGGGAAGTGATGAATGAAGCCAATCTCACAAGCCAGTCGTATCCTCACATCTAAGACACACTCGCGCGGGCGGAGGAGACACCAGCACAATGAGCGCCGTGGACCCATCCTCGCCATCATGGCCGCCCCTCGTCCCCGTGCAGTCTCTCACACTAACACAGACCCGCCTGTCGCCAACAGCTGGCCAGCACATCTGCTCAGGCTTTTATCATGTACATACACATCTGCACAGCCATATGACTGACAGATCAAAGAACACACACACACACACACAATTGCGCGCACACACACAATCGCGCGCACACACACACACACACACACCTCATGGTTGGACCATAGCTGTGGGGAGCTGTCTCTGATGTCATCTATTCTCTAGTCCCAGGCTGCCCAAAGTGGGGCCTTGGGGCCAAATTTGGCCAACCATAAGGTTGAGATGTACAAAAAAATTACATAAATGAATATAGAACTGGAGCAGTGGTCCTCACCGTGGCCCCCAGCAAGAAGGTTGTGGGTGGAGCCCCGGCTGCAGCACGGGGTCTTTCTGGGTGAGTCTCCATGTTCTCCCTGTTCCTGCTGGGTTCTCTCTGGTACTCCAGCTTCCTCCACAGTCCAAAGACATCAAGAGGGACCAGGTTAATCCAGACTCTAAATTGACCGTAGGCGTGGCTGGGAGAGCCAATGGTTGTCTGTCTCTATGTGTTGGCCCTGCCATGGACTGGTGACCTGTCCAGGGGGAAGGCTGCTGGGATAGGCTCCACCCCCACCACCCTCAACAGGAGGAGAGGGGGAACATGGAGGGAGGGAGGGATGATGTCACTTTGAAGTTGGCCCTTGACTTTCTGGAAATGCCACCACTTCATTATTTCATGCTGTTTCTGTGACACTTTCTCATAATTAGAATGTGAATTCTAGAGGCTGATATGTAGTTTGTTTGGTCACAGTGAACTTTGACCTGCACCAAAATCGGATCAGTCCACCCTGAACCTCCAGTGAATGCTAACCCTGATCCATTTGTATGTATTGAATTTAAAGTAGAACCCAGCAGGCCAAAAGTTCTAATGTCACAGGTCATGTTTTACTCTCAGATAAAGGATGTGAAATCACTTTGAATCAAGTTCCTGTCAGCTTAAATGTTTATTCAGACCAAACCAGTTCAGAATGTTTCTGGAGAATGAACACTCTCCAAATCGTCTCAGAACATCTTCCTGATGGAACATTTCCAGCCGGGTTCGCATGAGGATATGCAGATTTACTAACGTGAGTTTGTTGTCATGTGTATCTCAACGGCAGACGAACGTCTCGGTGCACACAGCAAACAGCCGTCCCTCCAAAACGCCCGTAAAGGTTTTACTCCCCATGATTTACTCTGGGCTGTTTGACTGCTTTAATTTAGTTACGCGTCTACGTAAGAAACTGGCAACTGACAGAGTAAGTGAATAAATATGTGTGGGTTTGAGCTTTTTCCAGATTTCTTGGAAGCTTCTACCACCCTCAGTCAGTAATGCCTCAGCAAATCAAATATTCAGTGGGGCACAAGGCTGCCTGTCGTTCTCCACGCTGCTGAAAAATACAATCTGCAGAGGAGCGGCTGGTGGTGATATTCCCTCCAAATCAAATCCTTCCACCGTCAAGTGGAATGTTTTCATGAGACACACGGTTTGTGTCACACCTGGACAAATGATGATCAGGTGCAGAGTTTGGTCACAGCAAGAGAGAGACGTGTCCAGCTCGTGTTCTCTTGTTGCCTCATTTCCACTATGAACTTGCCACAGTTGCACCGAGGCCGGAGCTTACAGGGGATTCCGCTTCACCACTCACACGCCAAAGCCGTGTCACTGATTGTGCCTGGAGGCCATCAGGAAGCGCTGCAGCACAGGCTGGAGGTTACTGCCGTGCTGAAAGAGTTAACGTGGCGGGATCAAAGCTGCGGAAACATCAGAGAGGCAGAGTCATCTGACCATGTGCCAGCCCCCAAGCTGAATTTATAATTGTATCCTCAACAAATGCGGAGTCTCTTCTCTGCGTCTGTCCCTCGGGGCCCTGTTTCCTTCCAGGGAGGCAGCACCTGTACACCCTACCTCACGGTTTCACCTGCACTCATCCCTTCCTCTTGCAAACTCCCTTTTAAACCACGCCACACCTCCGAACTATGGATTTAAGAAAAAGCACAAGAGGCTGTTGTTCCCGACCTTTGTTATTCATGACTGACTGATGCCTTGTTTCACAGTCAAAGACGTGCTTTCTCCCTCCTGCATCACTTCTCAGTGACTCCAGAATGCAGAAAGAGCCGGCCACGTATATTTAGCTTGAAGCTAATGGATACTGACGGCTAACAACAGAAAAACTTTCCAGAAACGTCCGTTCACAAGCTCTCCACGTCTTCGTAATCCAGACGTACGATCAGCAACCCACAAACACTTGGATTTGGGCCAAATAAACCTTGTTGGTTTGGCGCTGCCGTGAATGAGCAACCTAGAGTTTTAGGGCTGATCATTGGCAGCTTTGTCCCACAAACCACATCGTTCCCACGCTGCAGCAGCGCAAACTCATTCATTTCAATCCGATGGGGAAACTGGTAAAAGAAAACAACCTGGGACCATGAAACAATATTCACCCATCAGAGACGCCTGCTCAGAGGAGGGGCTGCTGCTCTGCCCTTGCTGGTCCTCCAATGGACGTTTCCACCGTCTCTCGTGAGTCCCGTTATCGTAGTGCCAGCGCCGGAGCGGGGCAGACGTCCAGGAGAGATATTTGGAGAGTTTATGTTTCAGACAGCACCACTAACCTTCACACCAACACCAGACTCCTCCCATTACGTAAGATCAAACTGGCGGTGGCCTAAGTGGCGTCCAGATGCTGAGGAGGACTCAGACCCTCCATTTATGGGCTACACCGGCACACCACACCCTTTTCAGATGGCCTTTCAAAGGATTCCAGTAATTTTACTCCCTCTTAATCATTTTGCCTCCGTGTGAATAAGGATGGAATTATCCTGGACCTGAGGGGAAGGTGGGCTCGTCCCAGCGTGGTCCCACCAGTCCCCCCGTGCTTGACTGTTATTGTTGCTGTCAGTGGCGTCGTCCTCCTGCTGCTCTCTGCTCTACCGTGTCGCCACGTTCTTCCCAGTGTGACTCTGCTCTTGGAATTCATTTGCATCTTGGACACCGTCTGAATTCACACCCCTTTATTCTATGATTCTTGTCTTTCTTTTGAGTAAAGCAGACAAAGTTTTGGTCTGTTTTACTAATTGTAGCTGTGTAGAAGTGGGTTACAATCATAATCATAATTCTAGTAATGAAGAACCAGAACAGCTCAAATATTTACTGCAATGAATGAATGGGAAATAAATGGAGCACAAAAATAGAACTTTGGAAGTGACATCGTGAGACAAATCGTCATTGCTTTTCATTTATTCTGTTTCCCTTGAATTTGTCACCTAAATACACCGTGTGTACGTCTCACGTTGTGGAAACCTGTCATTTCGATGCCCTCCACTCTACCTGTGGCTCCCAGAACAGTGTGTGTGTGTGTGTGTGTGTGTGTGTGTGTGTGTGTGTGTGTGTGTGTGTGGGAGCGTGCGCGCGCGCTGAATGCCAGAAGATGTAATGTCGATTGTCCAGTGAAGAAGAGAGGAAAAGAGAGAGACAGAATGTTGTCCTGGGACAGAGGATCAGCTGTCTCACACTCTCAGCTGGGAAGAAAAGTAATAATTCAGCATGCAAAGTAAAGACAGGAGGACAAGACAGGAGCCGCGTCCTGGAGACCAGCAGCAGACCGGCCTAGCCATCGGTGGCAGAAGCGCTGAACGTGGATGAGAGCAGGAGACATCGGTTCAAAGCTGTCTGTGTAAATCACTGAGTGAGACCGTTATCGGTTTAAGAGATTGTGCTTGTCTGAGTTTTTCAGATTTCCATTTGAGGATTATTTCCCTGCCGATAAAAAAATGAAAAGAAAGTGCCGTTGCCCTTAAAATTTGAAAATGTCCGTGTTTGTCATTTTGTAACTGACGTTCTTTGAGTTTTCTGTCCACATCGTGCTGGTCTGTCGGCTGAGAGACGGCAGTTCATCGGCAGGAGGAGAAACACCTGCAGGCCCTTTCACAGGGAACAAAGACAGAAGGGAGTTCTTCTTCTTGAATGTTTGAGCTTCACTTTGCAGAACCGTGAATATCTGAAAGTCTGACTTGAAGATGCGAGGCTACAAGCATAGTTTGTGACATCAAAACTATTTTCAAAGCTGAGTTTGGCCCAAAATTCAGGCTAAACAAGAGTAATGTGGAACTTTGCAAGCCTCTGGCTAACAAAGCATGAGAATAAACCATTCAGTAGCAACTGAGAAGACGAGGTAGCGATAGAAGAATTTATTGTTAAAAAGTCAGACACATTCTCGTGTTTGCTCAGAGTGATTTCTTAAGTGAGATCTCCTTCCCAACAGCTCACAACACTGTGCACTGGTGCCTTCACTACAGTTTTACTTAAATATGTTAGGAAATTCCTCAGCCCACGCCAGTTACTACAAAGATAAGTAACGATAGAAACTCCAGCCTGACAAGTACGAACACTGGCCATGATGGATGAACTTCCTGGAGTCAAACAGTCCAAGGAGAATCTGACCGAAGCGTCTCAGGCGCCGATACGAACAGCCTGGTCAGAGCAGAGGCAACAAGTCCTACATCCATCATGCACGAATGTGCATACATCCACATTCTAGTCTGGAGACTGACAACAATAAACCTACTCCACTTACTGGGGCCCTCTGGCTAAACTGTATAATTTGTGCTTTGCTCCGATTTATAGCTGATCTCCATTTATAACACCAGGCTAAACTGAGTGACCACTTTCTGCTAGTCAGAATCGTCATTTATAATAGAAGTACATCACAATAAGCTAGTCGATGCGATGTCATCCAAGTATTGCTGGGCAATAAATCAATACTATATTGACACTGTGTTGTGGAACTCGTCATCAGAACTTGAATTCCACGGCGATGGAGCACAGGTTTCTGTTGCGCCGTGAAAGGCTTGGGATTTTCTGAATTACTGATCTGCGCTGCTCTAATATTTAGCCGTTTTTCTTCCCACATTGTGGATGATTATTCAATATTGTGTTGATATTCTTATGGAAGTAACTGGTAAAAGTATTGTGTTGCCCAGCCATCCAAGCACAGGGGGTGGGGGGTGGAGCCTATCCCTGCTGACATTGGGTGAGCGGCGGGGTTCACCCTGGACGGGTCACCAGTCCATCGCAGGGCCATCAGGAGCAGTCAGGGGTTCAGTGCCTTGCTCAAGGACACTTGGACATGGTCACCGGGGGAAGTGGGGATCGGACCAGCGACCCTTTGGTTGCTTGCCGGCCACTCTGCCTCTGAGCCACACTCCCCCTGCTGTGCACAGATGTATTGTTTTATGTAGTGTATTATGAGTTGTGTAAAGGGGGGCGACCTGCCAGGGCTACGGATAAAAATGAGCCTTCTGGCGAACTCTGGCGTATCTACATGGATGCAAAAGCTGAAATGTTCATGGATGTGTACTGTCCTGTTTACATGCATTAATAAGAACAACTAGATAAATAAATAGTATTGTAGTACCAGCATGTAGTACACTAATCATGACTATTTTGAAGGTTAGCAGCTACTAGCAGCTACTATTACTACAGAAGGTCATAGACGGAAGAGGAACACAGAAGAAACACAGTCGTTGTATACTTTCCTCCCTCACACTGAATAAGCTGCTTCCTGCTGCCAAAGCTTGTCCTCCACCATGTTATCAACCGCTGTACCTGCTGGCACGTGGAGGCGCGTGGCCAGAGGTGCAGTGACTCCTGTGCTGATACCTGCCTCTGCTAGCAGAGCAGGAGGAGGTCCAGGGCGTATCTGGGTGACCACAAGTCTGTTGCTTCATAGTGGCAGGATGCAGAAACCTTCTCACGTCTGTTGAGGTCTTCGTCTTCTACAAGGTGGAAGACGGATATTTAGGTCAGTTTCTGTGTGTCTGACATGGTGTAGTGGTGGTATTAAGCCCTCAGACACAACAAGCACGAGCGCTGTAATCTCTAGCTGTTACAAGTGTGTAACACCATGACAGTAATCGTCTCTGCCTCTCGCCGCGATTCACTTCACCCTCTCACTAAAATGAGAACTGAATCTGTTTATTGCTCTCCTGAATTTTCTACTTCACTCTCTTAATGTGTTTGTGTGCGTGTGTGTGTGTGTTTGTGTGCGTGTGTGCTAATCAGTCAGCTTAGCTCTCATCTCACTAAACACCATTAGCCCGGAAGGCTAAGCCAGCCAATCAGAGCCTGGTAGGGCCTGCTGGACAGCCAATAGCAGCAAGGTACTGAGTCTCTCATGACACGCTGACCTGCTACATGTCGGTGTGCGTTGCCATGGAAACCCTACTGTACAGAGCAGTTCAGTGGAAATGCAGCGGAGCGAGGGAGGAAAGAGAGAGGTGGGAGGAGAGCGAGCGTAGGAGAAGAATACGAAACCAAACAGCAGCGATAAGACAGAAGAGCGTTTCCTTCAAATGTGGCATCAGGTGGCGTGGAGGGCCGAGTGGGACTGATGCGTGCACCGCCTGGTCCACACGGACGCAGGAAGCACAGCGGCTCTTCACGTTTGGCTCTTACGGCCCCGGACATCCCTGAGGAGCGCGTGAGAGCTGCCTGGCCGACGTCTTTTCATCAGTGTCTATTTCTGGTTTTTGGAATATTTCAAAATCACATGTAAAACCCCTTCAAAAGACAACATGCCTCCAGCAAGGCGGCTAATTTCACCAAAGTCCATTCACAAATGTTCTCCCAACCACCAAGAACCGATCCTCAGAAGCACCGATCAAGAACACGACCCAGTACATCCCTGACACCTCACCCTTCATAACTCCAGACAAACCAAACTTTGGATCATAAAATAGGATTTCTGGATCACAAATGCATTCATTTGATTCAAATTTGTTCATGACATTCCAGAAACAACGCTAGTGGCTAAACCTGTCAGTCTGCAGGATCCAGGACCCATCAGTTATCCAAGATAATATAAATCTTTGTTACAAAGCTAATCGTCTCCGAGATACGCTAACAAACACAGGCGTGGAGCGGGCTAGCTGAGGCCGATGCTTCTCGACCTTCAAATATCGTCTTTGATGATGTCACTCGGTAGAATTTACGTCCACCTCATGATTTTCATGCTTTAGTCATAACTTCTACCGTTTTTTTTAACTTGTGCATGTCATGTATATGCTGACATACAGTAAATAAAGTTCCATGACATCCAGGGAGTCCCGTGAAGAAGAATTGTGTTGATTATTAATGAATTACATTGTTAAATTACTTATTGTACATTATGATGAATGTCGGTGTGAGCTGACCTCATCGTTTCAGGACCGTTTGTGTCTTTTTATTCTATACATCAGCATTTATAATCATGTTAGAGAGATGTAGGTAGACAACCTTGGTAACAAGGTCCATGTATACATTTCTAGTAAATCTAACATCAAATTCTCAAGAAAAGTCAGAAATACTCAAAATAGTTTACGAGTAAAACTCCCACATAGGAAACTTTCTGTGATTGTTGTTTTGCTACGTGTTAGCCTGTATTCAGTGAGGGTTGGTTCCCAGTGAGCAGCGCTCTGTTTTACAGAAATACCCTGAACACATTCACACGTTAGTCAGTGCGCCTGGCAGACAGGAGCCACTGCAGAGAGCGATACGGTAGAATAGGAAGACCAGAAGGGCCAGAGTGCAGGGAAGCCTCCCCTGGCGTCTCTGCCTGGGAAGCATCAGCCATCGCACATGATGAAGCCCTGTTGGGTTTTAGATGTGTTAGGGAGTCTTGTGACTGATCGATCCAGGTCGGCCATGTGGGTCACACGTGTAAACAGGTCGGGCGGCGGCAGTGTTGAACACTGATGATGTTTTCTGGCGTGTCTTGATGTTCTCACCATCCTCTCTTCCTTTTGTCTGGTCATCTTGTGTTGCCCTGCTCACTTTGTATCTGCACCATCCGGCGACTGACTGCAGATGAGTGTTGGGGGCGTGGCTTGAGCTTGAGCCTTCACTTGTGCAGCCCTGTCACTGTTGCAGCTTTTGGGCATCACACAACCGCACCTGGTCATTGCTTCACGTAGCAACAGGGGCACAAAAGGTGGAGGAGGCAGAGAATCCTGACTGTAGCGAGCTTGTACCTGCGACGTTCTACGGCCACCTCCGACTAGCAGAGGGCTAACCCGAGGTAGCCGCCTGAGCTGTCCTACATATATAAGGTTGCCACCTTTCAGAAATAGAAATAAGGGACGCGCCCGAAGCCGCACAGGCAGAAAAAAAAGGGACATCCCCAAAACTCCTAAGATGCATAAAAATGTATCTATTTTTATATGAAAAACAAAATGCTTTGATTTAAAGTTTAAAGTGCTTTATTAGCATTGAACAGGTAAACATGACTGGACAGACAGGCTGAACCTGAGCTGGTCATCGTAAACTAGAAACAGACAACAGAGTCACGGTAGAAACGGCCATTTATGTCGATCTCAGCAGGTCAGGTCTCTGGATCTGTAACTAGGCAACGAAGCGTCTGCTGTAGAAGTCGAAGACATCTTTGTTGTTGTTTTTAAAATGTGTGGCGGTGCACTGAGCAGAGCGAGCGAGGTAACTAGGCAACGAATGGTGACCAGGAAGTGGAGCGCAAAGGGGCTGGGCTGTGCAGTGCAGGGCAGGCAGATAACATATTTTGCTGTCTTTAATATTTCCTGTCCTTTATTTTGTTCATTATTATGAGTTCAGTGTCCACGTATGTGCGCGGGTGTGTGTGTGTGACAATGGGACAGTTGTGAAAGACGGAATAAACTGTATTATGTATTGGTTCAATACGGAACACAACTTTTGATTCCCAATAACGTAACGATTCCGTATTTCAAGGGAGGGGTGGCAAGCATAGACATATAAGAACTCAAAATACAGGCAAACGCAGAGCGATGTGAGCTCGCTGGGTGAGCGCATGAATGTGAGGGATGTTCATGCGTAGATGAAGGTGCTGCACCGTAGATGTGAACACAAACGATGGTAGATGTGGTGGGGATGTTGATATTGTGGAGAGCTGCCACACATCAGTCCATATTGGCATCACTTTTTTGTGATGCCACACATACGTAGGGTGAAGCTAATGGAGACTGGCGGCTAACAACAGCAAAACTGTCCAGTCGTCGGTTTACCAGCTCTCCAGGCCCTCTGCGGTATGACATCCACATCCTCAGGATCCAGCGACACGCTGATTAATCCACAAACACTTGGATTGGAGATAAAAACACTCTGAAACACTAGAAGTTAAGCACTCGTTCACGGTAGCAACAAGCAAGATCTGGCCAACTCACTGGCGCTAGTTAGTGCTCAGTGATGAAGGCGCTGAGCTCTGCAGGTTACTGAGCAGGGAAAAGATAAGCGTTTGATGTCCGAAGTTGCTAGCGGCGTTAGCATTTCTGCCTCTATCAGATGTGGATATTGTGAGTAGCAGCAGCCTCCTGCCCTCTACGGTCTTTGATTAGCTCCTCTGTGAGAACCTGTGTCCAAATGTAGTGTGTCTGCACCAGGACAGAATGAGAGTCTCTCCATCAGGTTTCACAGCCAAGACTGTTGAAGAGCCCAGAATACAGTGTGAAACACAGCAAATTAGCTCGGAGCTAAAGATAACTCAGGGCTAAAAATGAGCCCAGAGAAAATCACTAGAAGCAGGTACAGGAAGCTGGTCGTAGGAGAGCCGGTCCTGCGGGCTGGACAGCACATGGCTACTGAATGTTGAAGAGCATTCACATGTTGAGGCTGTTCATTTTCATTGGTTAGTTTTACGGTGATGATGCCATGTCCTCAGGAACGCTGCTCAAAATGCATTTCCACTGCATTTTTGTATGTTTATATACAGAAGCATTAGACTACGTATGGTAAGAATGTGGCCCTGTATCTGTTCAACAACCCCCCCATCAGTCCATCTGGTTATAAATCAAGCCGACTTTTCCTCCTGTCCTCATTCAACTTGTAAAACCAGCCTCATCTGCAAATATTGTCAGGCCAGTGTGTGTGTGTGTGTGTGTGTGTGTGTGTGTGCGTATGTGTGTGTGTGTGTGTGTGGTCCAGAACGGCATGGTACAACGGCCTGCTAGTTGTAGAGTTATGTAACGAGGCTTTGACGGCATGCATGCTAGCGTCAGCTCTGTTGCTCAGCTTGCATCCACAACCAGGTCCTGTGTATGCATTTCTGCATGCACAGTGTGTAAGTAAGGGTGTGTGTGTGTGTGTGTGTGTGTGTGTGTGTTTCTATTTTTACTCAGAAATCCATATGGTGTGTGTCTCATTAACAGTGAGTGAACCGAGCCCCAGTTTCAGTTCCTCAAAGTGATTCGATGACATTGAAAGCATTGATTTCAAATTCAGGGTGAGATCAGTGGTGATGAGTGCAAAATTAAAAGGCCAGTATGGTTCAAAGATGGAGAGGGACTTCACTCTTCTTATTTCATGAATCACTGAGGATAACAACAGTCTATAGTGTTGCCGTGTCAAATGAAAATATGCGCTTATCCCAGACGGCTCTTCCTTCTCCCAGGTTTCCAGGCTCAAGTGTTTCAGCAGCGGATGGAAGTGACATTTGACTTAATTGATGTTGTAATTTAAGCCTCAACTGCACTTGCTTTTTATTTGCATTCCCCCTCTGGTTCTGTATATAAAATCTATGTTTTTTTGACCTGGGAAGCCATGATTGTGGTCTGGTTTGACTCACTGTTGGAAATGTGACACTCAATGAAACAGAATTCAAGCACCTGACACACTCCTAGTGACCACGGTCATTTGCTGGTGAGGGACACGGCGGTTTCATGCTGATGAGCACACCTGAGCATACGACACAAGCCAGCTCAGCATCAGTGTGCTGGCACCATGATGGCAAACAAGTACTCTAAAACTTACACTGACAAGAAGTGAAGAAGTTCTTTGTTGGTGCCATTGCACCATCAGTACACAGCATTCGCCGCCATGTTGGACTGAACTTGCGGTACGTTGCTGGTCTGGAACTTAACAAGTCCCCATTCTCTTCCTGGTCATGTTTGTGTGGCCTGTTGATGTTATTCTGAGCTTTTCCATTAACCTATTCAGTCCAAAATGGCAGCAGTGCTGTTGCCTAGAAGCATGGGAGTTTCCACTCTCAGGTTCTCTGCTCTTTAACGTTGACGTGCTGACTTTAGGGTTTTTCCCTATAGAGCTGCCGACATGGACATGGACTATTTATTCTTCCATTCGATAACCCAAATCTATTTGAAGTGAAAGAATTTTTAAGAGCTTCCTCCTAAATAGCTCACACACATTGATTTTTTGTTTTGTGGTGTGTTTGATGAAATATTTAATCACACGCAGGAGTAATACAGTAGCACTGTCTTGTTTAGCGAGGAAATTGCGGGTGAAGACAGGCTTAACCTGCCTACTGTGCTCAATCTTCCAGGAATTATTTTTATAAGCACTCTGTATTCCTTGGACTTTTTACTTTGGAATTTCTGTCCTCTTTTGTGCTGCTAACCTTTTATTCATCCCTTAAGACTGCGTGGCCTGAATTTAAGGCCTCCAAATACACAGTTTGCCCCCATATAACAGAAGTGAGGGGATGGGAATTAGGAGAAGGACGGAGAACTGAGCAGAAAGAGAGGGAAAATGTGTGTGTGTGTGTGTGAGAGAGAGAGAATGAAGAGATGAACAGAACATTGACCTGAGGTGACCTCTAAACTCCTTATGTCCTTGTTTTCCAGTAAGACATTGGACAGCTGTCTGTCAGTCACACATATCACTGTTTGACTGACAGTTTCACCTGTATTGTTACACACACACACATACACACACACACACACTCCCGCTCTTACCTCCGTCCGAGTACGTCTCTGTCCCGTATCCGTCTTGCAGCCCGTTGTTCCACGTCCCCTCATACTTCCCGCTCATCCCCGTGCTCTCCCGTACACCATAGCGTCCCTTAAAGCCGTGTGTCCACTCGCCCTTGTACACCCATCGACCTTTGTTCTCCACGCCCACGCCATGTCTCTTGCCTTGACCCCAGGTGCCCTGGTAGGTGTTCCCGCTGGGCCAGGTGTAGACGCCCAGTAACTCGAAGCCGTGAGCCCAAGACCCACAGTACTCACCCTGGCCCTTGGGTCCTGTGCAGATCCCGTGGCCATGCGCCTTGCCTTCCTCCCACCCTCCGCAGTATGACCCCCCATCGTCAAAGTTGAACCTGCCGCCAGTGGACATGCATGAAACAGGTCTTGGCAAATCCCCTGAAGCCTCGACAAAAAGAAAAAGAAAATAAAAAGAAAATAGAGTGATAAAAAAGACGGACAGGTTGGTGCTAGAACCAATCCATGGAGCTGAGCTTGGAGGTGGGTGAGGGTGGGGGTGGAGGAGATGGAGGGGGAGGAGAGAGTGGGAGGGAGAGGGAAAACCTCCCACACAATTCAATAAATAGAACCCTCACTTCTCAGCTAGTTTGCAGAGACGAGATGACAAACTAAGAGAAGAGAAAAACTTCATGGGGGGAATCCGGGGTCACCCGGCGTGGTGGAATGGTTGGCGAGATGCTGTTCACACCATCCTCTTGATGAGTTCTTTTGCTTCGACTAAGACTTCTCAGCCTCTCTGTGGCAGATGCAGGTGAGAGAGGAGGAGGGTGGGCCCAGAGCTGCCATTATCCTCCCTCAGCAGGAGCTGGAGCCATCAGGCAGCTCCATCGGCCTGCCCACACAGTCTGCAACACACAACTCCTCCACTCCGGCACCTGCTTCCTGCCGCGTCCTACCTGATGATGCTTCCACCTCTCTGGGGTAGAGCTGAGAAGTCTCCCTGGTGGCAAGCCTCCAACATAGAAGCCGGGTTGATACGATCACAACCGGAGCGCCGACATGCTGCCGGATGAGTCGAAACACTCCTCAGAAGTGTATTTTTTCATCAGTCCCACTTCTGATGATCAAAAAGACCATGATAACTCAGGCTGTAATCAGTAGCATAATTCAGGCTCTACCATCCTCTACTTCTCAGTCTTCACACACACACACACACACGCACACACACACACTGGGTCATCCCACAGGGAAAGAACACACACATGCCAGGAGACTACAGAATTAAACAAATAAGGTGCTTGGCTTCTTTTTTAATCTTTCCTGTGGTGCTGGGGAGCAGCAATGCAGTCTCCTGCCTTGCACACACACATACACACACACACTCTCTCTCTCTCCCTCTCTCTCTTTCTGGCAGCAAGTGCGTACACACACACACACAATGAAAATAAACAAGTGAATTGATGAATATGTCCTCCTGTCCCTCAGTCTGTCTGTAGGTTTTTAATCCACTGCGTCCATAAGTGGTTTATCCTCTGTGTGGGTTTCCTTCAGTGTGATGAGATAACATCCATCTTTATGATCCTGTTAGGGTTTGTTCTGTCCTCCTCAGCATCTCCTGCCCGTCTCCATGTTTCCCTCTGGAGCATCGGCTGACGCACAGCCTGCCTGCTGTCTTGGTCTCAGAATCCCTTCTTATCCTATGGCTGGATCTCTGGATCTGTGTGTGTGTGTGTGTGTGTGTGTGTGTGTGTGTGTGTGTGTGTGTGTGTGTGCCAGAAAATCTGCTCATTAGAGAGGACTGTTCCAATGCAGCCAACCAACCCCCCTCCTCCTCCTGCTCAATAGCACACTCCAGCTCTTAAAGAGACACACACACACACGAAACTCACTTCCTCCTCTACCTGTAGCTTTTTACCAGCCTTTGTCGCTCTGCAGCAGGCCTCTTGTGTCCTGGTCTGACCATCGCTGCTCGCCACATATGTGGTCCTGTTTGTTTTTTCTGTGGAAAATTCAGTAAATGTGTCCTCCAACAGAAAGAGGTGCTACTCTGAACCTGCAGGATGAAGCTTTCGTTTGGGTGAAAATTTAAATTCAGCACAGGACTGAGAGCAACGTCGGGCTTTGAATCATGATTTAATATCTCGACACAGTGAGGTTGTGGGAGGAGTCCTTCTCAAAGACGGTGTCATGCTGGAGGTTTCTTTGAGTTTATCCCAGTGGCTTCTGTTCAAGATTTGTAGTTATAGTAGTAGTCGTTTGTTTCTTGTACAAATATGAGCCAGGTACAGTCAGAGTTCAACAATACTGTGGATTTGTCCCAGGGGTCCTCAGTGTTGTGTGTCTATCATGGGAATTCCTCCATAAGGGGCCCATTGGTCTGTCCAGCAGACCTCCCGTCTCCTGCTCCTCTCTTCACCACAGTGTCCAAGACATCGAGTCGGAGATCTGCTATCAATCACTGACCTGCTTCTGGTACCAAGCGTCAATATTTGCTGCCCTTTTCTAGAACGTGTTGTCGTGTACCCCCCGCCTTCAGGTGTTTCCATCTTTGTCCATGTAAGTGGGTTCACCAGGCTGCGCCCCCTCCATGACACCAGCGGCGCCCTGATCTGCCAGGAGTCAAAGATTTCCTCCCAGCAATACAGTGCTCTGACACATCTGCCCAACACCCCGGCTGCTCCAGGTGGGAGAAGAAGTCCAGCCTCTTCCACAGCGTTTGGCTCCAGTTCTGTGTGTGTGTGCGGGTTGTTAACCTGCTGTTCTGGTGCTCTCCTAGAACTGGTAACTCAGCCCCCCCCCCCCCCCCCCCCAAGTCTCCACACCATCATCAGGGTATCGGAGCTGCTCTGAGTCCAGACCCTCACCTCAGACCAAGACACCCAACAGTTGGCGATGGGACCCGTCAGCTCCCAGGGTCGTGCACACGGTAGAGAGGGTGTGACGTTGGGGTGACTGACGAATTGTGCCGCTGAAAACCTGACTGAGATTTGACATCCACACTGTCAGTGTGACGGGACCATCTTCTGGTGGCCCTTGCTTTCATGATTGATGTTAAATGCAGTAAGCTGCTGCTGCACTGCTCAACATCAAGAGAACTGAAACACACAAATAACTGGAAGCGGGTTGTGAATTCTAAGAGGCAGCCTGAGCATCAAGGTCCTCTCGCCATGGATATTTGACTGAAACTGATCTCCCTCTGCATAGAAAGAGGAAACGGAGATATAAGTGAGACTAAGATCACCTCTGATGTGGATTAACTTCTCTAAAGCGACTCTCCTCCCTGACTGTCCTCTCCTTCCTCCCTCCCCTGTTCAGCTCTTCCCTGCAGCTGTCCTGTTGCTGTTGTCCTTGTCCTTCTGTCAATCAGTGTCTGGGGGAGCTAAGCCAATTCCAGCCCAGATTACAGTAATAAAATCACTGTGAGGCTGGGGATTAACGTGTAGGCCTCGAAACACTGGTAGTAGAGAGAGGAGAGGGGGAAGAGAGGAGAGAGAGAGAGAGAGAGAGAAGCAAACAGGTGAGTGGATGAGAGGCCAGGTGGGAGGGAGCCATATTCACGGTGATTTCTGACCACAACAACAGGATTAGGAGTGAGTGAAGTTTGAGCCTCTGTGCTTTTAAATCTGTGACATCATCTGAGCAAAGTCAATTGGAGCTCGAAGGCGTGGACTTAGTCCGAGACAATACTCACTGGGTCCTTAGAAAGCAGCCTTTCATAAAAAGGATGCTATAATTACATCTGCGAGGGCTGCGTTTGCCATATTTCTCAATCTAAAGTTGGTGGCTGACACCTTTCAGTGCCTGGTGTGTGTCAGCGGTGGGAGTTGGGCGCTCGTTTTTATATCCAATCAGATTAAGACACCGCTTACAGAGGCTGACTTATACTAGGTGCACATTTTGAACACTTACTTGCACCAGAGAAACAGTCCCCCCTTCCCTTTCCTCCACCTTTTTACATTCATGTAAAACACAAGGAGACGTTTGGGAGTGTGACTTTGGTGTGGCCAGACACACAGTCCTCCCAAGTTAGGCTCAGACCGCGGGGGGTCGTTACTCTTTTATGTGAATTAGCTGGGGAAGGCTATTTATGTCACGCCACAGGGTCAGTGTGCATTCATCACCTCCTATATTTGAGTCGAGGCACATTACTAACATGGAGATTAGCACTAATTTGAAGTGGACAACCATGAAAGCAACACTCATTTAGATGATGACTGTTCTTTTAATGTAACGAGGATGTAAAAAGAAAGGGACGCACGGGAACCAATGAAACCTAGTGCTCCTCCTGAGGTACGAAGAGAAGGGGTGGGAAGTAACAAGCCAATGCTTCTTCTTTTCAAACAGAGGATCAACTAAATCGCTAAAGTGTGATTTATGGCATTCAGGTGTTTGAAGTAAAGCCTTCATTCGTTCATGTCCAATCAAGACAACAATCCTGCAGCGTTCACTGGGTAAAACAACGCCACCAATGGCGACATGGCTTCAGTCCATCCAGCCGGTGCGAAGTCGGGTTTGGATCCCTCAAAGTGTCTCTAAACTTTATCCCATTAATCAGAAAGACCTGCTTTTCAGCACAACAACGTGCGCAACTTTTACAAATGGACATCAACTCCAAACCGACTCTTCGCCCTCCAACAGCGCGATCCCAGGAAAGTGGTAAGTATTTGAAGTATGACAACGATGGATGTTGGTAACTTTGGTGTAAAGGGAAGTCTTCATTATCTATGCAAAACTGAATGAGCCTCCTCTTCCTCTCAAGTACCCCCTCAGAGAAAGGTTTAATCAGACGTTCAAGGTTGGGTCATGTGACCCAGCAGCAGACACGGATACTCAGCTGCTGCAGCTCCACTGACGCGAACACAAAGCCTGGGTGAACTTTTCATAAATTTAACAGTTTTTGAGTAAAACTGAGTGATGGACTTGAAGAGCGATGGACACTTGGTCTTGTTTGGAGCTTCATTTTAATGGAAGTTACCAGGTCACAGCATTTATGACCGACAGCATGTATGTTCTGGCTCGAGGCCGGAGATGCAATTGGTCCTGTAGCCGCCGTGGTCACTGACTGAGCTGAGCGCCTGTGCAGCATCTGGAGGGAAGTCGTCTCGTCATCCTCCAGGGTGATGCAGCACCAGAAGAAGAGAGTTGCTCAGTAGCACTTTTCTGTCAGGAAAGTTGCTCCTAAGTGTGAGACGTTGTTTTTCCTTCACATCTGCTGGTCTCCACCAGCTGAAATATCACTGGTTTAATTAATCAGAGTCCAGAAGACCACTGGTGCTCAGCTCCCTGGGGGGGTCGGACCCATTGAAGACTTTTACTGTCACCGGCGGTGAAGACAGAGAGCGTGGGAGCTGTTTCCAGTGTGAGGACAAGAGACCTGTTGCCTCCTGTAGGTAGTGAGCTGGCCGCCACCGCCTCCTGGGTCGGACCAGTGGGACTGGCTCCTTATTACCAGAGACCCCTAATACCGAACCACTACAGAGTAAACACTGCGCAAAAATGTGTCCTCATTTTGGCTCTATGACAATGTGACAAGCCAGATATGAAGTTTTAGCTGGTCTTGTTAAACCTTACACAGCTGATGTAGCGCCACCATGAGGACTGATGGCCTACAGAAACAGCTGAGCAAGTTTGACGTATCACAGTACCTCTGAGCAGCACCTGCTTTGATCTACTGGATGACAACATGAATTTCCTGGTTGGAAGAAGAGAAGTAAAGTACTGGACAAGTACAGGACAAATAAAAAATGACAGTAAAAGGGGGATGTAGGAAAGAGAGAGGAAGGGCTGTGAAGGAGAAGAGAGAGAGGGAGAGAGAAGACAGCCACATTCTCATCCATCTCTTTTCCTCCTCTATTATTCATCAGCTACTTCACATCCCTCATTCGCGATGCTGATGGAGGATAAAATAGGTCACCGCGGGATAGGCTAGTGCTCATATGGTGACTGATGTCTTTCCTGACACATCATCCCCTGCTCCCTCCCTGCATCCCTCCCTCCTCCTTTTCTCTGCTGCTGTCTCAGACAAAGGCGATGCAGTGTGGCGGGCTACCTGCAGGGGGCATGCCCCACCCCCCCACTGGGACTGTGTGTGTTAACTAACAGTGAGGGAAAGGAAGCGACAAGTTAGCATAAAAGTAACTTGCTCAACAATGTACAGAGAACAGAGTTTCCCCCTACAATCTGCTTCAAAGTGACACTTTACTTGGTTTAATATCACTTCAATATTAACAGTGAGACTCACAGTAAAAGTACAATGTGTATAAAACATCCTTGTTTGTGTACCATGATGCATTCTAGCCTCCATTGTCAATTTAGCAAAGGCTGTGATTTGCTCCTCTCCAACATGGCTTCCATCGCTCCTCCTGTCCACCAAGCTTCATCAGCCTGGTGGCTCTTGAATAATCAGACGGCAAAAAGGTTTGTAAAGCTGCCCTGCTTACATTCTTAATGCATCAAATGATTGTGGGTCATCCAGACGGTGCTTTTAGCAGCAACCCACCGAGCCACCACTCCACCCCTTTAGCTACTTTAGCATCTTTCAGTGTTTGTTTTGGGTGTCAAGCTAACAAACCTACCATTTCTGTTCCACCACCCTTCATGAAGTTTGGCATTCTGACCATTGTGTGGTCACCTTGGTTGTTTAGATGAATATGTGGAGCTGCACCTCTACACCGATTCAGTACTGCTGCAGCGGCGACGTGGCAGTCAGGAGCCACACCCGACCGCATTTAACAGGATCACCATCTACTAATTGAAAATCATGCTAGAGAGAAGAAAACCATAATAAATAAATCAAGAGAATCACAACTGGAGAGGGAAGAGGGGGTATTTCTGTCAGACTTCAATTCAATCTATTGAATTAATTCTGCATCCAGTAGCGCTGCCCTCTGTTGGCACTCAGAGAGAATGCACATTTGAGGCACTTAGACATTTCCATGAAGGTCCAGTTCTTAGAAACAGAGCTGATTAAAGATTCAAGGTGTGTGTGGATTAGTGGCGCTGGATGTGTAGATGGCGACTGCTCGCTCATCGTTGGGCTGACATGCATCGGTTGCTGTTTACACGCTTCTACCTGAATGCGTGTGATTGGCGTTTGACTCACCGACAGCAGGAAGTGCTGCCGTACTTCTGCCTATGTCTGAAAAACTTGCAGTATTGCTGCAAGTACACTTGGATGAGTAGACTTTGTATTTCTGTTGTGGACTTGAGTTCAGTAATGGTTCTGAGTACTGATCCACAGCAGGGTCCACAAAATGTATACAAATTACATGTTGAATAAAAAAATAACCCATTGCAATATTTACGATCACATAATTAAACATGTGGCAGATCCCACTACTGGTCTTCATAGAAGACTTTAGCCATGGTCCAGGCAACCTTGGCCACTTTTTTGTCCTTCGCGTCTGCACCCATGTTGGACCGAGCCAGTCCAATCCAGTACTGCTCAGTACGGGCCTGGTAATCCGTCACCGTCTCTCCGTCCTGCACCACCGGGTGCTCCTTGTCATCTGGAACCACAGTCAGGTAGAGAGATTAAAACTGATCCTGGTTCACATTTGGAAGCAGCTGTTTTTTTATGTAGCCAAATGGAACCTAAAAACCTGCCTTGGCCAACACGAAGTGTGACGCACGAAGTGAGGAGAGCAACGCATTTCTGAGCCTGATTGGAGATATTAAGAGTCTGCATTTAATCATCCATCCATCATCCCTCCATGTTCCCCCTCTTCTCCTGTTGAGGGTGGTGGGGGTGGAGCCTATCCCAGCAGCCTTCCCCCTGGACAGGTCACCAGTCCATGGCAGGGCCAACACATAGAGACAGACAACCATTGGCTCTCCCAGCCACGCCTACGGTCAATTTAGAGTCTGGATTAACCTGGTCCCTCTTGATGTCTTTGGACTGTGGAGGAAGCTGGAGTACCAGAGAGAACCCAGCAGGAACAGGGAGAACATGGAGACTCACCCAGAAAGACCCCGTGCTGCAGCCGGGGCTCCACCCACAACCTTCTTGCTGGGGGGCCACAGCGAGGACCACTCTGTCGTGCTGGCCCATGCATTTAATTGTTTTTATCATAAATTTATGAAATATTTTCCTTTCGTTTGCCAGAGTTTCTGCTTGTGTTTCTCGTATGTGCTGATCTGATTCTGTGCCTGTTGCTAATTAAGTATCTGGTGATGAGGAGAAGAGACTAAGAGTTAACAAAATAATCCCTCACCTTCCTCGTCCTCGCTCTCCTCATCAGACTCCTCCGCGCCTTCTGCTCCTTTCGGCTCCTCCTCCTCTTCCTCATCATCATCATCCTCAGACTCGGACTCCTCTAGCCACTCTTGTGTCTCTGTGGAGAAGGGAACATGAATCCAGATGTCACCTGACCCCCGTCTCCTCTCCTGTCCGTTCATTGCTCCCAGCAGCTGACTCACTTGGATCCATTTCCACTAAAACCTCCCACCGGTCCATCTTGTGGAGGTCCAGGCAGTAGAAGTCGTTTAAGGTGAACTGGCGGTTGCCAACCTCGAACATCCCCCCGTACAGGAAGAGCTTCCCCTGACGCACCGTTGCCATAGCGCTGGACCGCGGGCAGGGCTCCACCAGGGGGGCTGAGAGCAAACCTGAGCGGAACAAGTGTTTCAGCTTTTTATCCTCATGTTGGAACATTTACACTAGCTTGGGGGGGTTAATCCTACCGTCCTCCTCCTCCTCCTCCTCTTCCACCTCCTCCTCCTCCTGAGCTCCAGGGATCACCTCCTTGATGGTCATCACTGTGCCGTCCTCTGTGACAATCTCCTTGATGACCTCAGAGGGTCCTTGGGGAGTTCCCTCCTCTTCCTCCTCTGCTCCCTCCCCCTCCAGCTCACCCTTCTTCCCCCTCCGCCGTTTCTTCTTCTCTGTCTTGTTACCCTGGGAAAAACAGATGCACAGGAACAACCCCACAGCGTCAGTGTTAAAAGCCAAATAAATAGAAAGAGACAAATGAAAACTACCAAAACTCAAATATCTACACGGCAAATTTCAGCGTCTCACCACACGTCTGGACCTCAACTACACACTCAGAGGGCCAGAGTTGCTGCTGATTACTACGAGTTTTCCATGACTAAACAGAGAACTGAGCGCCCGTTAGAGAGTCTGGTAACCCGTAAGGATCCTGCGCTGCTCTGACATCACCTGCATCCACCTGAAGTTGTTGTTGTGTGTGTGTGTTGTTGTCTGTGTGTTGTTGTCTGTGTGTTGTTTCCTGTGTGTTGTTGTCTGTGTGTTGTTTCCTGTGCGTTGTTGTCCGTGCGTTGTTGTCCGTGCGTTGTTTCCTGTGCGTTGTTTCCTGTGCGTTGTTTCCTGTGCGTTGTTTCCTGTGCGTTGTTTCCTGTGCGTTGTTCCCTGTGTTTTGTTTCCTGTGTGTTGTTTCCTGTGTGTTGTTCCCTGTGTTTTGTTTCCTGTGTGTTGTTCCCTGTGTTTTGTTTCCTGTGTGTTGTTTCCTGTGTGTTGTTTCCTGTGTGTTGTTGTCCGTATGTTGCTGTCTGTGTGCAGGGGGACTGTGGGCTTCTCACCCTGAGTTGGCCGGGGAACCAGCGGTTCTTCACCATGTCGAACAGGTACAGGTCGTTAAAGAAGTCACCCTCCAGCATCTCCTCCTCTTCCTCATCACTAACCCCACCAAACAGCACAGCCCGCCCCACTGGGCCCACTGCCAGGGAAAACCCAGAACGGGGAGGAGGCTTGTTACCTGAAGGGTTCACCCGAGACCACGACCACTTCTCTGGAGGACAGACACACAGAGCATTTAAAGAAATGATGACACGTTCAGAGTGTGTTTTGTCTCGTATTGTTGTACCTTGGCCATCTTTGCCCTCTCGCCTCAGAAGGAACATGTCAGAGTGGATGGTTCCCTTCTCCACGTCTTTTTTGACCCGCTTTAAAAAACACACAGACAACATTAATAGGCTACATTCAGGTCCCTCTCTCTATCTCACACACACGCACACGCGAACGCACCACTTTAGAGTATCCCCCATAGATGATTAGACCGGATCCATCAGGCACTGAGGTCATTTGACAGGCGGAGCGGGGTGCAGGGGTGGAGCCTGATGGACACAGACGAGACCAGGAGAAGGTGTCCAGGGAGAAAGAGTAGATATCGTTGTAGTAGATAAAATCCCTAGAAGGTGGGGGGGTGTCAAGATAGAAAACAATGTTAAACATCAGAGGCATCAGGGGTCGACGCCACACCAGCATTTGATGGGAACACTAGAACTTCCTGTGTGATTCATGTTAGATCATTTGTTCCACACATTGTGCGACTCCTCGTGGCCCTGAACCCGCCTGCCTACCTGGTGCTCTCGTGGAACCCTCCAAACACCAGCAGCTGTCTCTTGCTGAGGGCCATCCGGTGGCCACTGCGCCCCGACGGACCACCAGGAGCCCTGCAAACACACACATGATTCCAAGGGGGGCTTCATCAATTCATGAACTAATCAACCAATTACGATGAGATCTTCAGGGAAGCACAATGAGGTTTTAGCTCATTACTTCCTTTTTAAGTCTAGACACTGTGTGAACATTGGTGCTCACTTGATGTTCTCCCAGGTGTGTGTGGCCAGGTGCAGCACCCACAGGTCCTTGTAGTGGTAAAACTGCTCACCGTTGGGTGAGGCAAACTCTCCCCCGAACACCCAGAGCTGACCACCACCTTGAGGAACTACCACGGCCTGGGGTGGAGGAGGAGAGGAAGAGGGCTGTGTGAACTGAGACAGAGGTCTCCTGACAGCAGCCTGCCCCCTTGTGGCAGTATATTACCTAACTTATACGTCCAACATGGACGACTGGGACACGACACACGAGGAGGAACACCAACCGCCGCCTCGCTGCTGTTGATGAAGTGTTTACCTGGTGTGTGTGAACTGGTGACCTGGTGTGTGTGAACTGGTGACCTCCTGGTGTGTGTGAACTGGTGACCTGGTGTGTGTGAACTGGTGACCTCCTGGTGTGTGAGAACTGGTGACCTGGTGTGTGTGAACTGGTGACCTGGTGTGTGTGAACTGGTGACCTCCTGGTGTGTGTGAACTGGTGACCTGGTGTGTGTGAACTGGTGACCTGGTGTGTGTGAACTGGTGACCTCCTGGTGTTGGTGACCTGCTCCTCTGTGGCCCACCTCTCACTAACTTATACAGCAGGAATACCAGCACTCTTAAATCCCCCAGCAGTTCATCACCCAACCTCAATCATCTCATCAAACCTGATCTCTCCTCTATGAGGGGGAGGAGCGTACCTGGTGAGAGCAACGAGGGGGAGGAGGGTTGGGGATCTCAGACTTAATCCAGCTGTTCTTCTTGATGTTATAGAAAAACAGATCGTTGTATAAATATGTCTGCAAAAAAAGAAAGGAGAGCAGGTTTTCATATTGACTCCTGCTGTAGGAGAGAGGAAGTCCGTCTCAGCTGAAGAGCCCGGCTGCACGAGCACTTGGACCACATCTCCCATGAACCACTGCGGGAGCGAGGACTCAAGGACTGAAGTCCCAACTGCACCAACGTGACACGACTAAAGCACGGACGCACTTATTAGAGGGGCTCCTACCTTCTTCCCATTGAAAAACTCTCCTCCAAACAGGATGAGTTCTTCTCTCTCAGGATGAGCGGAGAGTGACGCACTCAGTCTGGAAGCAGAGAGCCACAATGGTGAGGTGGATCTCACCAGCCGAGAGATTCAGCAGCCATCAAACCACTCACAGCTTCACCACTACGAGCAAACCCGGTCATCGAGCAAACCCGGTCATCTAGCTACACTCACTGAGCCTGCTGCAGAATGTAGGGACATACACAGAGGACTGATGACATCAGCACATCGTGTAGCTCACATGGGACAGACAACAGAGACATGAAGATGCTGCTGCTGTGAGGATGAAGATGAAGAAGATCCCCCTCACCGTGGTGATGGAGGTGGACAAGAGGTCTCCACCACCTGGGTCTTCTTTGCATCCAGACTCTGGAACTCGGCTATCAGAGCTTCCAAATCCTCCTGGACAACCACCACATTTATCCATGGTTATACAAAAGCAGTAGACACGCGTGCGTGCGTGTATTTCTAAGCGTGCTAAAATGCAACGACTAATCATGAGGTTAGAGCGCTGTTTGTGAGAAATGAAAAGTAAAAACACAGTTTTAAACATGTAATGCAGATTATTGACGTCACCTCCTCTCGTTTGGACCTCTTCGAAACCTTCTTCTCCATTTTGGCAGCGGTCTTCTCCGCTCCTTTCACCTTCTTCTCATGCTTGGTCTTCTTCCCCATGGCCGCTGGCGGCTGCGACGAGTTCCACAAACGTCTCCTAATAAAGGCCCCAACACATGCACATCCAAACTAACACCTCACATGCCGACCGGGAGTCGAAGCCTTCCTTAGACAGGAGGGATTCACTTCCGGCAACACACGCGACACCGCTGGTGCGGGAGTGACAGCGCCATCTAGCGAGCAGGAGGACGCCTCACTGTTAAATCCTGCCAAAAGTGAAAATTCTGTGACATTATGAAATGAGGACTTTTAGTTGCCACTCAATTTTAATTATTTGATTTAAATAGATGTTCAAGACTTGTTTAACAGAGGCTCTATGAAGGAGACAATCATTTGTGGAAGGATTTAGGAGATTACTCAAACTCAGCTGTTTTTAAACGTGACATCATCAGTCCTACCGTCAGTCCTGTAGTGAGCTGGAAGTGAGCCGGGTGCCCCCGCCTCCTGGGCCTGACCGGTGTGATCAGTTCACTGCAAAGACTCAGCTGCTCTCCACCCAATCACCCACTGTGACATCAATGCTCTGCTGTCACTCACCTGACCCTGAGAGGTCAATCAATGATATTCAGATATTCTGATTGTTGGTGTGTGTGTGTGTGTGTGTGTGTGTGTGTGTGTGTGTGTGTGTGTGTGTGTGTGTGTGTGTGTGTGTGTGTGTGTGTGTGTGTATTATTTGGTCTAGGACAGGAAGTGATCAACCCAGCGTCTACAGCCCCAGGTGACCTGCAGGGCGAGAGCACAGGCACCTCCAGGAAGACGTTTAGGTTGATGGATGATTGACACAGGAGGATGTTGTGGATAAAGATGGAGAGAAACAGTGAGGAGGAGGAAGCCCAGTGCATCATGGGAGTCCCCCAATAGTCTAAATCTATAGCAGCATAAACTAGGAGCTGGTCCAGGATCAGCCTCACCAGCCCAAACTATGAGCTTCATCAACAAGGAAGGTCTTAAGTCTGCTCTTAAACCTAGAGAGGGGGTCTGGGTCCTGGACTGAAACTGGGAGACGGTTCCACAGGAGGGGAGCCTGATAGCTGAAGGCTCTGGCTCCATTCTACTGTTAGAACTCTAGGAACCAGCAGGAACCCTGCATCCTGGGAGTGAAGGGTTCGAGCTGGATCATAGGGGACTAGGAGCTCTTCCAGATACGATGGAGTCTAACTGTAAGAGCTTTAAAAGTGAGGAGCAGGATTTCAAACTCTGTTCTGGATTTTACTGGAAGCCGGTGCAGTGACGCTAAGACGGGGTGATGTGGTCTCTGCTCCTGGTTCCTGTCAGGACGCCTGCAGCTGCGTTCTGGACCAGCTGGAGAGCCTTTAACCACCTGTTGGTGCAGCCTGATAATAAAGAGTTACGATCATCCAGCCTAGAAGTCACAGATGCATGGACTCGTTTTCACCTGGAGACAGAATGTCTCTGATCTGAGAGAAACTGCGTCGATGGAAAAAGAAATTCCATTGATGTGGGAACTGAAGGACAAATCCTGATCAAATAGAACTCCTGGGTTCTCAACAGTGCTGCTGGAGGCCGTAGTGATGTCATCCAGAGCTGTGACATCACTCGATAACGTGTCTCTAAGGTGTTTGGGGCCAAGCACAAGAACTTCTGTCTCATCAGAGTTTAGCAGTAAAAAGTTAGAGGTCATCCAGGCCTTCATGTCTGCAATGAATGCTTGGAGTTTGGGAACTGTTGACATAACTGAGTATCGCCTGGGTAACAATGGAAGTTAATGAGTGTTTCAGAGTAACAGGACCCAAGGGAAGCCTATATAAGTGAAGAGTATCGGCCCAAGCACTGAGCCTTGAGGAACACCGTGTTTACTTCTGTTTGCATAGAAGATTCAAAATGAACGTGCACAAGCTGGTACCAACCTGATGAATATGGTTGAAACCAGTTTAATGTCATTCCCTGAATGCCAATGAAGGGTTCAAGTCTCTAGGGCTGTAATCTCCCAGTCGACTGGTCGATTAACTAGTCGGTACGTTCTGGCTCGACTAAAATTCTGATTGGTCGATTTTTTTGCCATGTTAATTTCATCAGGAGGAAAGTACTGAAAGCACCCCTGTTTCTCAGATAACAATCTATCTTTGAACACCCCCTTGTTTTTGCTATTTTGGACTCGCCCGACCCGCTAGAGACAGACAGACTGAAGAGGACTAGAAGGCCAGCGTCTGGTGGTTTGATGAATGTCTATTTAGTGTTGACTGTTTCATTCCAAGTCAGTCCTCGTCCACCACGTCAAAGACGTCTGCAGCGTGGCAGCATTTCATGAAAACAGATCATGGAAAAAAAGTGGAATGCAAAGTTTGCCAGCACCAGTTTTCATGTCACAGCTCAACTACAAACACAGCGTGTCACCTAGAAACGGTGAGCTAACGTGTCCACCTGAGGTTGCCCGTCAGTTTTGAGCACACGAACACATCAGAATTGACAGTTCAGTGTTTTAGTCTAATAACTGTTTTATTTTAATTGTAAAAATTCCTACCGTGGACTTTTGTGTTTAAGAGGAAAGTTTTAGGTTAAAAGTCTATTTGTGTCTGAGCTCCTGTGTTCAGTCTGGCTCTGTCGGGACCAACGATGGCGTCGCTCAGTTCTTATAATCTGACAGAAACAATTGTCTCAATGTTCCTCAGCAGGTTTTGTGCTGATAGTTGACACAGTAGAGTTTTCATAAATAAAATTAGTCGATTTTTAGTCCAAATTTGAGGGCTTCAGTCGACCAAGAATTTCTTTGGCTGATTGCAGCCCTACAAGTCTCTGTAGCAGGGTCTGACGGTCGATTGTGTCACAGGCAGCACGGAGGTCCACCAGGACGAGGACAGACACAAAGCCATCATCTGGTGATGTTAGAGGTGGTTGGTCATTTCTACCAGTGCCGTCTCTGGGCTGGGCTCTAAGACCAGACTGAACATCCTCATGTTAGTTTGATAGAAGTGGTCGAAATAAAGATCTGGTTTAACAGCAGCTTCTGTGTTGACTGAGTTTACAGGTGAATTAGAAACTATCAAGAGCAGGAGCTGATTAGTTCGACCTACTAGTTAATATTTTGTCACCAAAGAAACTCATCACGTCGTCTCGACGGAGAGCTGAAGGACTACGGGGTCTACAGAGTCAGGACTCCGTCAGTTCAGCTCAGCGCTGAAGAGAAACCTGGGACTTTTTATTTTCCTCCATTAGTTCTCATTTGTTGTTGTTTTTACAATGGAAGGGAATGAAATATTTTAAAATTAAACCCAGCTGGCCTCAGTAGGCACTGGTACCTGATAGCAAACAATACAGGCGTAAAATTACAATTTATAAAATCCATCAAAACAAAATACCTCAAAGCCAACGCGAGGAGAGGAGCGCAGCAGGAGTTGCTGTCAGGGTTGCAGGCCCTCGTGGCCTGAGAGCTAAACGTGAGGCAGGATTGTTCGCTCATGCGTCTGCTATGATGCTCGTGGTGATTTGTTTAGTGGATCAATCACATCTGCAGCTCACTGGTGCCAATGGGCTGAGGCACCACACCTTCAGGGTTCTGCTGGCTCAGACCCCCATGAGACTCAAGACCTACGCACTCGGCACTCTGCTCTGTGTACAGCAGGCTCGACGGTGGTGAGTTCATCAAGTCAAAGGCTCACGCACTTGAATGAAGACCTTATTTAAATCCACATTTCTTGATTAAATATCTGTGTGCCTCCAGATGACAGGTCAGCAGTTAGAGGAAATGATGGCGTGATGTAGGCAGGGTCGTGTGTGTAGGCACACGTTTGACATCACTGGTATGTTTGAAAGCACGTGTGCATTCATCCCCAGTGTGTGTGGAATGTCACAGCAATAGAGGGTCACTAATGAGCTCACACTCCTGACAAACTGATATGGCATTCCTTTGCTGTTGGTTTCCTGTGACGGGCTCCGCACGCCAGCGGCTCGCCATCCGGAAGTTTCTGCTAAATTTTCTGCTAAAATATGCGGGTTTCAATAACCAGTGAAACCAGTGAACATCTTTTACTCAGACAAATGACAGAAACATAGAACATGCAATGAAAGTCACTGACAGTCCTCAAAGAGACAATACCTATAAAAACCACTAGGGGGCAGCTGTGTGTTTCTCCAGAAACTCTCCCCAGATACCTTGAGCCAGGGTTACAACTTCATTAGAGGTTGAAGAGAACAGGAACATTAAGAGATGGTTGTGAACGTGTGTGTGCGTGTGTGTGTATGTGTGTGTGTGTGTGTGTGTGTGTGTGTGTGTGTTAGTGTGTGTGTGTGTGTGTGTGTGAGAGCAGGATATTGCGGCAGAGAAATGCTACCCACTGCCAAATTAAACATGTCAGTCAAACGATTGTTTAGGCTTGTGCACTTGACATCATCTCATTAACGGCTCTTTCCCGTGAACAGACCGGCTGTGAAAGGAAACTCTTTGTCCTCCATCAAACGTTTTCTTATCTCTTCAACATGGACGCCACAATGTTGTGATACGGATTTGTCATGGCCAGTGTGCGCAGCTCTGTCCGGCCATCTGTCACCGTATTGTGATATTCATTTTCCTTCCCATCTACAACAAACACTCACCCCCCCCCCCCCCACACACACACACACACTTGCATCAGCTGACCACACACAGCATATAATTGCTCTGCCCACCACTCACTCCTGACCGCTAACATTTGTAGCTTTGTGTGTGTGTGTGTGTGTGTGTGTGTGTGTGTGTGTGTGTGTGTGTGTGTGTGTGTGTGTGTGTGTGTGTGTGTGGTTATATACAGTGGAAGAGGCAGGGATGATGTCTGTTCAGGGGAGAAGGTCAGCTGGGATCACGTCCCACAACATCCACATGGTTCATCACATGTTCTCCTGCTGGGCAGCAATAAATAACACACACCACATTGTAATCAGGCTCCAAATGTTAAATATTCCCACATTTCCTGGAAGGCAGACCCACTGAGACTCAGAGGAGTCAGGTCATGTGAGGACCTGTGAGACACCAGGCCCCTGTTCCTCCTGGCCAGTCAGCTGACTAGGAATAATAGTCACGCAGCATCCAGAAGGGTCCAGGCAGGCGGGAAGCGGGAATGTCTTCATCAGAGCAGAGCAGAAAAGAACCCGGTAGCCGGGCAACCCAAGATAGCCGGCATGAGCTGACGGCTGACACATCAAGAGCATCCCAGCACTGAGCCTCAGCCATGGGCGAGCCGCCGCAGAGTGTAAGAGCGAGAGCGGTGCTGCTTCTGTAGCCCTCATCAGCACCGGTCCAACACGCGTGTGCGTTGTCTCTTGGTGAACACCCGCTGACATGTTCTGAACTTGGTTTGACTTCTCCTGACTCATGGTGGAGTTTGTGTGTTCTGACTCGGTCTGAGTGGACTCATGCATGTCTAACATCTGGCTGGCCTTTTGTTTATTGAAGTTGAGTTTGTGATTTGTTTGAGTTTGATTTTTCTTTGACTCGCTTTGAGTTTGAGTTCGACTCAGTTTTATTTTTGAGTTCACTCGACTCCAGACTTCCTCGGTCACACTTGTCCTCTGCTCATCTAGTCTCAGTCCAAGTCTGCGTGACTTGGCCTGGTTTGAGCTTGTTATGCATCTTGTGATTGAATGAAATCACAGCAGGCAAAAACAGAACAAAAAATTTTGAATTCTAATTTCCATCAAATTTTATCAAAGTTAAATCACAAAAGGAGAGCTTTAAAAAGTTCATCCAGAAAGAAAAGAGAGAGCCTGTAAGGAAAAGGGAAATATCCAGAGTGCTTTGTTAGACGTGAACTGACTCGGTTAGCGTTCGCTGTTGGGAGGGTCCTCGACTGACTTGGCTCCATACGTCCAGCTTAGCTTGAGTTCAACCCAGTTTGGCTCATTAATATCGGCCTTCACTTGACTTTAGATACTTTTGTCATGGCTTATTTGAGCTCACCTCCTGAGCTGAGGTGTACTAGATTTGTTCAGAAATTCTCCTCCGTTGCTCGACGTGATGCAGTCAGAAAGAACTTCACCTGCTTTGACTTGGTTCAAGGTCATTTTACCCGGTTTGACAACACAGGAGCTTTCAAAGTCCAGACCAGTGAACCAAAAACAGAACATGGTCGATGTCTCTGGGTAAATGTTGTACACTCTGATGAAGACATGAGAACAGATGGTTGGTGTGCACACCGGTGCCCCTCACACACACACACACACACACACACACACACACGCACGCATGCACGCGCGCACACACACACACACACACACACACACACACACACACACACACACACCCTCAGGTTAAATGCATCTGCGATCTGTGCGTCAATACTGCGCTCAGCTCCGAATGTCTGATCGTGACCAAAGCTGAAGCGAGACATTAAGGGATAGAGGAGATGAGGTGAGCAGAGGTGGTGATAATACAAGCGATGACGCAGGCGGCCATGACGCTACAGTTTCAGCTGCTGTTCCACAAAAGCTCAAGAGGGAATATGCATCATTCCACGCCAACGTGGAAGACTTCGTGTGATTCTCCTGTTCCTCAGACGCAGAGCTACTAATCCTCTCCAGACACACCGTCTCCTCTCACTGGAGCAGAGCGACTTCTCTCAGTGACTTCAGTGACTCAACTGTCAGAAAAAGCTGCTGACATTCGCTCATCAAACGTTGGTAATACAACACATTCATGCATCATCTTTGGAGGTGCTGGTGTCTTTACACACAAAAGGAAGCCACGCCTCCTTTACTTCTTCTGCTCTCTAATTTGATGCTAAGCTAGGCTAACATCGTCCTGGTTCCTGCTCCATACCTAACAAAGTTACTCGTGTGGTGCAAATCTTTTCACCTCAGTCGTGACAACAAAGAGGCTCCAAGTGCAAGGACACAGACGGACTGCACGGTCCAGTCGTTCTTTTTCCCAAATGACCTTGAAGCACCAGACCACCGAAGCTCCCCCTGGTCCTCCCATAATTCCTTCAACAATAAATGTTGAATCAACACTTCCAGGATTATAAGCTTCTTGGAATGTTGGTGACCTCTAAATGCTTGCTGTGATTCGTGGTCACATCTGTGTTGGTCTACTTCAAGAGGAATATTTGCTAAACTTCAGACCCGCTTCAAAAAGTACACAAACCAAAAAGACATTTCAGTCAACAGTCCTGCATCTTGTTCCGCTCATGCATCCTCTGTGCCCTTCGTAGTTTTTATTCTGCCCACACACTGTCTGACACACACACACACACACACACACACACACACACACACACACACACACACACACTAATGGCTCTCATTCATGAGGCCATGTCTACCATTATCACCTCATACCTTCCCTGACTCACTCTTTCCATTCACCTTCTCATCCCACTCCCCTCCTCTGTTCTGTTTCCTCGACTTTTTTGGCTCATCCTTCCTTACAGATTCTCTCCTCGTGTCGCAAAGACTTAAACATTCAAAGGCACTGTCGAAGTTGTGTGATGTTTCTGTACTTTTAGGTATTTGAACTCTGTTCAGTTTAACTGATTCACACACAAATCAATTTAAATAGAAGTGGATTGTCAGAAGACATAAGTTCACCGCCTGAGGCCCAGACACTAAAGCCCATTATTAGAGCCGTCCCTTTCAGCTGATCCACACACGGAGGAAGGCTATCAATGCTATCAAGCACTAGGGGGCTGGGGCGTGAGCTCGCTGCTCACCACGGTGACGATGACGTACTGGACATGGTCTCAAACGTTCATGGTTTGTTGTAGGAGGAACAGGACCTACTGTCACTGGGTTGAGTTTAGTTTAGTTTAGGTCAGTCTTCACACACACACACACACACACACACACACACACACACACACACACACACACACACACACACACACAGCACAGGAATATAAACAATCCAACACACACACTCTATCATACAATTCCATACAATTCATTTTTGTGTGAATGTAATAGTGACTGAGGCGTACGGCTCATATGAGCCTGTCCTCCTTGATTCAGTTTCAGCGACCTTCCAAACAAAATGATAGCGACACCAAATGAGCTCATTCCCATTTGTCTCCTTTGACAACCTGACGCTTGACACGTCACTCTCTTAAAGACCATCACTGAGGTGCACATCCTCAGACAAATATCAGCACTGCTCCTCAGCTTAACCCCAACTACAGAGATACAGTCCCCTCTTGATGTCTTTGGACTGTGGAGGAAGCTGGAGTACCAGAGAGAACCCAGCAGGAACAGGAGAACATGGAGACTCACCCAGAAAGACCCCGTGCTGCAGCCTGGGCTCCACCCACAACCTTCTTGCTGGGGGCCACAGGGAGGACCACTGCTCCACCCACTACCTTCTTGCTGGGGGCCACCGTGAGGACCACTGCTCCACCGGGCCGGCCTCTTTGATTCCTGACCTGATATTATTTATGACCACACATTGATGCTGATTCCAAGTAACTCTCCATCCAAGTGAGAACTGCACCTAAAAATCATCAACAATTTTCCACAACAGAACCAGAAGTATCCACAAACCAGCTCGGTAACATTTATAGTGTCCATTCTGAGTGATTACTGCCTTCCAAGTCCTTTGAACATTATTTTTACTGTCTTCTAATTGTTTATTATAATATTCCTTCGTCTGTAATCTCATGAGGGAAGTCATTTACACAACTTGTGTTCCTCTTCACTTTCACTGGTTCTCAATTACCAATGTTCTTGTAGTTTTTCTTTTTACATGCATTTTGCAGACTTTTAGTCGTGGCTTTCCCTTGTATTCATCTTTGACCCAGAACTTTCTAAGAGAAAACTCTAAATACATCGTAGGCCTCATTTGGATCATCAACATAACCCTCGTGCCAGTCGTGACGTTTAAGCTCCATTTTTAAAGCCTCAGTTGTTTCTGGTGACCTTGTTCTTATTAGTTTACAGGAAGATCCCCCCCACCTTCTGAACATTTTACCTGTGAATTATTGAAGATCACAGAAATATAAAGATCATCACAGACATCACTTCAGAGCAAACCACTTGTTATTTGGTCTTGGAAATTTGTAAGAATATTGTCAATCACTGTGGCCCCTATCTTCAGGCATCCTGCTCGACGAGGCCAAAGACCAAAGCTAAACACTGAACTACAAAAATCTGTTGTTGATTTATGTTCGTTCCATTTTGACAAATCAATGTTAAAGTCACCACAAACTAACAATGATATTTTGATCACTTACGTGTGAACTAAGGTGTTTGTAAACTGATGGATACATGAAGTGGTGCTCTGTAAGTACGACTCAGACGTGTCCTCTTGACTTTAGTGGAACGTATTCCAGTTGTCAAACTCTCCATCTCCATCGTTCCTGACTGTGCTATCATTCTCCTGCAGTGGGAGTCTCTCTGTGCATGAACTGCAACTCCACCTCCCTTATTTATTCAGTTTACACCAGAGTTTCACACCCTTCTAACACAAAATCAGCAGGCTTCTCATTTGTTAACCAAGTCTCACTTATTGCAATAACTTGAAATGAACGTCTTAATGGCTTCAGAGAACCTTTGATTTGAACAAGATTTTGATGGAGGCTTCTACTGTTAACATGTGTGATTGAAAACCCCTCCAAATTAAGTTCATCAAACTGTTTCTCAGTAAGCTGCTGCGCTGCTGCTGCGCTGCTGCTGCTGCTGCTGCTGCTGCTGCTGCTGCTGCGCTGCTGCTGCTGCGCTGCTGCTGCTGCGCTGCGGCGGCTGCTGCGGCGGCTGCTGCTGCGGCGGCTGCTGCTGCTGCTGCGCTGCTGCTGCTGCTGCGGCGGCTGCTGCTGCTGCTGCTGCTGCTGCTGCGCTGCTGCTGCCGCTGCTGCTGCTGCTGCTGCTGCTGCGCACCACAACAACACATCTTCTCACTTTGCTGTCATGTGGTAGAGGAACTTGCAGTCGAATGACCCCTCCCTCCATTGGCTCAGAAACTGTCCCCACTCGTGTGACTTTTCCTTCCCTGGAACGAACCAATGTCTGCCAGCATCATAGTGCCAGGCAGTGGAGAGCATGTGGACCTGGATGGGGCTTACGACGCTGCAGTCCAAACAATTACGCATTCAGCATGCGTAGAGAGGACGATTGCTATGGGTTACCAGCTACAGTTCTGAGTTCAGCCCCCACATTTCCTGTCTGTCATAAACATGGTTAAAGGGAGCGAAGCTGCTTTAGTTCTGAGTGCAGAAATACACTCTCTGCTGAGCTAGAACGCCATACGAGTGGCTCCAGCTTCAAAGGGTTACAGCTGTTATTTCCATGTCCTGAAAAACTGGGGAGGACTCCATCTGATCCCTGACCAGTGAGTGTGAAACAGACATCTGCGAACTCCCAGGTTCAAGATGCTAACACCCCGCGGCTGCTGAATCTGTTGGTCCAGGAGACTGTTTTGCATCAGTCGATCTCACAGACGCGTTCATGTAGCGATTCATCGGACCAGACAGTTTCTTAGAGTTGCCTTCGAGGGTACACCATAAAAAACCTGGTCCTACCATTCAGTCTGTCATTCACCCCGTGTACTTTTACTGAACGAATCAAGCTTGCTTATCTGAATGATTGGGCTTTGTTGGTGAGCACCAAGGAGCAGGCAGCAGCACAACTGTCACAGGCTCTGTCATGCATTTGGTACTGAAACATCTTCTAAAAAAAAAAACACAAAAAAAACAAGCCTGGATCCAGAAGTTCTACCAACTACAGACCAACATCACATCTTCCTTTTCTCTCCAAGGTTCTGGAGAAAGCAGCTGCTAAACAGCTCTGGGACTTCTCCACAGCAACAGCTGATTGGAGGATTCAGTCAGGTTCCAGGTTCATCCTAGCACAGAAACAGAACTAGTCAAAGGTACCAGTGACCTCCTACTGGTACCAGATCAGGGACTGGTCTCTGTGCTGGTCTGATTAGATCTCAGTGCAGCTTTGGTACCATTGACCACCATATCCTTCTACAGGGACTGGAACCTGTCACTGGTATCAAAGGAACCACACTAAACTGGTTCAGGTCATATTTACTAGGTCATCTCAGTTGGTACTAGTTAATGATGGTTCCTCTGAGACCACTACAGTCACTTATGGTGTTCCACAAGGCTCTGTGCTTGGACCAGTCCTCTTCACCCTGGACCTGCTTCCTCTAGGTCACATGATCAGGAAACACTCCATTAATGTTCACTGCTATGCAGACGACACTCAGCTGAACTCATCAATGATCCACATGGAACAAACCAGCTGACTGAACTGGAGGCCTGTCTGAAGGACAGGAAACATGGAGGACCATCATTTCCTTTATTAAACTCTGATAAACTGAAGTTCTTGTGCTGGGCCCAAACACCTGAGGACCACCTGATCTGATGAGACAGGTACCCTGGATGGCACCACCCTGGCCCCCAGCACCACCGTAGGAACCTAGGAGTTCTCTGTGACCAGGACCCTTTAACTCCCACATTAAATCTCCAGGACGCCTTCTTCCAGCTACGTAACATCGCTAAGATCAGACACATCCTGTCTCAAGAAGATGCAGAAAAACTCGTCCCTGCTTTTCTACAATTCTACAGTTTCATTTAGCAGACGCTTTTGTCCAAAGCGACGTACAACACAAGCAAGAATTCAGACTTGAGGAAAAACCCATAGTAGCGCAAAAAGGGCTTCAGTTTTTTTTCAGCTTTTGTCACTTCCAGTTGCGTTTTTTATTTTCATTAATTTTCATTAACTTTTTAAGTTAATGACATGTAATCACTGGGTTTTCATTCGCCGTTTTCTAATGAAGTAATGCGTCTGTCATGTCGTTTTCCATTTAAAGACAATTAAAAATTAATCACAAACATTCATTCAACACCTTTTGACCTTTGCACTCCACACTGAAGCTCGTACGTTCACGTTGACATACTTTACCCTCAATATGGGGATTTTTTTCTTGTCCTATAAGAAGACAAAGGCAGACAAGTAGGAATGAGGTCACAGTCAGTGAGCATCCTTGACTCCAGAATTCAAAAATTATGATCAGAAACCAGTAAAGACTGTGTGTGTGTGTGTGTGTGTGTGTGTGTGTGTGTGTGTGTGTGTGTGTGTGTGTGTGTGTGTGTGCTTCATGTCTCTTTTGTGCTCTTTCAAACAATAGAGAGGGACAAATAAGTTAAAAGCGAATGTTTGATCCAAAAGTGTGTGTGTGTGAGCGTGTGTGCATCTGTGTGTGTGTGTGTGCGTCTGTGTGTGTGTGCATGAGTGTGTGCGTGCATGTGAGTGTGTGTGTATGTGTGAGTGTGTGTGTGTGTACGTGCGTGAGTGTTTGTGTGTGCGTGCGTGAGTGTGTGCATGTGTTTATGTGTGCGAGTGTGTGTATATGTGTGTACGTGCGTCTGTGTGTGAGTGTGTGTATGTGTGTGTGTGTGCGTCTGTGTGTGCATGTGAGTACCCCTACGTGTGCGATGGTGTTTGTAGAGGGAAGTGAGAATCAGAGCTCACACCTGTCACTTTTCCCTCTCGTGTTGCTGCGGCTGTTTGTTGTCCCGCGTCCTCGCTGCTTCCTCTCGTCTTTATCAGCAGCAGCAGTCTGGGAGCCTGAGAAATAAGACACAATGACAAGATGGCGACATTGTATTTTTGTGTGTGTGTACATGAACATGAACATCCAACAAAATGGAACAAATCTGTGAGCAGCAAAGACCGAAACTCCATCTTTGTGTCTGGGAACTCGGTGTCGAGGCAGGGATGTTGTTTTTAACCCTTTGATGGCTCAAAAGTGACCTGACTGGTTTTATTCTCCGTGTCTGTGCAGTACATTATTTTCTTATTATTTTCTTATTATTTTCTTATTATTTTCTTATTATTTTCTTATTATTTTCTTATTATTTTCTTATTTTCTTATTATTTTCATCGTTCAGTATTCATTCCAGATGTTCCCCAAATTGTTAGTTTTTGATCATACAAATCTTAATTTTCACCTCTACTTTTATAACTTTTGAACAAAAATATATTTTTCAGTGTCATTCTCATGCACAGCATGGCTTAGTGACCTGTAGTCATCCACCCATCATCCACCCATCATCCACCCATCATCCACCCATCATCCATCATCCACCCATCATCCACCCATCATCCATCATCCACCCATCATCCATCCATCCATCCACCCATCATCCATCCATCCATCTATCCATCCACCCACCCATCTATCCACCCATCATCCATCCATCCATCCACCCATCATCCATCCATCCATCCACCCATCATCCATCCATCCATCCACCCATCATCCATCCATCCATCCATCCACCCACCCATCATCCATCCACCCATCATCCATCCATCCATCCACCCACCCATCTATCCATTCATCATCCATCCATTCACCCACCCATCATCCATCCATCCATCCACCCATCATCCATCCATCCATCCACCCATCATCCATCCATCCATCCATCCACCCACCCATCATCCATCCATCCATCCATCCACCCACCTATCCATCCACCCATCATCCATCCATCCACCCATCATCCATCCATCCACCCATCATCCATCCATCCATCCACCCATAATTCATCCATCCACCCACCCATCATCCATCCACCCATCATTCATCCATCCAAGTTTTTCACTTTCAGTGCTTAATTAAGAGAATCAAGAGCAAAAATTAAAGGGTGAATGATGGAAGGTGCTGCTTCCAGATTCTGGTTTGAGTCTGGTGCTCTCTGGATTCTCCGGTCAGTGAGGAGTTGTCATTTTCATATTTCTCCTCAAAAAGGTCATCCAAAGTATCATCAGTGTCTAAAGTGCGACAAGTCCTTCCCATTTAACTCAAAGCTGCTTGTCAGTTACACAGCAACTTTCTTTGACTGAAATACTTGAGTTGGTTTGAGAGCAGGTGAACTGGTCTGATTGTTCTTGTGCTGATGAAACGAGGCTTGTGACTGAGACGAGGATCCATCCTCTTCTCTGACCGGGAGCCCAGTTCTTGGGTTTACAGTAATAAAACTATAACATGTCCTTTTTTCCTTATAACAGTTGATTCAGAGATTTTTGTCTTTTAATAAAACTCAGTTGAAAATCCTCTTAAATCTACAAAATATTTCCAAAAGCAAACATTTCAACTTGAACAATTTGGGCATAAATGACGTGAGGTTCGTTCACATAACACGCAGGTTCAGCCAGTCACAAACACACGCCAGCCTGCAGCTGTTCATGCTTTCATCAATGGCTGGACGGACCACATCACAACCAGTCTGCAAGGGTGAGCTGGCAGAGTTCAGGGCTTTGGACGGCTGCTCTCTGAGAGGAGGACTACTCAGTTAGCAGGCTGTCGCTCAGTATCTGCCAGCAGTAGCAGCCGCCATCAGTGGAAGTGGATACGTTTGTTACCTTTGTCCTACAGTCCTGCTGTAGCCGTTGCATACTCACCGGGCGCAGTCGCATGAGGAAGCGT